>NC_084793.1:142476358-142785889 GCF_963169125.1 Humulus lupulus
GTCTGCCGTGTATGAAGTCTTAACAGGCAGGAAATGAGCCGACTTGGTTATTCTATCTATTACTATCCAAGCGGTATCATGCTGCTTATTCGTCTTTGGCAGACCCGTCACGAAGTCCATAGCTATATCATCCCACTTCCATTCTCGTACGCTAAGTGGTTGCAATAAACCTGCAGGCCGCTGATGCTCCGCTTTCACTTTCTAGCATACAAGACACTTAGACATGAATTCTGCTATGTCCTTCTTCATCCCTGACCACCAGTAAATTGCCTTGACATCATGAGTCATCTTGGTTGACCCTGGGTGAACTAAGTACGGGGTATTGTGCGCTTCTTCTAGGATCGTCTTCTTAATACTTTGATCATTTGGCACGCATACCCGATCCTTATATCTCAATAAGCCTTGGCTAGATATTGAGAAATCTGTAGTCTTGCCTTCTCTGACTGCATCCATATGTGCTGCTAGTGTGTCGTCATGTCTCTGACCAATCCGTATGTCCTTTAGCAGTTTCGATTGGATAGACAAGTTAGCCAGCTTGCCTACAACTACTTCTATTCCGGCACTGATCAGCTCCTGCTGTAGCGACTTTTCTATTCCGGCTAAAGCTGCTAAATTCCCATAACTTTTCCTACTAAGCGCATCGGCAACTACGTTCGCCTTTCCTGGATGGTATAGGATTTCGTAGTCGTAATCCTTTACTAACTCCAACCACCTGCGCTACCTCATGTTGAGCTCCTTCTGAGTAAAGAAGTACTTTAAACTCTTGTGGTCAGTATAAATCTCGCACCGTTCTCCGTAAAGATAATGGCACCAGATTTTTAACACAAAGACCACCGCTGCCAACTCCATATCGTGAGTTGGATAGCGCTGTTCGTACTCCTTTAACTGTCGTGAGGCATAGGCTATCACTTTGTCATTTTGCATTAGTACGCAACCCAGTCCTTGCTTCGATGCATCGCAGTAGACAATGAACTTATCGTTGGGTGTTGGTACACTGAGTACTGGTGTTGAGCAAAGCTTATCCTTAAGCAACTGGAAGCTTTCTTCACACTTATCATTCCAGTTAAACTTTTGTTGCTTCCGGGTCAAGTTGGTGAGCGGAGTGGCTATCTTTGAAAAGCCCTCTACAAACTTCCTATAATAACCTGCTAACCCTAGAAAGCTTCTTACTTCAGATGCGTCCTTTGGTCTGGGCCAATCCTTCATGGCCTCTACCTTTGATGGGTCTACTGCAACTCCATCTTTTGATATAATGTGCCCGAGGAACGCCATTTGCGAAAGCCAAAACTCACATTTCTTGAACTTTGCGTAGAGTTGATGCTCCTTCAATCGCGTCAAAATCATCCTCAAATGTTCCTCGTGCTCTACTTCATCCTTGGAGTATATTAAAATGCCGTCGATGAACACAACGACGAATTTATCCAAATAGTCTTTGAAGACCCTATTCATTAAGTCCATAAATGCGGCTGGTGCGTTAGTAAGACCAAAAGACATCACCAAGAACTCGTAATGTCCATAACGAGTCCTAAAGGCTGTCTTAGGAATATCTTCTCCCTTTACCTTGAGCTGATGATACCCGGACCGTAGATCGATCTTTGAAAATACAGTTGTGCCTCGGAGTTGATCAAATAAATCGTCAATCTGGGGTAGCGGGTACTTGTTCTTAATCGTTACTTTGTTCAGCTCACGATAGTCTATGCACATCCGCATACTTCCGACCTTCTTCTTCACGAATAGTACCGGAGCTCCCCATGGTGAATGGCTTGGCCTAATAAAACCCAAGTCTAGGAGTTCTTGTAGCTGCGTCTTTAACTCCTTGAGTTCTGTAGGTGCCATCTGGTATGGTGCCTTAGAGATAGGCTCGGTGCCTGGTACTAATTCTATCGTGAAGTCTATTTCTCGAGTTGGCGGCAATCCTGGAAAGTCATCGGGAAATACCTCTGGAAATTCTTGTATAACTTGGACATCTCCAACCTTAAGTGGCGTCTCCCTTTCCACGTCCGTGATGCTGGCTAGGAATGCTTGACATCCTTTCTCCATCATTCTCTGAGCTTTGAGAGATGATACTAACGGGGTGCGCAATCCTGAAGCTTGTCCCATGAAGCATAGTCTCTGGCCGTCAGGAGTCTCGAACATCACCTTCTTGCGTTTGCAGTCGATCGTTGCGCCATGCCATGCTAGCCAATCCATGCCTAGTATCACGTCAAAGTCTTTGATCACCAGTTCTATCAGGTCTCCTTCTAGTTCTATGTCCTCCATCTTGATCGGTATGCCTCGTACTATCCGTGATGATAGAACTACTTTGCCCGAAGGCAACTCGGTTACAAACCTAGTTCTAAATCTTTCACTAGGTTTGCCTAGTTTTTCTATCATTCCTAACGAGATATACGAATGAGTGGCTCCTGAATCAAATAATACATAACATAAGTTATTGAGGATAGAAACCTGACCTGTGACCACCTTGTTGCTAGCATCAGCCTCTCCTTGAGTTAAGGCAAAAACCCTAGCAGGAACCATCTTTTCGTCCTTCTTCCCTTCTGGCTTTTGCTGAGGACAATCTCTTTTACGATGCCCTTCTTGACCACAGTTGAAACACTCCTTGGTGTTTGCGCGGCATTCTCCAGGATGCTTCTTCTGACACTTAGCACATGGCGGGTATTCTACATAGCCCGGCCTATTTCCTCCATTATTCGTACGTGCCTTCTTATCGCTGTCGAACTTCTTGTTATCAGGATGCCATCTTTTCTGGCTGTTACCGTTGTTGCTGGACTGATTGTTGCCATTATGGTTGTTGTTCCGACTGGCCTGAGGTTGGCTCTGCTGTCTAGGTTCAGGCTTACTGGCTTCTTCTTTGCTTACATTGGCCTGCAACCTTTCTACCTTGATTGCCGTCTCAAGAACGTCGGCATATGTAGTGTTCCCCGGGTTTGCTAGCTTAACCCCCATCTCGATCTTCGGTCGAAGTCCTCTAACAAACTTGTTCACCCTCAGAAAATCGGTTGGAACCATCTCAGATGCGAACTTTGCTAAGCAGTCAAACTGACGAGCATATTCTGCCACCGATAAAGTACCCTGCTTCAAGTTGGCGAACTCCTCAACCCTCGTAGCGAGTACAGTCGAATTGTAGTACTTCTTGTGGAAGAGCTCCACAAATCGAGTCCATGTCATGGTAGCCGCATCATGAGATTGCTGGACCAAGTCCCACCATATCCTGGCATCCTTCTTGAGCAAAGACGAGACACAGGATATGCGGTCCGCATTACTGAGATTCATATGCGTCAGAATCGGCTCCACATTCCTTAGCCACTCTTCTGCCTCAAAGGGGTCTGTAGTCCCTTCGAAGTTTGGAGCGTGCTGCTTGCGGAACCTCTCATACACTGGCTCCATGTTCGGCATAATGGATACGGCACGTAGTTCGTCACTGGCCATCCCCCATATGGACCAACTTGTTGGGGTGCTGGGGCCATTTGTTGTGGCTGCGGCTGCGGCGGAGGCTGAGGCTGAGTTTGAGCCTGTTGGCGTTGTTGCTGCAGAAGTTCCTCGACTTGCTGCCGCAGTCTGGCGATCTCCGCAATGTTGTCAGCTAGTGGTGCCGGCGCGTTGCGGCGGGCAGTAGCACGCACTCCTCTTCGGCGAACTGGAGGGACTTCATTGGTTGTTGGGACGGCGTTGGAGGCGTTTTCGTTGGTGCGTGCAGATCTTCTGAGCGACATCGTAGCAGAGTTCTAACAGTTGAAAGAAACATGTTAGAACTTTACCTAATAGGCTCTCTAAGGCAAAAACTTATTCTAAAACAAACATATCTCGGACCTATTTATTATGACTTCTTATGAAAAATTATATAAGTCTTTATTTATTATTTAGAGTGGGTTTCTATACTTAGAGAAATAAGTAATCTTTATTTTCTAAGTGTGTTTCTAATCATCCTATATGACTTAATTCTCAGGCTCGAAACTTATCTTTGTTCCAAAGTTAACCATGTTGAGGGAGGGCTGGGATCAGTAAAATCGTTCCCACTACTATGGCCCCCTAACTCTCAATAAGGAAACTTGGTTCATTGATTTGTATCCACCCTCACCGAACTTAGTCATTATTCATTTTATTTATTACTTATTATGATTGCGAAAATAAAATCAAACTCATACATGATAATAAAATAGCATGTTATTCATTTGGAAAAACAGTTTTCACTTATTACAATCATAAAATAAAGAAAGAAATAAAACAAACAAAAACTATTATTCTAAAAATCAGGATCTTCTACATCTGATCCTTCATCTAGCATGTCATCATCTATCTCCTCATAATCATCGTTATCATGAGCATCAAAATGTCCTCTAGGAAGGTTTGTGAGAATCCTATGTTTTTGCTCATTTGTGAACTGAAATTCGAATTTTGCAGTGAACCTAACTAAGAGGAAGTAATAACGCATTGCTAATGGCAGTTCATCCTCATCATTCATTGTTTCCCATATTTCTTCTAAGGCTGCTATTACAGGATGGAAATCTTTAAATAGCCTAATTATTAATACATATTGTTCCGTTGATCTTAACATTATTTGCTTAGACTCTTGAAGGTGACCTATCTCTTGGTGGAACAAGAGCAATCTTCGAGTGATTCTTTCTAGTGCTCCTACAGTGTTTCTTGGCTCCCTTATTCTTTTTAAAGCCTTAATGGCTTGAATATCTTGATAGGTTAAAGCTCCGTTCATACTTAACTGAAAACATAAACACTAAAGTTGTTAGCTATACACATAAGCAAAATAACTATAACTAAAATACTTACTTGGCGGTCAGATTCGGAGCTATTGAGTGTGTGTATCGAGGAGAACTTCATGCGAAGGAACCGTTGCTATGATACCAACTGTAATGACCCAACTACTCTAGACTTTTGGACCATTAACGAAAACTAAACATACTAATCCTTAATAAAACTTACATTGTGAAAATACCATAACTTTATTAGGAAACTTGTAAAAATAAGAGTTACTTACATAAATTGTCAAGTAGGATATGGGATCTCATTGTTTTAAAAACAAAACATAATTTAAAATAAAAAGGAGTTACATAGCAAGTGCGGAAAAATACATGTAAAACCATAAAAACAAGACTACATCCTCGAAAATCGAACTCTCGACTCCTTGAATCCATTCATCACCGATAAACATTCTCCCAAGCATCCACGAACCTTACCGCCACTATAGTTATTTTCCTGCACATATAAACAAAAAGGAATGAGCCTAATGCCCAGCAAGGAAAATCTACCACATAGTTCATATACATCAATTTCATAAGAAACATAAAAAAAAAAAACATAACATAACATACATTACACTTATATCATACACATACTATAATGGCCATTATTACTTGGGGTCCCATAGACTAAACAAGTCATATGCCCATGAGATTAGTGGGGTCCTACTAGCTAAGCAGGTCATATGCCCATAATCTATTTGGGGCTTGTTAGTCATATGGGTCATATGCCCAAGCCTACAAACATACATATCATAACACTTATCATAACATAAGAAACATAAGATTACATATAAAACATATAACATATGAATTCTATCCTATTTTCCTTACCAAAATTACCAGGATAAGAGGACAGAGGTGGGACTTTGGAACACTCCTAAGAACCATTTGAAAAAGAGTGAGTATAGAGAAGAAGAGAAATGGAAGGAATGGAAGGACTAAACCATTGAGAAAAATACTTACCAAAACCTTTTTGCTCAAGAACTTAGATTTCCTAACCAAAATAAAGATTAAGGTTAGAGGCTGAGTAGAAGACTATGAGAACTTAAAATAAGATAATACCAATGAACTAAGGTGTAGAAATACCTTGAAGACTTGTAGACCATTCTAAACCTCGAACCGAAATACTATAGAACCTTACTTCCCCAAGTGTTTGATAAGCTTATGATGATCGAGCTTATGATTTCCCCTCCCAAGTGTTTACACTCTCACACTCACCTAACTTGCAGCCTCTGAACTTAGAGTAAAAGGTGAATAATGGCTGGGTACTAGGTCCTATTTATAGAGTTTGGGAATGAAAGGATCTTAATTTAACTTGAATAAAAATAATGGCTTTTTAGGTGAAAATAATTTGAATAATCGTTCAGCAGAGGCTGAAGACTCGTTCAAAAAGGTGCTGGACTTATCAAAAGGTTGAATGGCTGAATGGAAAACAAATTCAAAAACTTTCAAAATAAGCTGAAGGAGGCGATATATCGCCCCCTATAGGCGATATATCGCCTGGACCATTATGCCCGAGGCAAACGTGCATCGTTTCGTGTTTTCCGTATCTATGTGCTGCGATATATCGGCATACGCTAATTATTTAAACAAGAAATTACATATTTTTAGCTTAATTCAAATTGAGTAAACAGCCTTGACTAAGCCCTCAAATGTATTCAAAGCTGCTGACTGACCTTAGAGCATTCAAACTTTACCTTTATTAAATTTAATCCTCAAAATACTTAATCCTTAATCACCCATACATAACATGGGCTTAAAATCTTATTGGTTCTTATCTAAACCTTATAGTATAATAAATATTATCCTCAATATCAGTCATATTAATCAAACCTTAGGTTAAAACTAATATTCTTAAACTATAGGTTAAACTTAGAAAATCTATAAGTACTACTATGAGTGTCCAAATAATTCCTGGTCTGAACCAAAAATCCACAGTTATAAAGATAATAATATAAATACTATAATACTACTATCTAACTAGCTAAGTAAAGTTCTTGGACTCTACATAAGCCAATGCTTTATGACCAACACTCAGCGTTATTGTCATCCTTGGCTAATAAGTCAATGATTTTCTCAAGTATATAATGCTTAACAGGCATTCATCATATAACAAACATCCATATATAGAGTACTCAACATGCTTCATCAATAATCACAAACATAATCATAATCATGCGCATTTACAGGGGTCAATGCCCAATCAAAACCATATTAAGTATTCGGGCCAAGCCCTAATCACGTATGTCACATAATGGATGCATTTTTCTTACCTCGGGTCCGAGTATAATGTAAAATAAGAATGACCATCGAACACAATTCTGATCCTGAGCCCCTAGCGATAACCTAGTTACAACCAAGTATAGAATCCCATCAATAATGAGTAAATAAAGGCTTCTGGACCGAGTCCTAGCCTCTAAGTCGTCAAATCCTACTAAACCGGGTAGTAGTATCGACCCCGAGCCATTTGGTTTGAGTTCCCACACCCAAAACCTCCCTAAGGCCAATATTTCCCTTAAGCGTCGCGGCCCCACACACCTAAGCCGCGGCCTGCCTCCAGACAGAGTCCCCTGCCCCATTTTGCCTGCACCTCGCGCCGCGGCCTGCCTACTAGGCATCCCAACCCTAATGCCCATCAGCCATGTTCTCTTCTTCATTAGTCTTGGGCCGCAGCGCCCAAGAACAGGGCCACGGCCCGACTTGGAACTCAGCCAAAAACCTTCATTTTTCCCATTTCAAAACACTCCATAAACCTATCCAAACATATCCAAATCCCAAAAACAAAGTTCTCAATCATCTCAATGGCCCAAAACCATCAAAACCCAAGCTTCAAACAACTCCAAACTCATCAAAACATAGAATCCAATTCAAAACTTAAGAAACTTTAGGAAATGGAAACTCAGAAATTCAAAGCTTAAATTATCTCTGATTATATCATTTCTCACTAAATCCTCCAGTTAATAAGCTTCTAATCTTTCCTAGAATTACTATGCTTGATCATTTCTTGAATCCGAGTCCTAAAACTCGAGTTTCCTTCGAAAATGCGACGAACGGTAAAAAGGAATAACGGAAGAGAAAGAAAAAGTATTTTGAATGTGTTTTCTTTCTGATAGGTTACTTCAAGCTTAAGTAACCTCAAGTAAATCCCAATGCTCAGGGTCCCAAAACGCCCTCGGGGGTAAAATAGTCAAAATTCTCATAATTTCCTCCTGATCTCACTAACCCCCCAATATATCATCAAATAATCATTCTCACTACCCAATATCCCGGTAATGTACTAAATACCCAATATACCCCTTGACTCACACCAAGTCAAATACTGATCCCGTTGTGACTTTCCCACTAGCTTGCTCCCTAGGATCACCTCATGCCGAGTAACCCAAATATATCCACATAATAATGTGGTCTCACACATATATCACATATATGCCAAATATACTCATAACAGGCCAAATTACAAAAATTTCTCTTCTAATAAGAAACGAGCCCACATGTTTAATTAATACACCTAAACATGCATATCAAGTCATATAATAAAATAACTCACATAATCACATATTTACACGCATATAAAACACATAAACATGTAATTTCCATAATTTTCCATCATGGCCCCCTAATCAAGGCCCTAAGTCGTATTAGGTAATTTGGGACGTTACAACTTATGTTAACTTTCTTTCCATTAGTGAAGAACAAATCAATGTTGCCCCTTCCAAGTACCTTGGATCACTTTTTATTTCCCATTTTGATTCCAAGTCCATCTTTTGCAACTTCAAATGTTTAAAATAGAGTCTTATCGTAGGTTGTATGAATGGTGGCACAAGTATCATACCACCATCATTGGGTTGCATTAACTTCACTCAAGATTGAAATAATCTCAACATCAAATGCATTGGCCTTGGTATCCTTACTTAGGTTTGCTATGATCTCATCATAAAATGCATTAACTCTATTATCTTTACTTACTTTTGTAATGATCTATCGTCAATTGCATTGACATGTTTACTTTCTCTTAAGATTGTAATAGTTTCATCATTACATGTATATACTATGTCAATTTTATTTAGAGTTATCATTCATTATTCTCAATTAGGGTTACAATACATTCCTCTTTGATTGCATTAAATTTAATTAAGGTCACAAAGATCTCATTATCAGTTAAAGTAACCCAATTAAATTCATTTAAGATTGCAATGATATCAACATCAATTGTCTTGACCCTAATCTTATTATGGTTCATTATATAATTTCCATGTTTTACATGATGATCAATAATTTTACAAACAAAATAAGTATAACAATGACCCCTTGAATCGTTAATTAAAATTTACAACTAGGAAATATAGTAGCGCAAAGCGCAATTTTATAACATTAGAAAATTATAAATATATATATATGAATTTTTATATTTATTTGATTATTTTATAATATTTAAAAAAAAGAATATAATATATAAGTAAGGAAATTATAATTTTTTTTATAATGATAGAAAATTATAATTTTTGTATACGTTTAGTAATTCTTCAATTTCTTTTTAATGCTATATATGTTTGTGTAATTCACCCAAAATTATATATATATATATACATACACATATATCAGATCATCACTTAAAACTGTCTCATAAATCGATTTTTTTTCAATTTGCTAATAATTTTTCTAATTATTATATAAAAAATATGAGTAACTATATCATAATTTTATTTTATTTTTCTCTTTTATATTATTTGATTAGCACAAAAGATAAATCATAATACAACAAAAATAAATTAATACTATGCAATCTTAATTTCTTTGAGTATCTTGAATTTATTAACATGTTAGAGCATGTATATTTTTTTCCAAATGAACTCAATATCACCACACCATATAATCTATTATATATTGCTTCAAAGATTGTGAACGTGACTTTTTAAAAAAAATAGGTGATAATACATATATATATACATTCTTGTTACATTATATATTATGTCATATATATACATTTTTGTTACACTATATATTTGTCATTTTTTTCAATATATAAAAATATATGTGTTGATGGTGTTTTTCGTCAACTTAAGAAAGAAGAGCGATTAAAAAAAATATACCAGAAAAAGAAAATAAAAAGAATGTAGACAAGATTTTTTACGTGGTTCAGCAGTTAAAATCTGCCTAGCCCACGAGTCTATATTATTAGTTCTTTGGAGTTTTTGGAAACTTTCAGGAAGCAAATGCCCAGAGTTTTTTCTCCAAATTCCAATATCTCGATCCCTTACAAATGAATTATCCATCTCTATTTATAGAGAGGGTTACAGAATTGCTTCCCACATATTTCGGGAAGATATTCCGTAAATCAAATAATATAATGCCAATAAATGCATTAGTTACTACGTACGTAGTAACATCCCATAAAATGTGGGATTGGGTAACAAATTGCATCAGATCCCTTAAACATAGGGAATTTATAACATTACATACATTCACATATAATCAACAAACTTAGACACAAGCTATGTGCGCCTTCGAGATCGTTTGCCTATTACGAGCTTTTCATCTTACCTCGCCTATGCTCCCACCAAATAACCATTGACGAAGTTGTCACCTTCGAGCTTACAGCTCTCGAGCTCAAACCATCTTGTCTGACGGCAAGAGATTCGTCAAGAAATTTATACAAGTGTTGAACCCTTGCTATCGTGAGTTGCGAGTCCAACTTATAAGCTCAACCAATTTTGAGGCTACATAACGTTCGAGCTCACGAGGTTGTCACTTACAGCAAAATTGTCTCTGACTCGTGGACCATATGACGATCGTGCTTAATTCGAGCTCACACCTTACGAACCTGAGTTTCGAGATCAAGATTCCCATTCTCGAAATCTTGGAGTAACAATATGCTACAAAATTAAATATATAATATAAATAATATGTTAAATATTAATATAAATTAAAATATATATAACTATCGGGCAAGATTGAGTTAAATCAATCACCATATAAGAAAAAAAATATTAATATTTGGACAAATTACAAATCAAAGTAAATGAATGATAGTTTATTTATAGCCTAAAAGTATAACACCAACATTTAACCCAAAATTGGACATGGTGACGTGGCAAAGAGGACACGTGGCAGTAGACAACATCGAATTCTGAGAGCTGCTCAAGTAGACATCACCAGCATAAAGAACATCATTTTGATTTGCCTAAGATTTTTCCAAGTGTGCTGCTCAAAGAAAAGGAAGCTAGTAACATCCCATGGAGTTGCTTGAATAGAGACATGCTCGAAGAACAAGTCATTAAACCAAATGATCCGAATTTCACGAGATATTACAAAATATCCCAAGATATTTACGTAACTGGTATTTAAATGTATTTTTCCAATATAATTTGAATCTGAAATGAGTTGTAACAATCCCACGCTACACGTGTAGGGCCTATAGCCCACTAAGAAACTCTATAAATAGGTGTAACGTCCCAAATTTGCTAATAAGGCTTAGTGCCTTTATTAGCATGCCAGGAGGGCAATAATTGATTTAATTATGTTAATATGTGGATTAAATGATTATGTGATTAGAAATTCATGTTTAGGTGAATTAAATATGCATGTGGGCCCAATTCGGTTAATAGGGGCATATTTGTAATGTTGGCCCATTGAGGGCATAAATGTGAATTATATGTGTGTTGTGCTTTATAACACAAGATTGGGGTGATATATTTGGGATGTGCGATCTAAGACGGTCCTAGGGAGCGAAATAGCTAAATATTCACAACAGGGTCGAGTACCCGGCTCAGGGGGAGCCTAAGGGTATTTTAAGGTTATAATATGTGTTCAAGATTACCGAATAACGAGTAGTAATTTATTGATTGTTTAAGTATGTCGGGGAATAAATGGGGAATTATAGGAACACTCGATGACTTAATGAGATGTGGCAAATGATGGGATTGCCCTTGGTGGCATTAAAGGGTTAAGGATAGACTTAAGGGCATTTTAGGCATTTTTTAGACTTAGGCAGTTGAGGATAGACTTAAGCCAAAACACAATTCTGGAACTAAGGAGAAACCAAAAGAAAAACAGAACAATTTCAGCCTATCTCTCTTTCTCTCTCTTGGATCTCTCTCCCTCTCTTGGTGACTTAGAGGATTTTGGGAAATTTTGGTGGTGAAGCTCAGAATTTGGAACAAAGAACTGAGGTTGTGAAGCTAAAAGTGTTGGAGATCTAGCTTAGGCTGAATTCTCAGTAAGGTAAGGTTTCAACCTTGATCTTTCTGTTGATTCTGCTGTGATTATTGATAACTTTGCTTAGGTTCAAACTTAGTGTGATTTTTAGGTTTTGATGAGATTATGAGCTGGTTCTTGGAATGTTTTTGCTAACTAAGTTGCCTAGACATGAATTATGGGTTTAATTTTGAGTATAGGGGTTGAATTGGGTGAGAATTTATAGGTTTGGCTTGGAAAAATGCAGTAGAAAAGCATGGATTTTCTGGGTTTTTGGGGCTCATGTCGCGGCCCTATTCTTCAGGCATCGCGGCCCGTGTGTGCAAAGAGGCCTGGGAAGCCTCTGAGTTTGCCCAAGCGTCATTGCGCAGGCGAGATGCACCGCGTCCCATATCCTCAAGTAGAGAGAGTCGTGCTCTATGACTTGTAGCGGGACATGGCCATAGGGGGCAAGTCCGACTCAAATTAGGGGAAATGTCCGATGTTGGATTTTAAGCTCGGGAACCCAAATCTTAGGACTCGGGAAGGATCCTACTACCTGGTTTAGTAAGATTCGAGGTCCCAAATGCTAGTGTTTTAATCTGAAGTTCTTAATTGGTTAGGAATTGATGGATATCTATTTATTATGGCATTGTGACTAGGTTTTATGTCAAAGCTCGGGTTTAGGGGATCGTGCTCGGGATCACATTAATCTATCAGCTCGGGACACAGGTAAGAAAACTGTTTGTGCCCATAGAGTAGGCCATGTCCCTAATATTTGTGCTTCAGGGCATGGCCCTAATAACTGAGTATAATATATGTGTGAATACTTGTAAATACTATGCTATGTTGTGCGTGATTATGAATGAATGGAGAAGGACGAGAATGACAAAGGCTGGGAACAATGAAAGCATGCTAAGTGCAGGACGCTAGGGCGAGACCCTCTAAGGGTGATGTATCCACCCGCTCGGTGAAGAATGCAAACCCAGGGTCTGGTAAAGCACTTAGGTCGGCATAAGCTGCTATATTTTTAATCTATTGACTGTTTATGATGTATATTATTGGATTGAATTGTGATTTGTTATGCATTGAGTTTTCTTGCTGGGCCTCGGCTCAAGGGTGCTCTATGGTGCAGGTAAGGGCAAGGGAAAGGTCGACCAACCATGAGTTGGAGAGCACAGAGCAACGTGTACATGTTGGGCCTACCTTGCTGCCATGGCCAGGGTTATTTTGAGGAATATGATTGTAATGGTTGGTTTTGTCGCTTACGTCGACTGTATTCACATTTTTTAGTTGTAAAACTGCTTCAAACAGTATTTTGGGATCCCAAATGTATAACTTTTACTATTTTAATGAATTTCCAAATCTTTTATAATTAATGTTATCAAATGAGTTTTTATTCCAATTTAATCACACTTTTCAACCTAAAAGCTCAATTAGCAAGATAATGGCACATTTATAAATGACATGGTAACGACTCTAAGGTAGTAGGGAATTACAACTTGGTATCAGAGCGTGCCAAGGTTTATGGTTCCTGGAGATCGACCGAACATGTATGCTCGCTGCCAGTGAAAAGCTCGACTCAAGGTTGGTCAGTATTAAATTTAACTACTTGTTTGAGTTGCCCTGTTTTCCTGGATAGTATAGATATAGCATGATAAGTGTGTTTATATATGTATGATGTCAGGGCACAACCCCTTGATTGTTATATGCTTATGTTGTGTGTGATGTGTTGATCTGTTTTTTGTGACTGGTTGATGGGACTGGGAGGTGGTTTTTTGATGTTTTTATCATGCCTGATGTGTAGCGTCATTAATTGCAGGCATATTGCACTTATGCCTTGGTGATCAATCAGACTTCCTGGAAATTGGGCCGAAGATGAAAACCAAGGTCAAGACCCTCTACCTGCCCCACGGAACTGGCAATAGTTGTTTGCCGAAATAGAAGCAAGACTTCAGCGAACGGAAGACGAGCTTCGGGAAATGAGGCAATAGGCCCCTCCTCGGGGTATTGGGTTACAGATTCCATCAACTGTGGCACCAGTGCCAGCTCAACCTGTGATGGAAAACATGTGGGAGCTTTTATACGAGAGGTTCAGGAAGCAACACCCTCCCACCTTTGAGGGTGGTCCAGACCCACTGCAGGCAGAGCAGTGGATGAATATGATTTCTTCCATCATGTATTTCATGAGGGTTGAAGGAAATGACAGGGTGGCCTGCGCCAGCTACATGTTGAGAGAAGACGCACGCATCTAATGAGAAGTTGTGTCTCAGAGGAGGGATGTGGCAGTTATGACTTGGGAAGAATTTAGAGACATCTTCAACGAGAAATACTACAGTGCGGCAGTCCGAGCTACAAAGATGGATGAGTTTGTCAACTTGACTAAGAACTAGTTAACATTTACAGAATACACACTAAAGTTTGATCGGCTGGCGAAGTTTGCACCGGACTTGGTGCCTACTGATATGGCACAAAGGGATCGGTTTGTGCAGAGATTGAACGTTATGATAGCCCGTGATGTTAGGATAACATTAGATTCGAGGATACCACCTATGCACGGGTAGTGGAGAAGGCCCTTACAGCTGAGGGGGTCGAGGATCAGATATGGCAAGAGGGCACCACAAGGCACGACGCTCAGAGGACGGCGCCTCCTTTCACTAGTTCTAGCTGGGGTAGTGGCCTCAGTGAGTAGAAGAGAAAGGCCCCATATTCTTTTTTTCCTCCTGGTTCAGAAAGGAGGGCATGGGGTGCTTTCAGTGGCTGTCAGGGTGAGGGAGACAACTAGAGATGCTTCTCAGAGTGTCCTCGGTGCAGGCAAAGACATCAGGGAAAGTGTAGAATCAAAGCTTACTTCACTTGTGGGAGTGTTAGTCATCTGAGGAAGGACTGACCACAAGCTAGAAAAAAAGAACCGAAGAAGAACGACAACCTCAGTCCAGCTAGAGTATTCACCTTGACCCAAACCGAGGCTGAGGCTAGTCCCTCGATCATGACAGGTCAGATTTCTAGTGTCGGTTCTTCATTTACTGCATTGATTGATTCAAGAGCTACTCATTCGTTTGTATCTGCTACAGTGATAGATCATTTGTGTAGACCTTGTGATATGTATGCTAGGGGATTCAGGACTTTGTTGCTCGCAGGAGAGCTGGTAGCCTCTAGGAGATGGGTTAGAACATTACCAGTAGAGATAGACAGTAGAGAGTTGTTTGTGATCTGATCGAGCTAGCGATGGATGAATTTGATATGATCCTGGGGATGGATTGGTTATCAAAGTACGGGGCAACAATACACTGCAAGTGAAGGATGGTGACCTTTGAACTGGAAGGGGAGGTACCCTTTGTATTTGTGGGGACAGTGAGTGGACCATGGGTACCTATGATCTCTACACTGAAGGCTAGAAACCTAATGCAAGAAGGTTGCATAGGATTTCTAGCAAACATAATGGATACCTCTAGGGTTGTTTCTATTGGAACGGATGAGACCAGATTAGTATGCGAGTTTCCTGATGTATTTTCAGCAAACCTGCCAGGGTTGCCACCATACGGAGAGATCGTGCTCATCATAGATTTGGCATCAGGGCCAGAGCCAGTATCTAGGACACCTTATAGAATGGCTCTGACATAATTGAAAGAACTGAAGATTCACTTGCAGGAGTTACTGGATCTAGGATTCATCAGACCAAGTTTTTCGCCATAGGGTGCTCCAGTGTTGTTCGTTAACCTGGATCCTTAAGGATGTGCATTGACTACAGAAAGTTGAACAAGTTGACCGTTAAGAACAAATACCCACTGCCCAAGATCGAAGACTTGTTCGACCAGCTACAGGGGAAGACGGTGTTCTCCAAGATTGATCTTTGGTCTGGCTACTACCAGTTAAGGATTAGAAAGGAGGACATACCAAAGATAGCATTCCATACAAGGTATAGACATTATGAATTCTTGGTCATGTCCTCTGGATTAACCAATGCCCCAACAACTTTTATGGACTTGATGAATAGGGTCTCCAGGGATTATTGTGATAAGTTTGTGATCGTATTCATCGATGATATACTGGTGTACTCCCAGTCAGAGACAGAGCAAGAGCAGCATATTCATTTGGTACTACCACAGTTGAGAGTGCATAGGTTATATGCTAAGTTCAGCAAGTGTGAGTTTTGGTTACCCCAAGTAACATTTCTGCACCACATTGTAAGTAAGGAGGGGATCCTGGTGGACCCAAGCAAGATTGAGGCAGTGAGAGATTGTCCTTGGCCGAGAAATGTACAAGAGGTTAGGAGTTTCTTGGTATTAATAGGGTACTATCATCGGTTTGTTGAGGGATTCTCCAGAATAGCTACATCGTTGACTGAGTTGACGCGTAAGAAGACCAAGTGTGTCTAGATAGATAGATAGATGTGAGAACAGTTTCAAGAAGTTGAAGCAGCGACTGATCACTGCACCGGTATTGAGTTTTTTGTCATACAATGAGATATTCATAGTCTATTGCGATGCTTCGAGGCAGGGTTTGGGTGTGTATTGATGCAAGCTAGAAGGGTGATAGCCTACGCGTCGAGATAGTTGAAGGAGTAAGAGCAGAGGTATCCCACTCACAATTTGGAATTGGTGGCGGTGGTATATGCATTAAAGGTTTGGAGGCATTATCTATAAGGAGAGAAGAGCGAAATGTACACCGACCATACGAGTTTGAAGTATTTCTGTACTCAGTAGGATCTGAATATGCGCCAAAGGAGTTGGCTGGAATTGGTAAAGGATTGCGACTGTGACATTTTGTACCATCCTAGGAAGGCCAATGTGGTGGCCGACACATTAAGTTGGAAGGGCCCAAGGCAGTTATTTAGTTTGAAGCAGATAATAGAGAGGTTAGCTGAAGAGATGACTAGAGCAGGAATTGAATTTGTAGTTGGTTAGCTAGCCAATATCAAACTTCAGTACACACTCCTTGAGAGGGTCAAGGAAGTGCAGGAGGAGGATCCACAGTTGAAGAGACACTGGGAGGATGTCTTAGCCAGAGTGGCTAAAGAATTTTCTACTTCAGAGATAGGTTTACTAAGGTATAAGGGTTGGATTTACATTCCGATGGATTTCAGTATCAGGCGGGAGATTTTAGATGAGTCTCATACCACTCCCTATTCCTTACATCCGGGTACAACGAAAATGTACTAAGACTTGAGAACTTTGTATTGGTGGCCAGGGATGAAGAGGGATGTAGTAGATTATGTGGCCAAGTGTTTAACCTGTTAGCGGGTGAAGGCTGAACATCAAAGGCCAACGGGGCTGCTGCAGCCTTTAGGGATTCCAAAGTGGAAATGGGAGGACATCATCATGGACTTTGTGGTTGGATTACTGAAGACAATAGGACAGTATGATTATGTGTGGGTGATTATGGATAGGTACACCAAAACATCCCACTTATTTCATGTTAAGACAACTTATACGATGGAGCAGTATGCTGAGTTATATGTGAAGGAAATTGTGCGAATTCATAGGGCTCCAAGGTCGATAGTATCTGACAGGGACCTCACCTTCACCTCTAAGTTTTGGGAGAGCCTACGGAAGGCTATGGACACACAGTTGCAATTTAGTACCGCTTATCATCCTCAGATGGATGGACATTCTGAGAGGACGATTCAGATACTGGAGGATATGTTGCGAGTGCTGGATTTTGGGGGACCTTGGATTATCCCCTTTGATTGAATTTTCGTACAATGACAGCTATCAAGTGACTATCGGAGTGGCTCCGTATGAGATGTTATATGGGAGAAAGTGCAGATTTCCCATCCATTGGGATGAAATGGGCGAGAGAAAGTATTTAGGTCCTGAGGCTATTCAGAGGACCAATGAGGCGATTGAGAAGATTAGAGCTCGGATGCTCACCTCCCAGAGTCGACAGAAGAGTTACTCATACTTGAGACGCAGGAGTGTAGAGTTTTAAGTCGGTGATCATGTATTTCTCATAGTTTCTCCCTTAAGAGGGGTCAAACGATTTGGAGTGAGAGGCAAGTTAAGCCCAAGGGCTGTTGGCTCCTTTGAGATTTTAGAATGGATTGGGGAGGTAGCTTACAGATTGGCTATGCCTCCAGCCTTACCAGGGGTTCAAAACGTATTTCATGTGTCCATCTCCGGAAGTATGTATCGGATTCTTCGCATGTGCTGAGTTATGAGAACCTGGAGCTGGAACAAGATTTGTCTTATGAGGAGAAGCCAATTCAGATTCTAGACCAAAAGGATAAAGTCTTGCAGAACAAGACCATTGCCTTAGTGAAAGTGTTGTGGAGGAATATCAAAGTGAAAGAGGCAACTTGGAAACTTGAGACTGATATACAGGATCGATATCCCGAGTTATTCAGGTAAATTTTGAGGACGAAATTTCTGTAAGGAGGGGATAGTTGTAACGTCCCAAATTTGCTAATAAGGCTTAGTGCCTTGATTAGCGTTCTGAGATGTTCCGGGATCGCACATCCCCGATATGATGTCACCATATTATATGCATGTGGGCCCAATTTGGTTAATAAGGGCATATATGTAATTTTGTACCATTGAGGGCATAAAGTTAAATTATATGTGTGTTGTGCTTTATACCACAACATTGTGGTTGTAACGACCCAAAATTACTAATAAGATTTAAGGGCCTTGATTAGTGTGTCGAGAGAATGTTGACGGTGAGAACTCGTCAACCAAGTTAAGTTAGAAAAATTGAAATATAGAGCTTATCAAATGAAAATTTTCAAAGATCTAATTGGAAACTCAAAGAACAGTTGCAGAAAGAAAATGGTGAAATGAACTTGTATTTTTTATGGTGTAGTGCTACAGTATTTTTTCCAACCCCCTTCCATGTGGTAGTAGGGTTCCTTTTATAGTGGGCTCTAATTGCCCCTAGTACATTGCGGTCCAGGGGACCAGATGGTACACAAGTACGTCGTCAGGTGAGTGGTCTCAAGGGTAGTGGTGTTGGCTCCAGTACATGGTTAGGTTTTGTGGCGATGTCTCCACCACTTATTTAGTACAAGTGTCAGAGGAGTGGAGGTGGTGCTACCACTCCTTGTACTATCCCTTACCACCATCACTTGTCGGGTACAGATGTTAGGTTTGTACATTGATCCTTGCAGGCATGTATGTACCTATATACAGGTACCTTATTCGTACTTCTTGTGTCTGGTGGGCTACTTTGATGAATGACCTACTTGGATTGCCCTATCTTGTGATGTAGGAAGGTTCTGGCGCTGTGTGCACCTGTGAGGCACGAGGCACCATATACACCTATGAGGCAACACGGGAGCGAGGCATTATATGCACCCACAAGGTGTCGTGTGCATTCATGAGGTGCAAAGCGCCACAGGCACGCGAGGCGCCTGGGGCGCAAAAGCAGTTGTAAGGTGCCAGGGGGCGCGCGAGGCACCTGGGGGCGCGAGGCACAAGGGGGCACGCGAGGCGCCTGGGGTACGAGGCGCCAGGGGGCGCTCAAGGCACCTGGGCGTGCGAGGTGCCAGGGGCGTGCAAGGCGAAGTGGTCATTTGGAGTAGGGTTGATTTGGACATTCCTTTGAGGGATCAAATGGACTTCAAACATGTTTTCTTTGGATCTCCTAGGGACCTTAGACATGAGATGTGGGTTCTTTACCAGTGTAGAATTTTCAGCATCTACACTTGCCCCCCAGTCTATGAGAGAGTCTTCAGGCTCTCTTGTAGACTTTTCTCTTTGAGTCTTATAAATAGGCCTTCATGCCTTGCCTATTATTTACACCTTACTTCCTTAGCTTAGTGTTTTTGGGAGCCTTGCTCCTTTCAAGAGGTGAGGGGTTCAATCCCCCACAACCTCATTTTCGTTATCTTTTCCCTTCTCTTTCCTTTTGTTTTATATATTTGAGTTCATTTATTGTATGTCTATATCCATGCAGGCGTTTGAGGACTAAAACACCATTTTCCTTTGTTTTTGCAGGCGCGTACTTTCGACCATTTGGCTCTTTTTGACCGTGACGGTGCTTTTGGCCCTCGACCTCATTTTGACCACGTCAGCGCCTAATTTTACTTGCTTGAGGTATACTTTCTTTTTCCCTTATGTTTACTGGGTCCAAATTAGCACCACTCGGGATGGGATACTTTGGCCTGAGCTCATCGTGAGTTAGCCTTGATGCATGCCCCTTTATTCATACCCCGTAGTGGGTCATTTAGAGCGTTTGTGCCTAGAGATTTTGAGCCCATTCCTTTGTGTTTTGTAGCAATCCTCTCATTTATACGTGAACCCTTTTTTCTTTCGGGACGAGGTCTCATGGCGGGTGAAGGTCCGTTCGACATTCCTCCGGGGGTCAAGTTTGTTGACTTATCTTCAGACTCAGAGTCCCCTGGGGAAAATCCATATCGCGACCATGACACCTTAAGGCAGGCCCGTATTCGTCACCTCGAGCACATGGCTGAACTTAGGCGTAAAATTTGGGTGGTAGAGAGTGAAATTGACTCGGTGTTGAGAGGAGACGGAGTACCTTTCCCCCCTGACCTTAGTGACCATGTAGCAAACCTTAGGGTGACCCTTTTAGATTTGCAGATGGAGTTGGAGTTTATGGAGGGACATCTCCCGCCTGAGCCTCCTAGCCCATTCTTTCCTAATGACTGTCATGAGGCGGTCCCGTCTTCTCCTCAGCCCTTATTTTCGATCTTCCCTAGCTTAACGCTTCCGCAGCCGGTGCCTCGGTGGAAGACTCTTGCTAGGAAGAAAAAATGGAGGGTAAATTGTTCTGTCTCCTCCTCACCTTTTTCTTTTGGTTTTGCAGATATGCCGAAGAGAGGACGACGACAGGTGGCTACTGATGACCAGAACATTGCCCCTATTGGTATCCTCCCTAGTGTCCCACATGTCCGAAAATAAATTGATGGAAATAGTAGATAACTACTGTGTTCCTCCGGAGTACACATTATACATCCCTTCGGACAAGTGTCGGGCTAACTGCCCTAGTACGGGCTACGTGGCCATTAGCGAGCATATCCTGAAGGCGGGTGGTACAATCCCATTACACCCATTCTTTGTCACAGTTCTCAACTATTTTGACCTCGCTCCACTTCAGCTGGCACCCAATAGTTGGCTGACCTTGAGCTGCCTCTTCATCGTGTTTATGGAACTTGTTCGTCGTGCTCCTACGGCCCAAGAGGTGCATTTCCTGTACAATCTCATGCCCTCTCCCAAATCCAAGGGCTTTTATTTCCTGTAAAAAGCCAATACTGCAGTCCCCTTGATAGAGGGCACTGTGTCCAACCCGGGGTCCTGGAAGCAGGACTTTTTCTTTGTGCAGGGCCCCCTTTCTGTTCGTGAGCACTTTCGTTCTACTCCCAGTAAGTACTTCGAGCCACCTTTTTTTTTCTTTTCTTTTTGAAACTTATCGTTTTATAACTTATGTTTGTGTCGACAATGGTGCGAATCGTGCAGAGAATTTTGCCATGCCTGTAGTTGTTGGGTCAGAGGCGGACGCTATGAACACATTCCTCAATGCTAACCCCACCGTGAAAAGGGCTACATACCTCTTCACTGTGGAAAAACTCAACTTTCACAAGCTGTCCCCGGTTTCAGATCCCGGGTTGCTGTGGACTATTCCCGGGTCAAAGAAGATGAAGGCTGTCTCGGCTGAGCATCACTCGGGTGAAGGTGAGGCCGAGTGTGTGCCGAAGGGAGTCTTCCTTGGACATGGGCAACCTCAACAGCTATCTTCGTCCCCCGGGGAATGCCCTCTCTTTGCCCCTTTCAACCCTGACATGGCTTCCCAATTCCAGGGTCAACAGGCCATGCCAGGGCATTTTGTTTGCCTCGATCCTGAGGACTTTGACGCTTTTCCTCAGGCTCCCTTCGACCTCGGTCCATCGGGGGCTTACTTTCCTGATCTTCCTGCACCCCCTCCTGATCTACCCTGGGCTCATTTTTCCGATCTTCCTGCGCCCCCTCCTGTTTCGGCGAGCGATTTTTCTGTCCTTACCCAGCCAGGTACCCTTGGCTCAGAAGGGGTGCCCTGGGTGGGTCGCATGGTGGCCTCTTACGGGCAGCGGTATGTCCAAATCACCTCAGACCTCCCCGAAGTTGATTGGAGTGGTCTTGGGAGTTTCACTATGTCGGATCTTGGGGAGACTCTTATGCGCTCTACTGCTTGGGTGATTTCATGCATCTTATGTCGGCCTTATCTCTTTTTATTCCCTTTTTTTTTGTTACTTATCACTGTTGTTGTTATTTTTCTTGTGCAGGCCTATACCATGGCTCAGCGGTTTGCCGACTTGGCTCACAACCTTTCCACGTCAAATGTCGAGAGGGACCATCTTGCGGTTCGGGTCCAGGATCTCGAGAGGGAGCTTGCTGTGTCTAGGCTAGAAAAGGCCTTGCCAAGGCCACGGTGTTGCAGGAAAGGGTCACCAGCCTAGAGGCCAAACTCCAGGGTGCCAAGGCTACCGCGGCTGCGTCGCAGGATAGGGTCCCTTCCTTAGAGGCCGAACTTAAGGGTGCTAAGGCTGCTGCAATTGCGTTGCAGGAGAGGGTCGCTTCCTTAGAGGAGGACAGGGCAGCTATTGAGTATAGGTCCATATAGCGCTCCCTTTATGGTGTATGGAGGCAGGATCCATACTTCGATTTCTCCTCCTTTGGCGAGCATGCCATTGCCCGGGCGGCTGCGTGGAACGCCCATGGCAGGAGGCCTTGAGATCATCATTTCATAATTTTTGCCAGTTAGTCCACTGAGGATGTATGCTCGTTCGAGCCTTATTGTGCTTGTAATAATTTTTTTTTAAGTCTTGTCATGTTACCAAAACTCTTTTTTATATATATATACCTATGCGGTTATTCATCTCTTATTCCTCTGTATTCAAGGTCTTTTTGAGCCCGTATGATGGGGTTTGGTAGGTTTCCCTTTTTTATTTATCAGGCTAGAGGTCCTTTGGAGCCCATGTGAAAGAGTTCAATAGGTCCTTTTTTGGTGCCTCTTGATTGTTCTTATAAGGATATATTGACCCCTTGGGTTATAGCTATCCTTTTATATATTTTTGCGCGCGTTTATTATTTCTTGCGAGAAGTGTCCTTCTCGTCATTATTCATAGTACTATTTTTGCAAGGGTCTCTTTTAGGACCCTTTTTGGCTAGACGGCTTGGTGGTCGCTCTAGGCTTATTGGTGGTTGCTCTTTCTGAGGCTTTTCCCCTTGAGAGAGCATCTGGCTTTATTTGGAAGTTTGTTGTTTATTTTTTGTAAGACCTTTTGGCCTCCTTAATGTTCATAAGGGTAGCTAATCCTTGTGAACTTCAAGAGATGCCTTGCAAGGTCTCCTCCCTGTTTGTTAGGGTTCGTCACGCATTTTTTTTTATATAAGAACCTCGTTTAAGGCCTTGATATAAAGGGGTCCTTTTGGGATCCTCCTGATAGAGGGTCCTTTTTAGGTTCCCTCTAATATGGGGGGTCCTTTTTAGGATCCTCCTGTTAGAGGGTCCCTTTTAGGATCCTCCTGCTATGAGGAGTCCTTTTTAGGATCTTCCTATTTGCTGTATGTTTTGCCCCCTGTCCTACCCCCTAAGTGTCTGGTGAAATTTATTTCAGCAGGCACTTTGGTGGGTGCTATATGGGAGAAGAATAACATGTGAAGTGGCGAACAGTTTCATTCATAATGTGCGGGTTACAATGACATACATATGAAAGGGTTACATCTAATTAGGATGTTACCTAGGTAGCCTCTTTGATTCTTTACTCACTAAATGAACATAACAGGGAACCAGCTAGACATAGGTCTTCTTTGCATGGGCGCAGAAGTCTCGCTGGTAGTATTTCTTGAGGTGCTTCGCATTCCACGCCCGAGGTATAATGGTGTTATCCATGCAGGCCAGTTTGTAGGTGTTTGGTGGTATGCACTGAGCGACCTGGTAGGGTCTTTCCCAGTTCGCCCCTAATACCCCCGCCCCCGGGTCTCGCATGTTGGGGAGTACCTTCCTCAGTACTAAGTCTCATACCCTGAACTTTCTCTCTTGCACCCTTGAATTGTAATACCTCGCCGCCCGTTGCTGATATGTGGCCAGCCTTAGTTGTGCCTTTTCTCTCTTGGCTTCCAGCAGGTCCAAGTTCCCGACCAACGCTGTGATGTTAGCCTGGTCATCATATGCTTGCGTGCAAAAGGAGTTAACCTTCATTTCTACCGGAAGGACAGCCTCACAGCCGTATTCCAAGGCAAAAGGTGTCTCCCCAGTGGTGGAACGAAGGGTGGTCCTGTAGGCCCAGAGCACATTTGGGAGTTCCTCGACCCAGGCCCCTTTCAACTTTTCCAACTTAGTTTTCAAGTTCCTTTTCAGTATCTTGTTGATGGCCTCTACTTGCCCATTGGCTTGGGGATGTACTACTGCGGAGAAACTCCTCCTGATTCCTTTTGCCTTGCAGTAGTCCTCGAACATCCCTCCTTCAAATTGCGTTCCATTGTCGGAGATGATCTTGTAAGGTACTCCGAACCTGCAAACAATATATTTGTTGACAAAGGTGGTGATCTGCTTAGCCGTTATGTTGACTAAAGGCTCTGCTTCCACCCACTTAGTGAAATAGTCGACCGCTACCACCGCATACTTAGCTCCTCCTCTTCTTGTTGGCAGTGCCCCTATCAAGTCAATCCCCCACATAGCGAAGGTCCACGGGCTGGTCATGCTCACCAACTCATTTGGTGACTGCCGTGGGTAAGTCGCATGTCTCTGGCACTTGTCACATCTTCTCGCGAAGTCACTCACGTCCTTCTCCATGGTAGGCCAATAATACCCCTGGCGGACGGCCTTTTTTGCCGTGGACTGCCCCCTAGCATGGTTTCCACATTCCCCTTCGTGTATCTCTTGTAAAAAATTTGACGCCTCTCCTTTATCAACGCACCGCAGGAATGGGGTGGAGAAGCCTCTCTTATACAAGACTCCATCTACTAGGGTGTATAGGGCAACTCTGTAAACTAGTCTGCGGGCCTCTTTTTTATCCAAAGGCAAGGTCCCGTCATTTAAGTACCTCCCAATGGGTGCAAACCATGGCTCCTTGGAGCTCTTGACCGTGTTGATCCTTTCTTTGGCTATGCTTGGCTCGGGGAGATATTCAACCGGTATAGACTTAAACGTATCTTCGTCTCGTGTGGAGGCAAGTTTCGCAAGTGCATCGATGTTCACGTTCTGCTCCCTGGGGATTTGTTCTATCGTGTATTTTTCGAACTGATCCAAATACTCCTTCACCTTGGTGAGGTATGCAACCATTTTTGGACCTCTAGCTTGGTATTTTCCCTTCACCTGAAACACTACCAGCTGTGAGTCACTAAAGACATGAAAGTGGGATACCTTTAACTCCTTAGCTAGCCGCAGGCCGGCCAACAGTGCCTCATATTCTGCCTCATTATTGGAAGCCTCGAATCCTAATCTCAAGGCACAATACATCTTGTGCCCTTCAGGTCCTGTCATCACTATGCCAGCACCGGCTGCCCCTTCGTTAGACGCCCCATCTACATGGAGGCTCCATTCTTCAGGGTGCCTTTCCTCTTCATGCGCCAGTTCATTCTCCTCTATTTCCCCCTCCTCTTGGGGTCGGTAGGCAAACTCGACTATAAAGTCTGCAAGTACCTGCCCATTGATTGAGATCCTTGGGGTGTAAGTGATGTCGAACTGACTTAATTCAATCGACCATTTTAACAATCTTCCTGAAGTTTCTGGCTTGTGCAAGACTTGACGCAGGGGGGTGTTGGTGAGCACCTTAATCACATGAGCATGAAAATAGGGCCTCAACTTTCGACAAGCCACTATCAGGGCATATGCTAACTTCTCTATTTTCGGGTACCGGGTTTCTACGTCTACCAACCACTTACTCACATAATAGATAGGTTGCTGGTGCTTCTTTTCCCCCTTGACCAAGGCAGCGCTTATGGCATGCTCTGATACAGCTAGATACAGGTACAACTTCTTCCCTTTTTCTGGCTTGGCCAAAAGGGGTGGCTTTCCAAGGTGTTCCTTTAGCTTGGTGAAGGCATCCTGGCATTCATCATCCCAAGCGAACTTTTTGTTCCCTTTTAGGATGTTGAAGAAAGGGAGGCATTTGTCAGTAAACCTGGAGATGAACCTATTGAGGGCTGCCACTCTCCCCGTCAAGCATTGCACCTCTTTTTTGCTTCGTGGTGGGCTCATTTCCTACAAGGCCTTGATTTTTTCAAGATTAGCCTCGATACCTCGGGAATTCACCATGAAACCCAGGAATTTTCCTGACGAAACTCCAAAGGTGCATTTGAGTGGATTCAGCTTCATACTATACCCTCGAAGGGTGTTGAACATCTCCATGAGGTCGCTAGTGAGCTCCTCCGCTTTCCTTGTCTTCACCAGCATATTGTCCACGTACACTTCCATGTTCCTTACTATTTGATTCGCGAACATTTTTTTCACCAACCTCTGATAAGTTGCACCTGCGTTTTTTAAACCAAAGGGCATCACTTTATAGCAGTACAACCCCTTGTCTGTGATGAACGAAGTGTGCTCCTCGTCAGCAGGGTTCATGGGTATTTGGTTATACCCAGAATATGCGTCCATGAAGCTAAGTAGCTCGTGTCCCGCTATGGCGTCTACCAACTAGTCTATCCTAGGAAGCGGGAAACTGTCCTTAGGGTAGGCCTTATTGAGGCTGGTAAAATCCACACAAGTCCTCCATTTTCTGTTGGGCTTCGGGACTAGCACTGGGTTTGACACCCATAGTGTGTAAAATGCCTCTCGAATGAACCTGTTCGCCTTCAGCTTGTCAATCTCCTCTTTTAGGGTCGCGTATCTCTCAGGGTCTAGTGCTCTCCTTTTCTGCCTCACCGGCCTTGCCTTCGGGTCAATGTTCAGATGATGGCACATGACCGCTGGGTCCATCCCTACCATATCCTCGTGACTCCAGGCGAATACGTCAAGGTTGACTTGTAAGAACTCTACTAGTTTCTCCTTCATGTCACCGGCAAGGTTTTTTCCTACCTTCAACTTTCTCAACAGCTCATTCATGACCGTTACTTCCTCCAATTCCTCTACCGGTTCAGCTCTGGGCTCTTCTGTGACTCGTGGGTCCAACTTGCTTGGGTTCGTGCCTTCATGCACAACCATCGCCATAGATGCTGTCGGCTTTGTGGCTGTGTGGAGGGATGTGTTATAGCATTCTCTGGCTTCATTCTGCTCTCCTTTCATGCATGCTATTCCCCCGAGAGTTGGGAATTTCATAGCTAAGTGGTATACAGAAGTTATTGCCTTCAATTCTCTTAGGGAAGGTCTCCCTAATACTGCGTTTAAGGTTGAGGCGCAATCTACCACAACGAAGTTTGCCATTATGGTGGTTTGTCTGGGCTATTCTCCCATAGTGAAGGCTAACTCGATTGCCCCCAGGAGCTGTATCGAATCTCCCATAAATCCATACAAAAAAGTATTGCAAGGCTTTAGGTGTCAGAGGTTTAGTCCCATCTTCTCCAGCGCTGGGCGATATAAGATGTCCATAGAGCTTCCGTTATCCACCAAGACCTGATGCACCCTCATGTTAGCAAGCTGAACAGTCAACACTAGGGGGTCATTGTGGGGGAAGTGTACACCCCGGGCATCTTCTTCGATGAAGGTTATTGAGTCATTTTCACCCTTAAAACTCTTAGGGGGGCGTTGCTCCAGACTTAGGATGCACGGTGGTGGACTTCGTCTAGCCTCCCTAGCATATCTGTCTCGTCCCTTCCTTGATTTTCCCCTAAATCCTGGTCCTCCAAAGATGGTCCTGACCTCTCCCTGTACTTCTGGGGCTACCTCTCGCGCCCACGGTGAGGATGCTCCTTCTTCTGGCCTATGGTTCTCCTTGCGCACATATCTTCCCAAATGTCCCCTGCGGATGAGCTCCTCAATTTCCACCATCAAATGATTGCATTCCGCAGTAGTGTGGCCTATATCTTTGTGATACTGGTAATACTTGCTGGGGTCTCTTTTAGAACGGTCTTTTTTCATTGGCGGGGGCCTTCTGAAAGGGACCTAGTTTTCGTTTGTAACGAAAATATGCTCTCTCGCATGGGTAAGTTCAGTATAAAAGGTGTAGGGGGCCTGTCTGTGCTCATCAGAGCTTTGATGCTTCCGGGGTCGATCATCTCTTGTTCCCTCATAGACCCTCTTTTTCTTTGCATTGCTTTGGCTCTCCCGGATTGAGGGCTTCGGTGAATTCTGGTCTTTTCTGGCCTTGAGGCTTTCGTGACCATCTTCCACGCAAATATACTTTTGCGCCCGCTCGTAGAAATCATCCAAGTCCGTGACCTCCCTCTTGAGCATGTTATCCCATAACTTGCTTCCTGGGCGCACTCCAGTTGTGATGGCCATTTTTAGCTCTCTGCGGATCAAGCTCCCTACTTTAGCTGCGTCCATATTGAACCTGTGAATGTAGCTCTTCAGACTCTCGCTTTCTCCTTGCTTCACATTGGCGAGGCTGGTGCCTGGCATAGTGTAGTCCCGCACGGCGTGGTGTTGCTGAAGGAATTCATCAGAAAATTGTTGCCAAGATCTGATGAACCATGGTCTAAGTCTTTTGAACCATTTGTACGTAGGTCCTTTCAATGTGACAGCGAAGCAATGACATATGGCCCCGCTACTAATTCCCCTCGGCTTCATCAGGTCGTTAAATGCATCCGTATGGTATTTTGGATCTGTGCTTCCTTCATAAGGGGTCATATGGGGCTCCTTGAAATTGGCCAGGAGCCGGATGGCTTGGATCTCCTTGATGTAGGGCGACTCATGATCGAACTCTTCCTCAAAGGCTTAACCTCCGGAGGCGGTGATGATTTTGCTTCGTAGGCTCCTCATTTCTGTGTCCAGTTCTTGCCTCCTCTTGCTTAGGGAGTCTCTCAGAGCGGATGGGTTAGAATCCCCCTTCCCTTTGCCTTCTCAGGGCACCATAGGGGGTGTGGTCCTTTTACCCGCCCTCTTTTTGTTGAGTTCTTCTCGTAAATCTGAGGGTGCTTTCCTTGCGGTGACCTCATCATCGTTACGAGGGGCAGTGTTGGTCTTGGGCTCTGGCTTCTGGGGCTGCTTCGGTGGTCCGGGACGTTCGCGCTGCTTTGTCCGGGGGTTGTTACTAGTGGAGAGTCGGGTCCTTCCATCATCTACTGGGATGGAGGTTTCTACCCCCCCCCCCCCCGGTATCTCTCTTTCCGCTTAGGGAGTGTCACGTTTGATCTCCCTTGCAACAGCCCATTTAGCACCTCTTGCATGTTTTCCAAGGTGGTTTCTGACCTCTAATTCTTGCGGTGAAGTTCTCGTATCTCATCCTCATAGAATTGAGACTTCGAACTCGAGCTGACAGAGTGGACCCGAGGGTTCTTATTAGCCCAGTGCTTCGACGGGCCTGGATCCTGCAGACCGAGGTTCGGCACCTGCGGCGGCCTTGAAGGCAGGAACTCATCGGCACCCCTTGCTGGGGCAGCCGCCGACCTTGGGTGATCCTCCTCAGGTGGGAGCGCCGAGGACGAGGCCTCCCTTTCGTCTCTGGGAACCTCAGGCTCCCTTGGGGCCTCCATGTTTACAGGTGGAGGAGGATCCCTCATGGAGGCTTTTAGCTGATCTCTGTCAAGATGGACCTCCACCTCGCGCGGTTCTCTCAACCGTTTCGAACGTCGCGGCATTTTTTCTTATCGGAATCGACGGAAGAATAGTGACTTGCAATCTATCCTTCCAACAGACGGCACCAAATTGTTGACGGTGAGAACTCGTCAACCAAGTTAAGTTAGAAAAATTGAAATATAGAGCTTATCAAGTGAAAATTTTCAAAGATCTAATTGGAAACTCAAAGAATAGTTGCAGAAAGAAAATGGTGAAATGAACTTGTATTTTTTATGGTGTAGTGCTACAGTATTTTTTCCAACTCCCTTCCATGTGGAAGTAGGGTTCCTTTTATAGTGGGCTCTAATGGCCCCTAGTACATTATGGTCCAAGGGACCAGACGGTACACAAGTACGCTGTCAGGTGAGTGGTCCTAGGGGTAGTGGTGTTGGCTCCAGTACATGGTCAGGTTCTGTGGGGATGTCTCCACCACTTATTTAGTATAAGTGTCAGAGGAGTGGAGTTGGTGCTACCACTCCTCGTACTATCCCTTACCACCATCACTTGTCCAGTACAGATGTTAGGTTTGTACATTGATCATTGCAGGCATGTATGTACCTATATACAGGTACCTTATTCGTACTTCTTGTCTCTGGTGGGCTGCTTTGATGAATGATCTACTTGGATTGCCCTCTCTTGTGATGTAGGAAGGTTCTGGCACTGTGTGCACCCGTGAGGCACAAGGCAGCATATACACCTGCGAGGCAACACGGGAGCGAGGCATTATAAGCACCTGCAAGGCACCGTGTGCATTCATGAGGTGCAAAGCGCCACGAGCATGCGAGGCGACCGGGGCGCGAAAGCGGTTGCAAGGCGCCAGGGGGCGCGCGCGGCATTTGGGGCGCGCAAGGCGCCAAGAGGTACGCGACGCGCCAAGAGGTGTGCGACGCGCCAGGGGGCGCGCGAGGCGCCTGGGCATGCGAGTTGCCAGGGGCGCGCAAGGCGAAGTGGTCATTTGGAGCAGGGTTGATTTGGACATTCCTTTGAGGGATCAAAGGGACTTCAGACATGTTTTCTTTGGATCTCCCAGGGACCTTAGACATGAGATGTGGGTTCTTTACTAGTGTAGAATTTTCAGCATCCACAGAGGGCATAATTGGTATTTATGTGAATTATTGATTAATGCATGACTATGTGGCATGCATGATTATATGATTATATGGATATGTGAAATGCATGTTTATGAGAATTAATATGCATGTGGGCCATGTTTGGTTTATAAGGGCACATTTGTAATTTTGGCTCGTTGTGGGCATAAATGTGATTATATGTGTTAATTTTTTAGAGCACATTATTATGTTGATATATTTGCAGCATATGGCTCGAGACGGTCTTGGCGAGCGGATTGGCGAAATAGTCACGGTGGGGATTTGTACCAAACTCGGAGGAGCTGGGGGTATTTTTGGGAATTATTAGGTGTTGGATAAATAATTGGTAATTAATTGAATAACGAGATTAATTGGTAAATATTAGGAACATTTGAGGAATTAGCAGGAATTGGGGAAAATGACCATTTTATCCTTAAGAGTAATTAAGGTACTAAGTTTTATATGGGAGGGCAAAATAGTCTTTTCTTAGGTAAGGAATAAATTCAATAATAACTTAAGGTTTAGCCTGAAGGCTTTAGAAGACTCTCACCTCTTCTTCTACTCTCTCTCTCCATCTCACGTTTTCCTCTCTCAAGGGAGCCTAGGGGAAATTCTAATTTTCAAGGAAAGCTTAAGGAATTCTTGGGGATGTCTTGAGGAATTGAAGCTTTGAACTAGGGAAATTCAGCTGGGAAACCTAGGAGTTTAAGCTCAAGTGTGGAAGGCTAGAGGCTGGTGAGGAGTTAACCATAATTGGGGTAAGTTCCACTCACTGTTTTTGTTAGAGGATTTTGATTGTTAGGTAGAGTTTTGCTGCTAAATTGGGTACTAACTTTGGAATTATAGTGTGATTGTTTGTGATTGAATTGAGTAGTGATTTCTTCTGAGTTGGGATAATGATTGTTGTGTGATTGTTAAAGCTTTAGGGATTAGAAATATGGGATTTAAGCTTGAAATTCGTAGAAAGGGGAAAATTCCGGGCTTATCTTGGGTGTTCTTGGCTGGTAAAAAAGATGAGGAAAACCCAAAATTTTCTGGGTCATAGGGGGCGTGCTGCGAACTAGCCAGGGGGCGCCGCGACGCGTGTGGCCCTTATGGCCTGGGATGCTCTCTGACTTGGGGACGCGCCGCGACTTGCCTAGTCAAGTCGCAACCTGCCTCCCCTTTGGCTTAGGAGCTTGCTCTCTGACTTGGGGCAAGTCGCAACTTGCTGAGCCAAGTTGCGACCCACCTAGGTAGTTTGATCTTAGAAGTAATTCAAGTGTTGTTAGGACTCGGGGGTTCGAACCTAGGTGCTCGGGACAATTTCTACTACCCAGTTTAGTAGAAATTGAGGTCCCGGAGGCTAATTTATGTCCCTAGGTATTTTATTTCTTATTAGAAGTTGATGGATATCAATGGCCCTTGTGACTACGTTTATCTCCAAGGCTCGAGGCTTGGGACCGTGCACGGAACCAGTTCACCTTCCCCACTCAGAATCAAAGGTAAGAAAACTACACCCGGTTATGTGACTATGTTGGGACTAAGAGTTCCCTATACTTGTATGCAATGTTGTATAATGGCATTATGCCATGTGGACATGAGATAAACAGCCTAAGAGTGCCAGAATTAATATTGGCGCACAGGACACAGCTCAGCCATTGGTAGCTGAGGTTAACTAAATAATCACTAAGCTTGGCCTAAGCGAACCAGAGTCAGTGAGGTAAACGCTGGGCTCGGCCTAAGTGAGCCGGAGAAAGTGGATTAAACAGAGGGTGCGACCTAAGGGCGTCGACCCTGAATATTGGATGATATGTTTACTGTTGTTAATCTGATGAATATGATATGATGAATACCTGGATGTTAGATTGTTGATTTATCGATTGTTACCAGTGATTAAGTGAATGATATGGCCTGCTATATAGTTGATTATTGTCTTATGAATTATTTGATTATCATTATTGATTATGCTACGATATTATGGTTTTCTTGCTGGGCCTCGGCTCACAGGTGCTATGTGGTGCAGGTTAAGGCAAGGGTAAGATGGTTCAACCATGGGTTGGAGAGCTCTTGGGGCGAGGTGTACATTGTCAACTGCTCGGCCGCCACGGTCGAGGAATTGTACAAGGACGAAAACCTAAAATGTGTATTTTTCCATTAGAGTGGCCATGATTATTTATAACTTTTGGAAATTTTGTAAATATGTCCTTTAAACCCTGATTTGGGATCCCATGTACTAAACTTTCATTTTAATGAAAACGATCTGTTTATGACCAAAATCTTTTAATCCTAACCTGTTTATGACTTTAGATTAACATTTTTAATTAAATGACTTGATTAGCAAGACTTGCACTATTTTAAACACACAGTGTAACGGTCTGGCTATCTAGGGCGTTACAACTTGGTATCAGAGTGGTCTAGGTTTAAGGGTTCATGAAGACTGGCAGGACATGTACACTTGCCGCTAAAGACAAGCTCGACTCAGGGTTTTGTAATTGAATACATGAGATTATACGCTTAAGTTTTTTAATGAAAATATGAATGTATTAAGCTGTCTGATTAATAGGGAGCATGAGATACTGATAGGGCTTGGCCCTTAACTGTTGTGTGATGAGATTGAGGCGTGCTGATTAGCATTACTATTGCATGTCGATGAATATTTGGATAATGGTGTGTATATTGATTGCATATGGTGAATTGTTTAAATTGAACGTATATATGCTGTATCTGTTTGTTGGGTTATGGAAACATGGTAAGTGCTAATGTATAGTATGGCATATTGGTGTTTGTTATGCTTTATGTGTGCATGATTATTGTGGTTGTTTGGATCTGGCCATGGGATGGTTTTGGGTATGAACATCAGGGCTGAGGGGTTTGGTCGGTGATGGCGGATGAATTCAGATCGTCTGTCTTCAGAATGGTTAAGTGGACCTAGTATTGTTATAGTGAGGGTTGCAGATGATAGCTAGGGTTGGAATCCTCCATCTGCCCCTAAAGGTTGCAGTAGACATTTGCTGGTTTATGAGTAAGGTTGTGAGGTCTGATAGAGGAAATTAGACGGTTGAAACAGCGGGTTTCGCTGGGGAAAATAGCTGCTTTGTATACCTTGATGGTAAGGGCACCAGTGTTAGTTTAACCTGAGGGTGGAAATAAATAGGAATTACAGTATGGAAGGCTTAGAAGGCATTATCCTCTGGTTTTGAGGAAAGTATGGATTTGCCTAAGAATTGATCAGTGGATGGGCATAGCTAATCCCATCCTTGATTATATGAAGATGATAGGTCGTGACAGAGTTGTTGCGCTAAGTAATTGTGGCAGAAGGATGCCTAGAAGTGGTACTAAGACCCGAAATGTTGGCATGATGGGTTGGGAGGAACTCAGATAGTGATTTGATAAAAGAGATTACTATGAAGTAATTGAAGTTGCGGAGACTAATGAGTTTAAGAACTGGATTTAGAATGGTAAGACAACGACAGAATATGTCAATAAGTTGGTAGGTTGGTTAATCCGCTTTGGAAGTTGATACAAGCGGATGTAGCCGCAAATGATTACTCTTTTACGGATTAAACTCTGGGATGGCCCAAAGCATCAGGGCCACTCCAGTGCATGAAATTTTCATCTATGCTTGGGCAGCAGGGAGGGCCATGTTATTTAAGATGTATGGAATGAGGTATGGAGCGCGAATGTCGAAGAGCAAGTAATGCAGATGACGGTATTCCCATTTGTGGGATTTAGTAAGGGCAGATGCTCAGTAATCGGAATAGAAGGACCCCTAACAGTTCTATGGCTCCTGGTTTTGACAGGAAGGGGGTCTGGTTTATAGGATAGTCACCAAGATAGTATTGAGACCTAGTGAAATTATTTAGCATGCATAAGAAGCAGGAGACGCCATCTGGAAAGACGTCAGGTAAGGGCACGTTTTCTACATGGGATGGTTCACTATGTTAGGAAGGATTTCCTAGGATTAGAGAATGGAAGACTAGAATGCCTTGTTACATTCGAAGTCTGAGGCTAGTCCCTCGGAGGTGACTGGTTGACTTGATAGTCCTCGTTCTTAGTTATATAACGAGCTGGAAGAGCTCGGTGTAGCGTATCTCCCAGGAGAGATTCAGATATGGAGTATATGCCTCAAGGTTGGTGTACGAGGGGCTTGAGATATTAGTGCTTGTTGGGGATGAACTAGAAACATCTAAGAGAAGAGTTGGAACACAACTGATAAAGAGGTTTGCGGTCAAAGTAATTGAGCTCGTCACATGGGAGCCTTGATATAAGCCGGAGTGGGAGCTAATTTGTAAGAGACAACCATGAATTGTAGGGGATATCACTTGAAGTACATTAGTTGAACTGAATGGAAACGGAGTTGGTCAGTAGGGATTCAGATGGGCATGTAAGGAATTGTTGGGTACGCTTCAGGATTGGGCTATGGATAGGTTCGGTATCAGGGACATTATGAAGAATGGTACTAGTTTGGCAGAAAGAATTACTGGTCCAGTTGAAGAAGTTCTTGACTTAGGGATGGATTAGATGGAGCATCGTATTGCAAGATGTGTTGTCATCGCATGTTAAGGATGAAGAGTTTAAATGCCCGGTTGCAAGACAAGACAATGTCTTTAGGAATTGATCTTCGATCTGGTTATTACCAGCTGAGGATCAAGGAAAGAGACATTTCAAGAATTATTACTTGTACCCAGTGGGGTGTGATGGATTATTAGTAAAGGTTCTTAACTGATTTAAGCTTCAGCAACGCAAGTAAGTTCGACAAGCAGAAAGTACAGGAACAGTATGGACGAGTCACATCCAGGTTCATTGGCGATATGTTGGACTATTCCCCAGTTAGAAGTAGAATGCGAACGATTACTACACTGATGATACCAAGACTGAAGAAGCAGGATCACAGGTAAGGCTCCAGAAGGTGTCAGTTTTGATCAAGCCAAAGGTATTCAAGGTCACGCTACAGGAAGAGAAGGGATCATGTATGAAGAGATTCAGCCAAAAGCCACAAAGAAGTTACTGAAGAACGTCAGAGGAATAAGAAGCACAATGGACCGGTGAACATGTCATTTACTACCTGAAGTATCTTTGAAAATAGCTACACCAGAGATTGGAATGACAGAAGAACCTAAGGTTAGCTTGAATGGGTGATTTTGTATCAGATTTTCAGAAGACAGAATGAGGATTGGTTAGCACTCTGTGATATAGGAATCTGCATGTAATGGGTGGATACAGAGGAGTAACATGAAGGACCTTATTTTTGTTAATACATGAAACTGTAATCAGAACATCAAAGGCTGAGATGCACCCAGTTATAGACTAAAGGGATGATGGTTTGTGCCTCGCGGGAGGTGAAAGAATGGAAACATGGCTGGCATACATGGAACATTAAGTTTACAGTGAATGCATAACGTAAAGGATTTTAGTGTTTGGTCATTTGTAAGAAAAATAACCCTAAGACCAAGATTCAGTAAGACTTAGTGGGTGATTCATGCTAATAACCCTTGTCTGTACAAGAAGGAACACTTAATTTGGAAGCTGACCCCTTACTTGGGAAGGTCTGTGCCGATTGGATAGGACACCACAGATTATAGTAAGATCAGACAGGGTAACGATTGAGATTAGGATAATGCCTATGATTGGTTATGGACAGATATATATTTCTTTGGACAATGGAATTCAAAAAGAGAATCTTGTGGGAATGGTGAAGAACCCTATTAGTATGTTATGAGTTAAGATATGAAGATTGGATGAGTGATCCGATGGAATCTAGTGTGGAGATGGAGATCCTAAATGAACATTGTATTACCTTCACCTTCTAAGGCATATGGTAACCAGGAAGTTTAAGTGGATGATAAGACTTAATATTCGAATATTGGAACGTATAATTGGTATAGTGGTGGATTGTAGGAGTGGACCACATGAGACTATAAGTGAGATGATTGGATATGGAAGGTTGCAACTCAAGATTAAGTTAACACATTTTGGTTCGAGTGAAAGGATGATGTGGCATGATAATGTTGAGACCTTTTAATTTTCCAGGTTCTGGAAAGAAATTAGAGAAAGAAGGGAATAAGTTGGAACCTAGAATTGGTGGTTATCTACAGATAGAATGGAAATATGAAGAATTAATGGTTGTTCTAAAGAATTATGCATTGAATGTGCAAGTGTTTGGAATATTAAAGAAAGTGTAGTCCCTTGATGAAATAGTCACAGTGATGGATGCTGGATTACAGCTAAGGCGACACGGCATAAGATATGGTGAGATAGAAAGCAAGAGGTACTGATTCTAAGTAAACAAATGAAAGGCGTTGGGTACTATGGTTCAGTATTTGTTCGGGGGGAAAACCAATGAAGTGGTTGGAATTCTTAAGGCAGAAGTACCTGCCTATTTGAAAGGATATAAGAGTTCGCAAGTTGTAAACTTTGGAACATGAAGTTCCAGGATGAGAGATTTTTATTTCTCCAAGTATTGCAGACAAGAAAGGGTATGATATTCTGGGAAAGAAAGGGGAGTTTCGACTCCCGATTTAATAAGAGTTCTGAGATCGTACAAAGGTTTAGGCTGAGGGCCTGTAAGATAACCTTACCCTGCTATGGGTGATGGCTTATGAGTATTACTGGCATCAATGACAAGACGGAAAAATGATCGCTGATGAGATAAGCAGACCCTGGGGGTTTCAGTAGATTTCTTGTGCAAGGAAGGGTTAACGAAGTTATAGTTATAAGATAAGATCTTATGGGGCAAGATTGTCACTCTAGTAAGAGTGTTATTAAAGGTTAAAGGGTAAAGAAATTAGACTTTGGAATTATGGCAGAGGTATGAGGTTTATTACCTTATGTGTTCGAATAAATTTCGAGGACGAAATTGTTTTAAGGAGGAGATAGTTGTAATGACCCAAAATTACTAATAAGGCTTAAGAGCCTAGATTAGTGTGCTGGGAAGGCATAATTGGTATTTATATGAATTAATGATTAAATGCATGACTATGTGGCATGCATGATTATAAGATTATATGGATATGTGAAATGCTTGTTTATGAGAATTAATATGCATGTGGGCCATGTTTGGTTTATAAGGGCATATTTGTAATTTTGGCCCATTAAGGGCATAAATGTGATTATATGTGTTAATTGTTGAGACCACATTATTATGTGGATATATTTGCAGCATATGGCTCAAGACGGTCCTAGCGAGCAGATTGGCGAAATAGTCATGGTGGGATTTATACCTGGCTTGGGGGAGCCTGGGAGTATTTTTGGGAATTATTAGGTGTTGGATAAATAATTGGTAATTAATTGGATGACAGTATTAATTGGTAAATATTAGGAACATTTGAGGAATTAGCGAGAATTGGGGAAAATGACCATTTTATCCTTAAGAGTAATTAAGGTACTAAGTTTTATATGGGAGGGCAAAATAGTCTTTTCTTAGGTAAGGGATAAATTCCATAATATCCTACAGTTTAGCCTGAAGGCTTTAGAAGACTCTCAGCTCTTCTTCTACTCTCTCTCTCCATCTCACGTTTTCCTCTCTCAAGGGAGCCTAGGGAAAATTTTGATTTTCAAGGACAGCTTGGGGAATTCTTGAGGGATGTCTTGAGGAATTGAAGCTTTGAACCAGGGAGAATCAGCTGGGAAACCTAGGAGTTTAAGCTCAAGGGTGGAAGGCTAGAGGCTGATGAGGAGTTAACCATAATTGGGGTAAGTTCCTCTCACTATGTTTGTTAGAGGATTTTGATTGTTGGGTAGAGTTTTGCTGCTGAATTGGGTATTAACTTTGGAATTATAGTGTGATTGTTTGTGATTGAATTGAGTAGTGATTTCTTCTGAGTTGGGATAATGATTGTTGTATAATTTTTAAAGCTTTGGGGATTAGAAATATGGGATTTAAGCTTGAAATTCGTAGATGGTTAGTGTTGAATTAAGGGGAAAATTCTGGGCTTATCTTGGGTGTTCTTGGCTGGTAAAAAAGAGGAGGAAAACCCATAATTTTCTGGGTCATAGGGGGCGCGTCGCGACCTATCCAGGGGGCACCGCGACACGTGTGGCCCTTATGGCCTTGGATGGTCTCTGACTTGGGGGCGCGCCGCGACCTGCCTCCCCTTTGGCTTAGGAGCTTACTCTCTGACTTGGGGCAAGTCGCGATTTGCTGAGCCAAGTCGTGACCCGCCTAGGTAGTTTGGTCTTGGAAGTAATTCAATTGTTGTTAAGACTCGGGGGTTCGAACCTAGGTGCTTGGGACAATTTTTACTACCCGATTTAGTAGAAATTGAGGTCCTGGAGGCTAATTTATGTTCCCTAGGTATTTTATTTCATATTAGAAGTTGATGGATATCAATGGCCCTTATGACTAGGCTTATCGCCAAGGCTCAAGGCTTGGGACCATGCATGGAACCAGTTCGACTTCCCCACTCGGAATCAAAGGTAAGAAAACTACACCCGGTTATGTGGCTATGTTGGGACTAAGAGTTCCCTATACTTGTATGAAATGTTGTATGATAGTATTATGCCATGTGGACATGAGATAAACGGCCTAAGAGTGCCAGAATTAATATTGGCGAACATGACGTGACTCGGCCATTGGTAGTTAAGGTTAATTAAATAATCACTGAGATTGGCCTAAGCGAGCCAGAGTCAATGGGGAAACGCTGGGCTCGGCTTAAGTGAGCCGGAGATAGTGGATTAAACAGAGGGTGCGACCTAAGGGCGTCGACCCTGAATATTGTATGATATGTTTACTATTGTTAATCTGATGAATATGATATGCTGAATACCTGGATGTTAGATTTTTTATTTATCGATTGTTACCACTGATTAAGTGAATGTTATGGCCTGCTATATAGTTGATTAATGTCTTGTGAATTATTTGATTATCGTTATTGTTATGCTTTGATATTGAGATTTTCTTGTTGGGCCTTGTCTCAAGGGTGCTACGTGGTGCCGGTTAAGGCAAGGGTAAGATGGTTCAACCATGGGTTGGAGAGCTTTGGGGGCGAGGTGTACATTGTCAGCTGCTCGGCCGCCAAGGTCAAGGGATTGTACAGGGACGGAAACCTAATATGTGTATTTTTCCATTAGAGTGGCCTTGATTATTTATAATTTTTGGAAATTTTGTAAATATGTCCTTTAAACCCTGATTTGGGATCCCATGTACTAAACTTTCATTTTAATGAAAACGATCTGTTTATGACCAAAATCTTTTAATCCTAACCTGTTTTTTACTTTAGATTCACATTTTTATTTAAATGACTTGATTAGTAAGTCTTGCACTATTTCAAACACATAGTGTAACGGTCTTGGCTATCCAGGGCGTTATAGTGGTGATATATTTGGGATATGAGATCTGAGATGGTCCTAGGGAGCGAAATAGCTAAATAGTCACAACGGGGTTGAGTACCCGGCTCGGGGGGAGCGTAGGGGTATTTTGTGGATATAATATGTGTTTGGGATTGCTGGATAACGGGTAGTAATTTGATGATTGCTTAAGTATGTCGGGGGATTAAATGGGGAATTATAGAAACACTCGAGGACTTAGCGGGATCTGGAAAATGACGGGATTGCCCTTGGTGGCATTAAAGGATTAAGGATAGACTTAAGGGCATTTTAGGCATTTTTGGGACTTAGGCAGTTGCGGATAGACTTAAGCCAAAACACAATTCTAGAACTAAGGAGAAACCAAAAGAAAAACAGAACAATTTCAGCCTATCTCTCTTTCTCTCTCTCGGCTCTCTCTCCCTCTCTTGGTGACTTAGAGGATTTTGGGAAATTTTGGTGGTGAAGCTCAGAATTTGGAACAAAGAACTGAGGTTGTGAAGCTAGAAGTGTTGGAGAGCTAGCTTAGGTCGAATTCTCAGTGAAGTAAGGTTTCAACCTTGATCTTTCTATTGATTCTGCTGTGATTTTTTATAACTTTGCTTAGGTTCAAGCTTAGTGTGATTTTTAGGTTTTGATGAGATTATGAGCTGGTTCTTGAAATGTTTTTGCTGACTAAGTTGCCTTGACATGAATTCTGGGTTTAGTTTTGAGTGTAGGGGTTGAATTGGGTGAGAATTTATAGGTTTGGCTGGGGAAAACGCAGTATAAATGCATGGATTTCTGGGTTTTTGAGGCTCGCGTTGCGGCCCTGTTCTTCAGGCACCGCGGCACATGTGTGCAAAGAGGCCTGGGAAGCCTCTGAGTTTGCCCAGGCGAGGCGCGTCGCGGCCTATCTCCTCCAGCAAAGAGAGTCATGCTCTCTAACTTGCAGTGGGTCACGAGCTGCGACTCAAATTATGGGAAATGACCTATGTTGTCTTTTAAGCTCGGGAACCCAAATCTTAGGGCTCGGGAAGGATCCTACTACCTGGTTTAGTAGGATTCGAGGTCCCAAAGGCTAGTATTTTAATTTGAAGTTCTTAATTGGTTAGGAATTGATGGATACCTATTTATTATGGCGTTGTGACTAGGTTTTATGTCAAAGCTCAGGTTTAGGGGATCGTGCTCAGGATCGCGTTAATCTATCAGCCCGAGACATAGGTAAGAAAATTGTTTGTGCCCGTAGAGTAGGGCATGACCCTGTTATTTGTGCTTCAGGGTGTGACCCTAATAATTTTGTTTAATATATGTGGGAATACTTGTAAATACTATGCTTTTTTGTGCATGGTTATGAATGAACGGCGAAGGCCAAGAACGACAAAGGGTCGAGAATGGCGAAGGCCGAGAACGGTGAAGGCAAAGAACGACAAACGCCGGGAACGGTGAAAGCACGCTAAGTGAAGGTCGCTTCGGCGAGACCCTCTAAGGGTGTTGTATCCACTCGCTCGTTGAAGCACCTGGGTCAGCAAAGGTCTCTATATGTTTAACCTATTGACTGTTTATGTTGCATATTATTTGATTGAATTGTGATTTGTTATGCATTGAGTTTTCTTGCTGGGCCTCGGCTCACGGGTTCTCTATGGTGCATGTAAGGGCAAGGGAAAGATCGACCAACCATGACTTGGAGAGTGCAGAGAGGCGTGTACATGTTCAGCCTACCTGGCTTCCACGGCCAGGGTTATTTTGAGGAATATGATTGTAATGGTTGGTTTTCTCACTTAGGTCGACTTTATTCACATTTTTTAGCTGTAAAATAGTTTCAAACAGTATTTTGGGATCCCAAATGTATAACTTTTACGATTTTAATGAATGTCCAAATCTTTTATAATTAATGTTATCAAATGAGTTTCTGTTTCAATTTAATCACACTTTTCAACCTAAAACCTCAATTAGCTAGCTAATGGCACATTTATAAATCACATGGTAACAACTCTAAGGTAGTAGGGCGTTACAATACGGATCTCTCACAGTCATTATTTTCTTAAGTTCTAGATTCGCACTCTACATACAAAATCCCTATCGAATTGTATTTGATCTTAGGCTTAGGATACTCAGTTGAACCTTGTTCTTCTTGAACTTGAGTCTGAGACTTTCTTGAATAATAAAAGTGCAGGTGGATGTAGGTCATTACCAACTCTTGGGGTCGAACTACTGTAAATTTTATTTCAGTTCATTAAATTCATTTATGTCTTTCATATTGACTTAGTGTTGTTGACCAAAACATTGGTCAACATTTTGGTGCTTTTATTGAGAGCTAAAATCCAAGATCACACTTTACCAAATCCTTCTAAAGCAATGGCTATCACTACTAGAAGCAAAATCCATGAACCACAAGGGGGAACCCTACCACTAGATAGTATGATCGTCCTTTGAGTAGTCAGATTCCCCCTGCACCCTGGTCAGTAGGTTCCACCACCTGGTGACTTGCCTCCACGAGTAACATTTGGGTGTGATGAGCCCCACATGGACTTAGGGGAAGACCTCAACCCCGATATCGAACATCTGAAGGTAGTCGTAGGAAAAATGCAGAAGCAGTTTGTATCCATGCATGAAAATCAGGCAACAGCCTAAGAAGTTGTATCTGAAGCTCTGAACAAGCGGAGACAAGATTTTCAGTCTTGGATGGATCAACGGTAGTAAGCCCTTGAACCTCATCAATAAGAAGTCGACCGTCACAATAATGAAGCGACAAGGTTGCTAGAAGTTATCTTGCAACAAACTCAAGCTGCAAGACCTCGACCAATAAACCCTCAACCTGGGAATATTTGTTGAGAAAATGTTAAGGTTCAAAGGCCAGCTGTTCGAGCCCCAAATCCTGCTCAACCGTTAAGGTCCTAAGACCAAGTGGTTCCCCCTGGGAAAACTCGAAGTCTTCACTTGAACAGGGGAAGTCAACCAGGAGTACAATGTCTTCTCCATCAAGATGAGCAAGTGCTACCTAATCGCGACCAAGGTCAATGTTGTGGAAGACAAGTGTCTGGAGCTGGAAGGCCTGCTGATGGGCCACAGAGGCGTGCAATCTCATGAGGGGGTCAACCTCCTAATCCACAAAATCCAGGACCTGGTCAGCAATTCCAACAACCAAGGAATGAGCGACTAGCCTGTAGAGTCCAAGAACTATACTTAGCTAGTTAGATAGTAGTAGCAATAGTAATAGTTGTAGTATTTTTATAACTGTGGATTTTGGTTCAGACCGGGATTTAGTTGGACACTCGTAGTAACACTTGTAGATTTTATAAGTTTTAACTTATAGTTTAAAAATATTAATTTAACCCTAAGGTTTGATTAATATGACTAATATTGATGGTGATATTTATTATATTATAAGGTTTAGATAGACCCAATAAGATGGTAACACTTATCTTGTGTATGTTTAATGATAATTAAGTATTTTTGAGGAATAAGTTTATTAAGATTAATATTTGAATATCCTAGGGTCTGTCAGTAGCTTTGAAATTGTTAGAGGACTTAGTCAAGGCAGTTTACTCAATTCAAAATAGGCTGAAAATGTGAAATTTCGTGTTTAATATTTCAGCGTATGCCGATATATCGCAGCTATAGGGGGCGATATATCGCCATACGGGGATACAAAAAACACGTAACTTCGCATGATCACCTCGACGAGCCTCGGGCATATTAGCCCAAGCGATATATTGCCTACTAGGGGCAATATATCGGTTACTTTGAATGTTTTTGAAACCGAGCTCATTTTAATCTTTAACCTCTTTATAAGTCCAGCATCTTTCTGACCGAGTCTTCAGCCTCTGCTGAACGATAAATCAAATATTTTTCACTTAAAAAGCCATTATTTTATTCAAGTTAAATGAAGATCTTTTCATTCTTGAACTCTATAAATAGGACCTAGTACCCAGCCATTTATTCATTCATCAAGCTAAGTTCAGAGGCTGCAAGCTGCTAGGTTATTTTTGAGTGCTTAAACACTTGGGTTGGGAATATAAGCTTTAACTTTATAAGCTTAATAAACACTCGAGAAGTAAAGTTCATAGTATTTTTTGGTTTGAGGTATAGTTCGGTGATAGAAGCTTTCAAGGTATTCATTATTCTAGTTCATTTTTGTGTTATTCTTATAGTTTTCTACTCAAAACCCTAACTCTATTCTTCATTCTTGGTTAGGAAATCTAAGGTCTTGAATGTAAGATTTTTGGTAAGTATATTCTCAATGGTATAGTTCGTCCACTCTTTTCATCCCTTTTTCTTTAGTATACTCACCCTTCTATGATGATTTTTAGGAGTGTTCCAAAGTCCCAATTCTGTTCACATATCCCGGTATATTGGTAAGGAAAATAGGATAGGATTTTATATGTTATGTTATATGTTATCTTATGATTTATGTGTTATGTTATATGTTATATTATGTATGTTTGTAGACTTGGGCATATGACTTGTATAACTAACAAGCCCCAATAAATTTATGGGCATATGACTTGCTTAGCTAGCAAGCCCCACAAATCTAATGGCCATATGACTTGTTTAGTTTACGAGCCCCAAGTAGTAATGGCCATTATAGTATATGTGATATATGTTTATGATATGTTTTAGTATATGTTGCGATATGAATTTTATGTGTATGATTATGTGTTAGATTTTCCTTGCTGGGCATTAGGCTCATTCATTTATGTTTATATGTGCAGGAAAATAGCAATGGTGGCAGAAAGGTTCTTGGCAGCTTGGGGGTTGTGTATTGAGGCAGAATGGAAATGGATGGATTGAGCGTTAGGTTCGAGGATGAAGTCGCTTCTTAGTCTTTTAAAAATTATGCTTTATATGTATCTTTCGCACTTTATTTTGTAATCCATTTCTTTAAAGTTATGTTATGTTTTTATTTTAAAAACAATGGGATCTCATATCCTACTTTAAATTTTATGTAGTTTAACATTGGTCTTACAAGTTTTAAATGAAGTTATGATTATTTCACTTGTGAGTTTTATTAAAGATTAGTGTCTATGTATAGTAGCCATTAATGGTCCAAAGTCTAGAGTAGTTGGGTCATTACATAGGCAGTCAAAATTGAGGCAAGCAGCCTGACGTTATCATTCTGCTGGGTGCAATCATGGTCATCCTCCAAGAAGAAATAGACAAAGGAATGACCAAGAAGCCAGCAACATCTATTAAACATCCTACTGGGATGTCTATGATAAAGATGAAGGGGATAGTTGATACTACCAACCCCACGACAATCAATATTATGACGATCGTCATAATGATGGGCATCCAAGAGGACAATTTGTTCCGCCAAGGCCACCTAGGCCCCAAAACATCCCTGCTAGTGAAAATGTTAAGCTTGAAGGATCTTTTGTCCCACCAAGGCAGTAAGAGCCAGCAAATTGTCTAGCAAGAACACCATTTGGTGCTGCTCAAGTAGACATCCAGAATGTTGAGGGGCAGCCTAGAGGAGGCAGTGTCTTTAACAGACTTGGGAACAGAGGACGCGACTTGCAAGATGTCCTTGACCAACTTCAGGAAGGCAATGGGTCTAATGATGTGGGGCCCGTCGCACCAGTAATCCATCCAATACCACGAGAAGAAGTTACAGCACTCCCAGTCGTTGCCCCAGCAATTGTGCCACTAGTTGCTCCAACTATTCAAGCACAACTTGATGCCCTTACACAGATGGTTCGGGAAATGATAGCCCCAAAACTAATTGACATCGACTTAGAGAGAAGGAAAGGCTCTCATTTCTCTAATTGAATCAATGCACTTACCATTCCTCCTAAGTTCAAGATGCCAACTTGGAAGATGTATACTGGCAAGGAAGATCCAATGTCACATGTGAATAAGTTTGAAATACAAACGAATCTTCAGGGAGTAGAGATGATGTCCCTTGCAGGATGTTCCCGGCTACCCTTGTTGACTCTGCACAACAATGGTTCTTCAAACGAGAGCCTGGAACCATTAATTATTGAGACACATATAAGAGACTCTTCTACTCACAGTTCTTTGCTACTCAAATTCTACCAACCAAGCTCAATGACCTCGTTGACATTAAGCAAGGACCCAATGAGCCCCTCAAGGATTATGTGCAATGTTTTATGTAAGAAGCTGCTCGATCCAAGACAGCCAGTGATGATGGAAAGCTGATGGCCATCATAAGGATGACACCACACATGTCAAGTTCCCACAGAACGATCCCTTGGTGATAGACGTCCAAGTTTCTAATATGATAATTGCACGACCCATGGTGGATCATGGTATTTCAGTTGATATCCTTTCAAGACAACTCTTGAAAGGATGAAGCTATCTATTTGAGATCTAAAGCCCTGCACACAGACTTTGTATGGTTTACTGGAGAGGGAATGACTCCTGCAAAGACAATAAGACTAGCAGTGACTGTGGGATCTGCACCAACAAACAATATAGTTATGGCCACGTTCATTGTGTTCAATCTTCCCTCATATTTCAACACCTTACTTAGAAGGACAATACTCATTGATTTGAGGGCTATCACATCCATATTCCACTTAACAATGAAATTCCCAACCAATGCTGAAATTGGATGTGTTAAAGGGAATCAACGGGAAGCTCGGGAGTAATATAATTCTTCCATTACAACTTCTAAAAAATGCTTGGCAACAACAATCATGATTTTTGTTGGACCAGCAGAAAGCAAGCCAATAACACTAATGGAGATGAACACGTCAGAGGAACATAATCAAGCTTTCTTAAATGAGCACGGCAATTCCAAATAGGGTGCTGCCCAAAGCGAGGAAGGGGACTTTGATCCTCGCTTTGGGGACTATGATACTAGACTAGGATCAATTGAGGAACTTGAAGAGGTTCTACTCAACCAGGACGAACTAACCAGAACGGTAAAAATTGGGAAAAACTTAGTAGAAGAATTCAAATCTGAACTTATAAGTTTTTTAAGTAATAACCAAGAAGTGTTCGCCTAGTCACATAAGGACATGGTAGGCATCAACCCTACTGTGATCAGACATGCCTTAAACATTGAGAAAGATAACTTCAAGCTCGTACAACAGAAAATGAGGCTACTCGACAAAGAAATGTCTAAGGCCATAAAAGAAGAAGTTTAAAGACTAAAAGAGAATGGGTTTATAAGAGAAGCCTTCTACCCTGACTGGGTTGCCAACCCCGTTCTAGTGGGAAATGGTGGACATGTGTCGACTTCATGGATTTATACAAAGCATGCCCTAAGGACTACTTTCCTTTACCAAGAATCGAAAAATTCGCCGATGCTACCGCAAAGCATGAGGTCCTTAAATTTATGGACACCTACTCAAGGTACAATCAAATTAGCACGCATCCTCCCGATGAGGAGCATACCAGCTTCAAAACAGACATAGGCTTATCCAGTTACAAAGTAATTCCTTTTGGACTCAAAAATGTTGGCGTGACGTACCAGCAGCTGGTTACACATGATGTTCAAGCACCAGATAGGAAATAACATAGATGTATATGTTGATGATGTACTAGTCAAATCAAAGAAGGTTGGGAGGCACGTTCGATATCTAGCAGAATGCTTCACAATTTGGAGACAATATGAAGCTCAACCCCTTAAAGTGCTCGATTGGGTAGGCTTGGGAAAATTTCTTGGTTTCATCGTAAATTCAAGAGGTATAGAAGCTAATCTAGAAAAGATCAAAGCTTTAATTGACATGAAGTCCCCAACCAAGATAAAAGGATGTGCAGAGCCTCACTGGATGAATTGCAGCTCTTAGCAGATTCATCTCAAAGTCAACAGATAAATGTGTTCCATTCTTCAACCTACTAAGAGGAAATAACAAGTTTGAATGGACGGAAGAATGTGAGAAGGCTTTCTAAGCACTTAAAGAGCACCTTGCGCAACCACCGGTCTTGTCAAAGCCAATTGATGGGGAAAATCTTTATTTGTATCTAGTAGTCATAAACATGTTGTTATTGCAACACTTTTCAGGGAGGCAGAAAAATTCTAGCATCCTGTGTATTACATCAGCAAGAGATTGATAGGGGTACAAACAAGATACCCCTTGATCGAAAAATTGGTGTATTGCCTACTACTTGCAGCAAGAAAATTCAGTTCGACTGCTTAAATCAGCAATAGAGCTTGGGCAGTATGAAATCTCCTACCAACAACGGACTGGTATCAAAGGACAAGCACTAACAAACTTCATTGTTGAATGCACATGAGTATCAGATGAAAACGAGCAAGGGGTAGCACCAGAAGAAAATGAAGAGACCTGGCTAACATGGAAGTTGTATGTAGATGGGTCCTCAAATGAACACAACTATGGAGCTGGGATAATTTTAGCTACACCTAAGGGGCATCATATTCATTGTGCATTACTATTTGGATTTAATGCCTCAAACAATGAAGCAGAACTTGATTGCGACTTGCTAGAGATGTTAAAATCCTATCAGTAGACATTTACAGTGATTCACAGCTAGTCATAAACCAAATACTAGGGGAATACCATGCTCGAGGCATAAAGATGACCTCCTATCTAAGCAAAGTTAAAGACCTTCTGACACAGTTCAAGAAATATACTATACAGCAAGTACCACGCAATCAGAATTCAAATGCAAACGCCTTAGCCAAACTACAAGCGCCAAAGATGCAGATACTTTAAACATAATACCAGTTGAGCACCTTGCCCAACCAAGTATTAATGAAGTAGAGACAGCGTTGCTGCTTGACAATTCCCCATCCTGGATGACTCCAATTGCTATTTATTTGGAGCACGAGACTTTTCCCCAAGTCAAAAACAAAGCTTGAAAGATAACAAGGCGAGCTGCTAGATATGTAATCCTTGATAGAGTGATGTATAGATGAGGGTACTCAATGCCTCCACTCCGATGTCTCACTAGAACGGAAGCAGAGCTACTAATCATTGAAGTACATGAAGGATTCTGTGGCAATCATGTAAAGGGAAAAGTCCAGCAAAGAAGATACTGAGACAAGGGTATTTTTGGCCAATAATGAATGAAGATGCAATGGAGTATGTGCGGAAATGAGACAAGTGCCAAAGATTCTCTAAGATACCTCGAGCAACTCCTAATGAGCTCAAACAAATAAAAGTCCATGGACCTTTGCTGTATGGGGGATAAATCTGATCGGACAACTACCTATAGGAAAAGGAGGAGTCAAGTTTGTAGTAGTTGCAGTGGATTACTTTACTAAGTGGATTGAAGCAAAAACACTAGTAACTATTACTTCAAAGAAAATTCTCGATTTCGTGGTAAAAAATATCATCTACAGATATGGACTACCAAAGAAGATCGTTTCAGACAACGATACTCAGTTTGATAGTGATTTATTTACTGACTTCTATGCACGACATGGTATCTCAAAAAATTTCTCAACTGTTGCTCATCCCAAATCAAATGGACAGGTCGAAGCTGTTAACAAAACTGCTAGATTATACAATGAAGAAATGACTTGAGCAAGTGAAAGGAAACTAGTCAGATATATTTCTAGAAGTACTATGGTCATAACGCACTACTGCTCGTACATCAACTGGTCATACTCCATTTTCCTTGGCTTATTGATATGAAACTATGATACCAGTTGAAATGACTCCCCATCACATCAAAGAAGTACATATGACAAAGCTAAGAATCATCAACTATTAGCTGAAACCCTTGATATGATCGATGAACAAAGGGAGCAATCACAGTTATTCGTAGCTTCTTACCAGTAAAACAAAGTTGACAGAAAGTTTGCCACGAATGATCTAGTCTTATGACATGTATTCCAAAACACAATAGGGACCCTGCAACAGGAGTTTTGGGGCCTAATTGGGAAGGACTGTAACAGATCATAGATGTTTTACAACCAAGAACGTATAAACTTGCTCGATTAAACGGTGAACTAGTCACAAATTACTGGAATGGCGAACATCTAAGAAAATATTATCAATAACACTAGCGCAAGGCACGTTTTGCCCATTTTTTATGATCGGTGTAGTTCTATATTTCTTTATTTTTGGTCGTAAGGAATGTTTTTCCCATTTTTTCACGATGAATGTATTTTTTTTTTTTTGTAAGGCATGTTTTGCCCATTTTTTGTAATGACCAATTATTTCCTAGACTATTTGTTATTATTTGGTCGTAAGGCACGTTTTTCCCTTCAAGACGACCAGTTATCTAATAAAATTCATTTCCTAATGTTTTCATTCAAAACATTCACTACTCGCACGAATTTTTTAATTCAATAGACACAATTTTGTCCATTTTAATACGATATATTTACAAGGGAGTGTGCTTGACACACTTAAACATTGACAATTTTGTTATTTAATGAGTATTGCTTAACATGTGTGATTTTTTCTTAAACAAGTATACTACTTTATGATGTTATTTCAAGTAGCAATGTTAGCTAGAACAGGCCTGGTCATTAGGTAAGTTACCAATGACATACCTTCTCGATCACTTGGGAGCATATAGGGTATACACTATTGGGGGAGAGTGATATAACACCACCTCAAAAATTAGAATCTACACAAAAAATGGATTGACAAAGATTAAATAAAGATTGAGAAAGAACTTGCAAACCCAAGTAGATCAATGTTCTTCTTCAACTTTGATGAAGCTTCAAAAACCCTAGGCAAAACCACCACCTTGAGAAAACCCTTTGAACAAAGCAAAAAACATGAAACCAAGGCTTATACACATTGCAAAACATTGTCCTAATACTCTATTTCCTAGCCACCATGGATGCTTGAGGTCTTTTTTAAGAGGAAATGAGGATTGAGATTTAACAAACCTTAAACTCTTAAAGCCAAGCACTTTCTTTGAGAATTCTTGGAGAAAACTAGAGATTCTTGGAACTAAAGAGTGAGAGAGGGTAGAGAGAGTGATCAAATTTTCCAAAACACTATTTTGACCCTTATATAGAGTAGGCACCGTCATTAGGTCTAACCAATGGGATTAGACTTGTAAAACACATCATTAATAGAATTTCACGTAACTTGTATGTACTACTGGAGGCGAAGCATCGCCCGTTAGGGTTTCTTGAAACCCTAAGCATCAGGCGATGCTATGCCACTTGGGTGACGACGCATCGCCACCCTCTCTGCTTTTGGACACTTCCAAAGGTCCAAAAATTGCTCCAAATGCTACAAAAGGTTTTAGGAACCCTTAGATACCTCAATGCATCACTTTGGACCCAAAAAATGCATTTTTAAAGTGCCTATAATTGAAGCTCAAATTTCACATTTTCACTGTGTGAAATTTATTAAGTGTTTATACCTTGCTTGTATTTTAACACTTATCTTTGTATTTAACCAATCATAACATACACCATCTCACATAAGCAAAAGAGTAAAAATCATAACTGAGTAGTACTTAGAATTTTTTTCAAAATTTTATAGTGTTGTGCTTTGTTCAAAAAGAACATAGAAACCAAAAACTTTGTTTGTTCACATGAGCAGGAAAGTTTGAAAACTCATATAGCAATGAATTGTTTATATCTAGTCAAAATAACATGCAGCATATTGTATGTAAAGCCAAGTAAAATATTACAAATATTAACCAAGATTAAAATCTGCTCGGGCAACCATTATTTTTACACCACGGACCTTAAGGCTAGGGTACCTAACTTATATATATATATATAAGAGGAAAAATAAAGACAAGGGAAACTCCCGCCTCATTGATTAGAAACCTCATCCTCGGCCTATTCGAGCCCTGCTCACCATCGGGGTTCAGGGAAATCTCTGGACCAGGGCTCTCTGGGGAAGAAGCAGCAGCAGACTCTCCTCCTCCTCACGAGCAACGCACTTGGAAATTTCCTTGTCCCGGAGGTTGGCAGGCAGATAGTCAAAGTTTGCCTCCTAGTTGTTTTTCCAAAATATAAAAAAATAATTGAAAGCAACACTCTTGATCATGGACAGGTCTAAAGAATGCTTATCCTTCTCCTGAGCTAGCTCCTCCTCTAGCCACTTCTGCTCTGCCTCGAGCTACTAGACGCGCTCTTCGAGGCTCTTTTTGCCTAATCGTGCCCCTCAATCAGGCACCTACTTTGCCTCATTATCCTGAAGCTCCTAGATCACCTTGCTCTTGCCCTCGATCTCGATAATCTTTCCCTTGAGATCCTCCTCGAGCACTTTGGCTTGCTTATAGTTGAGTGTGTTGGACTCCTTAAACTACTTCACGGTAGCCAATGACCTTGTGAACGATTCAACAACCTTCAATGCTCAAGGACTGGTATGAGCCAGTGTCATCATACCCTACAAAAATAAAAAGGTTAGTGTAACACCTTACTAATAAAGGACCGTTACATTGTGTGTTTAAAATAGTGCTAAACTCGATAAGTGAGTCATTTGGACTTAAACGTGTAATTAAAGTTAATAAATAGGCTAGGTAATTACAATTTTGGTCGAGAAGTAATACGTGTTGTTAAAAAGTCTCAGTTTATACACAGGATCCTAACAGAAAGTTTATAAACAAATATAGACATAGCAGGGTACAAAATTACCCTACCTAAGCGGCGAAATAATCAAAACCCTAGATCCATAAAAGAGATCTCGACCATGGCGGTCGAGCAGGTCGCCTATGTAAACATCGCCCCCGAAGCTCTCCAACTCATGGTTGGTCCAGCTTCTCTTTTCCCTTACCTGCACCACGTAGCACCCGTGAGCCAAGGCTCAGCAAGAAAACTCAAATACAACATAACAGATAATCAACAAGTTATAAATCATTAATAGCATCAGATAATCAACAGGTCATAAATCATTAATAGCATCAGATAATCCACATATTATAAATCATTAACAGCATGCTTAGCAATTATAACCAACACTCAAGCAGGCATTCAATCCATCTATGTGGCCATAGAGCCACACGAGCGCATATTGTTATATTATTTCATATAATATAATGTTACATGAAATAATGTGACAAAATGTGATTTATCACACAAATGTGATTTGTCACACAAATGTGATTTGTCACACCTTGTAACATATTATTGAGAGTCACAAAAAATTGGACACATGTGTGTGGCAAAATGTGACATATTTTGGAGTTACAAAATCAGTTACAAATTTGTAACTCCCAAATATTACCCAATAATGTGTATATTATATGTTACACATTTGAGATTGGATTTCACAAAGCCATGATGAAATATGGTTATTGGAGACATGTTTTTAACTCTCAATAGGTGTTTGGAGGTTACAAAATCATGTGGGAAAGGATTTGGGACGTTTTGGAAAAATGACTTTTTGTGCTGAAAATGGCATGTGGCCGCGGCCTGGGGGACAGAAGCCAGTGGCCGCCGCCACTGAAAAGTCCTGGCTGCGACCAGTGAAAAGTCCTGGCTGCAGCCAGTGAGGCTGACAGCCTAATTGGTTTTTCAAATTGAAAAGTCCAAATTGAACGGTTCTAACATCCTAAATAACTCCAAAATCTCCATTTTAATTCCATAAACATCCAATTAAACATTGGTAACAGCCATGGGGGTTGGTGGAATTTGAAATTCAAAGGGTATCTCAAACTCTATAAATAGGAACCTAATGCTCACTTGTAAGACACACCATTTTCCATCCACAAAGCACTTGGCTGAAAAATACACCATAGAGGCTTGATAATTCCAGAGAGATATTTCCTAGAGATATCCCTTAGTGCTTAGAGAATAGGGGGAAATAAGCTTTTGGACAAAGGTTTTGAACCTTGTTCAAGTTAGTGATCCCCACTACTCTACACTTTAGTTGTGTGAGAGTTTGTTTTTTCATTGATATTTTCACTATGTTGTTATTCTTGTATTATTAGTGTATTGAGTTTGTAATCCTCTACTTCTATTTCTATTTACATATTTATTGGTATCTTTTGTTTAGAGTTTTAGTTCTTATAATTCTCTTCTTTCTCTCATTTCTATTTACTTGTATTGTGAGCAATTGAGTTGTAATATTTCTTTAATCAATATTATCTTGTCTATTGTATTTTTACATAGAGTTGTATTTTGGTTTTTCCATATTTCCATTGAGTATAAAAATATATTCTCTAACAATCAAAAGCGTAGGTTCCTTTTTCAATGGAAGGAGAAACCATGGAGATCGTATGAGGATCCAACTTTGAAAAGATGGTAAGATAAGGTAATGTTCTTCTTTGATTTTCTTAGAAGATCTAATGGTTTTCATTGTTAGGAACGAGTTTCCTAATTCACAGCGGAAAGGTGGTAGGGTTAGCCTAGTGTACAACAAAAATTTTGTAACATATTTAAACTACCTTTAAATATGCGGATCCATTAATATACATACATTAATCATAAGCAAGTTAAGGATAGAAATCATACCTCTTGAAGCCTATCAAGTGTCATTGCTATCTTTTCGTATTTAGAACGATCTTCCTATCCAAGCCGCTCCCACGTACTCACACCAAGATCTTCCAAAGCGTTCTCTACACCTCAAGAAGTGTGTGGGCACTTAGAGAATGAAGGATAGTTTATTTGTGATTCTACTTGATGTACTCAACACATGAGAACAAGAGAATAGACCTGAGAATTGGTTCTTTATTTTTCAGGGAGAGAAAACTATCATTCTATTTTTCACAGAGCGAATAAACTGAGTTGTCTCAGATATCTGAATATTTTCTTATTAGTCATACTTAAAAGAAAATATTCAAATTTTAAAAAATAAAATCTGTAACCAACTTATAATTTACTTTTTAATTAATTAATTATTCTATTAATGAAAAAATCCAAAAATTAATTTTTGAATTATCCATTAATTAATTAAATAAATAAAAATAAAAATTCTATCCCTAAAAGATAGCCCTACACGCCACACACAGTCCATGGAACTGTGTGTGCACGTGTAGCATCCCTATTTTTAGGGATGTTGGTTTTTTCAATTTTTATTTAATTATTTATTCAAACTACTTTGTCAGATAAGATCTAACAACCTGATAACTAATTCAAATTTGAATTCAAATTTAAATTAATTATCTTTTTCACTAATTATCAAATATAATTAATTATTTGAATAAATATTAATCTTTTAAATTCAAATCCAATTTGAACTTATCAGATTATTATCTCTCACTCAAATAAAGATATTTAATTAGTTCTACCAATTAATTAAATTCAATATTTTTTAAAATAAATATTTAATTTATTATAATTTCAAAAATTATAATTAATTAATTATTTAATTAAATTTCAAAATTAATTTAATTATTTAATATAATTTTGAAAATTATACAATAATTAAATATTAATTAATTTTGTTAACTACAACTTATTTATATTTAATTAATTAATCACTATTATCATATAATTGCATATTTGGCCTGAAGAACAAATTTCTTCTCAAATATGTCTTTAAACTATTTTTCCCTTCATATGAGCTCTTACTTTGAATAGTGTTGATAGAGCCGCTATGGGGACCTATGGACCTATAATTTCAAGCTCCAATAAATTTGAGATTATTAATTAAACTCTTTAATTAGATAATCTTAATTTATTAATCTCATGATTATTCCACTATAAATATGAGACTGCACTCTTGTAATTATAGACATTTCATTTACTGAGTACTTTATAATTATAAAGCGTCCATTGATGTAATCATTGCATACAACTTGACCCTTTAATAATGGTTCATAATTAATCGGGAATACAATTACCATTTTACCCTTTTAATTATCTCTTGTTTCCTTAAGTACCATTGACTTTACTAGTGAAGGTTAATTCATAACTAAATTATGAATTTGAGCTCAATAACCTTTCAGTCCCAAAAGTCAACCCTTAAGAGAACCATCATTCAATCTCTTGCGAGAAAGCATAGATTCCATATCTGTATACTATGTCCCCAGCCATCTACATTAATGAGTTCCCAAAACAAAAGTTTATAGCCTAATCATTCTGACAAACCCTAACAAGTGAATCAAAGAACTCATATAACATAAACAGGAGTTCATAGTAACTTCAGGATTAAGATCTATTTGTATATGATCATCAGTTGATATATTTAATTAATACTTCGAAACGGTATTTAACTAAGTATTAATAAACATATCTGGTCCAATTCTATATATTCTCTAATATATAAAGCACATCCACTAAAGTTTCCTACCACACTAGTGATCCGGATCTAGATCACATGTATTCATAATACTAGTGGACCGTACTTGCAGTAATTAATCTAAAGATTCCATAACTTTATTTTACTGTGAACTATTCAAGTTCATTTATCTCAAACACAATCCTCCCGTACCAATACGTGTTTGAGATCACATATATGAACTTAGGAATTTTCCTGATATTTACACAATATTATCACAGAATAATATAGTCCATAAAATATATGCATAACAAATTCAATTTATTTATTTATTTCATAAAACAATGTCTACTACATATGTTTTCAGGGCACATTTCCAACATTCATATAGTGATAGAAATGAGAAGAATAAAAGTTTATAAATGAGATTCATTGTTTTCTAATCTCTTTTGTTTTTTAGTGGTTAGATTAGAAGATAATATAATATCTTGAGTTTTTGTTATATGTGATTAATATGTAAATAATCTAGTAGATTATTGGGTAATATGCTAGCATATCATAGAATTTTCTTATTTTGTGTTAATGGGAAATTATTATAATGACAACTATATGAGTTTTATGTGACATGTATAAATATATTGATTTCGTGAATCAATATAAATGTGAAATCATATGTGTATGATATTTGTAATTCATGTTTTCATATTAATAAAGAGCCATATTAGTATCATATTAGTCATGTATGTTGACAACTATGTGAAATTATATTAAATTATAATCATGCAAACATTTGTGAGATGTTAATAGGTTTTATCATATATTATTGTTAGTATGTAATTTGTGAATAAATGAAATATATTTGAGAATTTAAATTTTTCTCATTTAAAAGATGAGCATCTCATTTTATGAGATAAGAAAAGATGAACCTAGGGGGGTTACATCTTTTAATGGTTGTGTCTTGCCATTGCAAGAAAAATGGATCAAGGTGGATTCAAAAATTGTGGGATGACATATTGACTCAATAAACTTATAGTCTAGAGTGTGGTCAAATGAAATATATTTGAGAATTATTTAGTGACAATAATTCTTAAATATTCAATGAGGAGACATTTTCAAAATTGGAGAAGCAATTTTGAATCTTTACACCAATGGTGAATAAAAGAGAACTTTATTCATTTTGGTTAAAGATGGTGATATGTTTAAATTAATCTCAATGAGGAGATAATTTTAAACAAAAACATAAGACATCAAAGTGTTTAAATAAATCAATGAGGGTTTATTTTCTTTGATTTAAAGTGTCTAAAAATTTGACATTTTCATTTTGATTTTGATGAGAAAATCAATGGATGTCAAATTGATGTTTTCAAAATAATCTCAAAGAGACTCTTAAGAATTACACGAAATTTGTTTAAGTGATTTTGAGATTATTTAGACAACTAAAAATGAAAATTTGTGATTATTTGTTTGAGAAATTCTCACATTACATTAGTGTTCACATTTTTTATTTTGTGAAATACATAAAAGAAAGAAACTAAGTAAAAGTTGCTTTGAAAGAAATGTGCCTTGCTTTAGCAAGTAAATAAATCAAGATAAACATTGAGGTTTTATCTTGAGAGTTTATCATGTGGCATAGAGGACTCATGATGAACTTTGAAAATTATAAGTCTAGATTTATCTTGGAAGATAAAGGACTTAATAGAAATGAAGAGATTTCTCTTTAAAAGTGATTATCACTATGTGAGAAATGTGGGGGTGATGCTTCAAAAGTTAATCAATTTATTTTGTTGATAATAATTGATTAATTTGGTCATCCTATCAAATAGGTGATTTGGAATTTCACATTCTAAATCACATTGGCTACATGTGTATAGAACGGACAAATCTAGACATGTTTGGTATCTGAAGTCATTGTTTGTAATATTTTTATTCAAGTAATCAATTTAAAACATAAATGAGAATTGTAGAAACAAAATAGGTTTCTAGAATTAATATTCAAATGTTTATATTGGATATTAAACTATAAAATAGTGGGGGTGTTGATTATGGTCAAAATCACTATTTTAAAGAGACAACTATTTTAATCAAACTATGGCTAGCAACAAAGTTTGAATAAAATAATAAGTGTCTAAGAATGCATACGTGAGAAAAGAAATGATTCAAATGGAATCATTTCTATATCTCAAGGGGTGGGACTTAGACTCCCTAAAGAGATTCATGATTGATGGTAACCTATCTTAATACTAGTAGCCAAACTAGTATTAGGTTCAATAGGTAATAATAAGTCAATCAAGTGAATAGTAGTAGTACTCAAATTTTGTCCCATATGAGATATGAGTACTAGTGTGTTACCAAAATGAGGGTTAAAACTGAAAGGTATTTTAATAGAACTCAGTCTTGAAAAGACAAGTATTTTAGGGTAACAAAAGACTGTAAGAGTTCTACCTATATAGACCTAGGGGTGGTGCCGCCCCTCATGAGAATGGGGAGTCATTCTCAAGAAAAGTCTATGAATGGAATGTGCACATGGCCATTAACGGTGCAAAAAAGACACATTGAGGTCCCAAGTGAACACAACAAAGGTGTGTGTGTGTTATCACCGGTTTGTTATCAAGGGATAGTGGTTCAATGCTTCAGCAACCAAAATTTCAACAAACTTTGTGATAATTACACTAAGGTAAAATTCAAATCGAAAGACATTTTACTTTATGAACCAATGCAAAGTGTTATCCCCATTTCCTGGAAGGGCTTTGGGCCTTCGCCCTGGCCCGCGGTCAGGGAACCGACTCGGCATTCGGGCCTGGCCCAGGAACTCCAGATTGGGCCCGTTTGGAAGGGTCCGGGACGTCCCTCCGAGTTCATCTTCAGCTTGGACGGTCCCGGCGGTGTCCGGAGCGCCCGAAACGTCGCGGCCTACGCGTCCCCGTCCCGGAGCCTGGAATGGTCCGGGCCCGAGGTAAATGTAGCAGGCCAAAGGTAAACGGACCTGGATCGCCTCCTCCCCAGTTGAAGGGCCAGGCGCCCAGGATCCTGAAACCGCCTCAGTTCGCGTGGGCATTGTCCCCCCACTTTTCGCCTGCAGAAAAGGCAGCATTGGGATTGTCCACTGATGTGTCAGGACTGCGCAGCCAAGTACCCTGACCGGTCTTGTCTCCTGAATCAGCCTCGTGACTCGAAGTGATCAGAGCCAAAGTGCCGTTTTGTCGGGCGAAGGCTTGTGTCTCGAGTCAACTAATTGGGCCTTAGCTGGTTTGAATTTTGTGCATTGTATATCTTTTTGTATTGGGCCTTCACTAGAAAAGGCCCCTCTACACTTTCCTCTGATGGGCCTGGGTCGGATCCGGCCCAGACCCGATGTCCCCCTCAGCTTATAAATATAAGCTGTAGAACAACATGAAAAAGGGAGAGAAAAGGGCAGAAACTCTGTCCAGATATAGTTAGAAAACTCCATTGTAAAACCTTCTTCTTGCTCTAATATATAGACTCGTGGACTAAGGCTAGTTAACGCCCCAACCACGTAAAAACCTCGTGTCGATTTCCCATTTTCATTATTATTACTAGCAAATATTATTCATTAAGATAGTTGCCGAAAATCTCGGTTAACACAAAGATTTCTATAGAGAGTGATTATTTAATCAAGTGGGAGAATATTATATTTTAATATAATGTTTGATTGATTAAATAAGTGTTACAAAAAGTGATTATTTAATCTAGTGGGGGAATGTTATATTATTTCATATAATATAATGTTAGATTAAATAATGTGACAAAATGTGATTTATCACACAAATGTGATTTGTCACACCTTGTAACATATTATTGAGAGTCACAAAAATTGGACACATGTGTGGCAAAATGTGACATATTTTGGAGTTACAAAATCAGTTACAAATTTGTAACTCCCAAATATTACCCAATAATGTGTATATTATATGTTTCACATTTGAGATTGGATTTCACAAAGCCATGATAAAATATGGCTGTTGGAGACATGTTTTTAACTCCCAATAGGTGTTTGGAGGTTACAAAATCATGTGGGAAATGATTTGGGATGTTTTGGAAAAATGACTTTTTTGTGCTGAAAATGACCTGTGGTCACGGCCACTAACTTTCAGTGGTCACAGCCTAGGGGACAGAAGCAAGTGGTCGTGACCACTGAAAAGTCCTGGCTGCGGCCACTGAAAAGTCATGGCCGCGACCAGTAAGGCTGACAGCCTATTTGGTTTTTCAGTTTTTTCCAAATTGAATAGTTCTAACATCCCAAATAACTCCCAAATCTCCATTTTAACTCCATAAACATCCAATTAAACATTGGTAACAGCCATGTGGGTTGGTGGAATTTGAAATTCAAAGGGTATCTCAAACTCTATAAATAGGAGCATAATGCTCACTTGTGAGACACACCATTTTCCATCCACAAAGCACTTGGCTGGAAAATACACCATAGAGACTTGATAATTCCAGAGAGCTATTTCCTAGAGATATCCCTTAGTGCTTAGAGAATAGGGGGAAATAAGATTTTGGACAAAGGTTTTGAACCTTGTTCAAGTTGGTGATCCCCACTACTCTACACTTTGGTTGTGTGAGAATTTGTTTTTTCATTGACCTTTTCACTTTGTTGTTCTTCTTGTGTTATTAGTGTATTGAGTTTGTAATCCTCTACTTCTATTTCTATTTACATATTTATTGGTATCTTTTGTTTAGAGTTTTAGTTCTTATAATTCTCTTCTTTCTCTTATTTCTATTTACTTGTATTTTGAGCAATTGAGTTGTAATATTTCTTTAATCAATAGTAACTTGTCTATTGTATTTTTACATAGAGTTGTATTTTGGTTTTACCATATTTCCATTGAGTATAAAAATATATTCTCTAACACATACCACACTTCTTTCTTTGAAGCGGCTATAGCCATACAAGTGTGCATAGCATTTCCAGATTGGACTAGCCATAACGGCTTGCATTCTGCATGCTAATGCCGACGACGACTTATAAGCCAAGTTTTCCAACCAGATACAAACAGATATGCATTTCGCACCTAACAGAACTATACATAATACATTTTTTCATGTTTAAACAAACATTCCAAGCGTGGTTATAACCACGTTCAATAATTGGGGCTCAAGCCCTAATCTCAACACAGGTGTAGTTTTCTTAACTCAAGTCCTGAGCAAGTCAATATAGTGACCCCAAGTGTGACCCTTTCCTCATGAGCCTAGCGAAAACCCCTAGTCACAACACATTAAGGAATATTCATCAAGAATTGAATCGACAGAGGGCTTCAAGAGCAAGCCCTAACCCTCGGGACCTCGAATTCCACTAAACCAGGTAGTGGAATCATTCTCGAGCCCTCCGATTTGGTTTTCCAAAACCCAAAGTCACATACTTAAAAGAACTCCATTTAGTGTCGTGGCCCCACACTAGGACGAGAAGCCAACCTAAATTTCTAGGCATTTTGCGTCGTAGTGGCCACCACTAAGGGCCGAGGCACCCCACTTGGCAGAGAGCCAACCCAAAATATTTTCTCATTTTGCACTGCAACACCAAGGTGGTCCGAGGAAACAGGCCCCTTTTTAACCTAAAAGTATAACACCCATGTTTAACCCAAAATTGGACATGGTGACATGGCATTTGAAGATGACACGTGGCAATAAACGACATCAAATTCTGAGAGCTGCTCAAGATTAGATAGTTGCTCGAGTAGAGCATAAAGAACATCAGTCTTATTTGCCAAAGATTTGTCCAAGTGTGCTACTCAAAGAGAAGGAAGCTGGAAACATCCCATGGAGCTGCTTGAGTAGATACCTGCTCGAAGAACAAGTCATTAAACCAAATTATCCAAATTTCACTAGATATTATGAAATATCCCAAGATATTTATGTAATTGATATTTGAATGTATTTTTTCACTATAATTTGAATATGTAATCAGTTATAACAATCCCACACTACACGTGTAGGGTCTAGATCATTTTGTAAGGCCTATAGCTCACTAAGAAACTCTATAAATATGGATCTCTCATAGTCATTATTTCTTAAGTTCTAGATTCGAACTTTACATACAAAATCCCTATTGAATTGTATTCAATCTGAGGCTTAGGAAACTCAGTTGAACCTTGTTCTTCTTGATCTTGAGTCTGAGACTTTCTTGATTGATAAAAGTACAAGTGGATGTAGGTCATTACAAACTCTTGGGGCCGAATCACTATATATTTTCTATGTCATTTTATTTTATTTTATTTTAGCTCATTAAATTCATTTATGTCTTTCATATTGACTTGGTTTCGTTGACCAAAACACTGGTCAACAACCCACAATGGTTTGTAAACCATGTTGGACTATAATGATTTTTTAAATTGTTAATTAATTCTTTTGTTAAATAAAAAAAATATAGAAAAACCACAAATTATGATAAAATATATAGTATTGATTCTAGGAAGCCACATCACCTCCATATAGCTCTCCTTTATATAAGTATATAGATAGATTGTATTCATATATTTAACAATAAACTCTAACTCAAATAAAAATGACAGGAAACATTTCTCTATCAAATTCTTAAAATATACACTAGAATTAAGGAATTTGATGATACCTTTCACCATTAGAATATAATCCCAATTTGTCTTTTCATCTTCAGTTGATGAAGGTCATAAATCCAATTTACATCTATATCACGCATATTCAAGTAGAAGTTTATTTGGTTTCCCATGGTTATGTGTTCAATACAAACCAAATCTTGAAGCAAGGATTTGGGAGTAGTAGAATATGAACAAATTTCCCTCATTGTTGATTATAGAAAATATATAAAAAAAAAAAAGGTAATTAGAATATAGATTTTGATTGTTGGGAATTTATGGATTACACACTCTAAATCAATAATGAATAACAGGAATAAACTCAATAATACAAACCCTAGAGACTAATTAAGAATCACATGCATATTATAAAGACAAATCTTGAAAAATTCAAAGAATAAAGAAAAATCTAGAAAATGATGTAAAATGGAGAGTGAAATTACACCTTCTAGATAAATGGAATCATCACATAAAATATAATAGAACTATCAAAGATAAAAACACAAAATATAATGTGAAATTCAATAAAGAAATCAAAATAGTCTATCTCCAATATTTAGGGTTTTAGAGAGATACAACCTTTAAATTAAACAATTGAGCCTTCAAACTTGGGGGAACATCAAAAGGCTTATACATGAGGAGTGTCGTTGTCCAAAATATCTATTCCAAGCCTTCCCAAAGTTGCTTGAAGCTTCACCAAGATGGAATGAGAAGTGGGATTAAACAATCCTTTGAAACTCACACAAGTCAAGCAATTCTTGGTGAGTTTCTTGGAGAAAATGAGTGTTCTTAGAAAGCTAGAGTGTAACACCCCAACTTGCTAATAAGGTTTAGGACTTGGATTAGTGTGCCTAGAGGGCAATACGTGAACTAACATGATAATATATGGATTTGAATGAATATGGGATTAGAATGCATGTGTTAGGTGGTATAAATATGCATGTGGACCCTGTTTGCATGATAGGGGTAAATTGGTAATTTTAGCCCGTTGAGGGTATAAATGTGATAATTGTATTATGTGATTTGTACCACGTGAGTGTAGTGATGTTAATGAGATGCACGTGCCGAGACGGTCCTAGGGAGCTAGTTAACTTAAAAGTCACAACGGGATTTTAATACCCGGCTCAGGAGGAGCCTAGGGGTATTTTGGGAATTTTGTAAATTTGAGAATTAGTGGTTAATGGTTAATGGTGATTGAGTAACTTGAGTAACAGTTAGTAACTACTGAGAGTAACAAGTTGTGATGGGAAAATGGTAGAATTGTAATAGAGATGAAATGACAAAAGTGCCCTTGAGGTTTAGTTAGGAAAGGATATTTATGGAAGGGTAGAATAGTCATTTGGCAAGGGATAGATAGCTTCAGCTGAAGGATTTACGTATAACACTTAGTTAGAAATTGGTTTATGCTGAAATTGAAGGAAAAGCTAGAGGAAAAGAGGAGAAGAAGAGGAAAACTGAATTCTTAAAACCTAGGAGAGAATTAAGGGAGTTTGAGGCAACCAAATTCGAATTTGAGCAAGGATTGATCAAAGGTAAGAATTTGTGCTCTATTTCTGTTGAAATTAAGCTTGAATTTACAGAGATTAAGTGTGGGAACCTAAAGGAAATATGGCTGGTTTTACTTGGAAATTCAGTTAGGATAATCAAAAGGAAAGCAGCTTGAAGCTGGAATTGAGAAGAGTTCAAGCTGAGTTTTGATTGAGGTATGAAACCTTAGCATGTTTAAATTTCGTACCTAGTGTGGTTTAAGATTTTAGAGGTATGGGTTGCAGTTTTTAAGCTTTGGATTATGTTTTAGAAGCCATGGTTTGAACTTCTGAAATTTGAAACTCAAGAATGGATTTTGAGTGTGATTGTGTAATTGAGTTTGTTTTTTATGTTTATAGGTTGTTAAAGGGTTCATTTGGGGTTTTAAATTGATTTTGGGGCTTAGGTACTTGTTTGGGTTGAATTGGAGTTGTTTTGGCTCGGGAAAAATGCAGGGGAAAACCCAGAAATCTGGGTTCACGTAGGGGCGCCGCGGCCCTGTTCTTTGGTGTCGCAGTGCAGGCTTGCATCAGAATTAGGGATAGCTTCTGGGCGCCGTGGCCCTTGATGGGGAGTGCCACGGCCCTAGGCAATTTCTGACAGTGTAATTTTGCATTTTTAGGGCTTTTGCCCAGGGGCTTGGGGGATGTTTCCGTTACATTGTTATAGGAAATTAGAGGTCCCGAGAGTACGGGATTGGTCCCGGGAAGTGGTTTTGGATTGGTTAGTATTAAAAAGTGTTTCATATGTGTTGTGACTAGGATTTCGGAGAGGCTCGTGATAGAGGACAGTGCTCGTGGCTTTGGTGCATTGTGAAGCTCGGGGTATAGGTAAGAAGATTGTAACACCCGCAGAGCAGGGCATGGACCCATAGTGTTGTTGTAGGGCACGGCCCTAGATTGTATTATTGTTAGGGTGTAGCTTTAATTGAATTATTATATGTTTGAATGTTGTTTGAGAATGCTATATGTGGTAATAGCATAATGAACGGCAAAGGAGCCGGGAACGGCGAAGGGCCGAGAACGGCAGTGGGGTCGGGTATAACACCTAGCACATGGAGTGCTTATGGTTAGGGTGAGACCCCAATGGATACATGGGATATCCTTACGTTGTGGACCGAGAACCCAGGCTATGGTAACGCTTCCGAGACGGCATGGCCGTATATGTGTGTTTAACGGCGTGGCCGTATATGTGTTTAGTCTGATGGACTATCTGTTTATCTGTGAGTTATCTGTTGTGATGGTTGTATGATATGCATATATTATGTGCTGTGTGAGTTTTCTTGCTGGGCTTCAGCTCACGGGTGCTATGTGTTGCAGGTAAAGGCAAGGAAAAAGTCAACCAACCATGAGTACGGAGAGCGTGGGGCGGCACGCACATGTTTGGCCTGCCCAACCGCTTTGGTTGGAGGCATTTTGAGAAATGGCTGTATTAAACTCTAATTTTGATGGTTAATCACTTGTAAACCTATTTTGGAATTGTATACACTTTATAAATTGTATTTTGGGATCCCAAATGTAAGACACTTGAAATTTTCAATGAATTAAGGAATTTTCAAAGATTATAGCCTTGATTTCTGTTTAATTACACTTTTGTTCTAAAAACCTCGTTTAGCGAGTTAATTGCACATTTTAAACTCACTTAGTAACGGCTCTAAGGTAGTAGGGCGTTACATAGAGAATGAAGGGTTCGAGAGAGAGAGTTGAAAAGTTTGATCAAGGACTTACAACTATAAATGACTCATTTTATAGTGTAGGTACCGTCATTAAGTATAACCAATTGGATTAGAACTTCTAAACACATCATTTTGAGCCAAAATACATAACTGTATGAAACAGTTAGGCGATGCATCGCCACTTAGTAAGTGGCGATGAAAAAATGACCATCTATGACTAGTCAACTTCCCAAAAGTGACTTAAAACACCTCCAATTATTCCCAAACTTTTTGGGCATACTTAGATACCTCATTGTATCATGCCTACAACAAAAGCTCATAATGTAACTTCAACTTAAGTGAAATTGTTTAGTGTTTTACACCCCCTTGAGTAAGACTACTTAACCATTATATTTAACCAATTACAACACAAGCTCCTTGCTTACATGAAGGTGATCAAGGAAGAGCCAGAAGAGACACAAACCACACTCAATCCTATCGAACAAGTGATCCTCGATCCAACAAATAATTGCACTCTTGCCAAAATAAGAGAAGAAGAAGCTTATCTCGCTCTTGAGAAAGAATTCCAAAATATTCGCATGGCGCCCAAAGGACATGCAAAGAATTGATTTGTCTGTGATGACACGTAATTTAAATATGGATTCTAGATTCCCAACGGTCAATCAAAAGCATATGTGATTTGCCCTAGAAGTCAACCATGTGATCAATGAAAGAACAGGTGGATCGATTACTTAGCATATGTGATCGAAGAATGTCATTACCCTATCTAGATCGCCATTCCAATAGTGATGCTAATGAAGAATGAAAAGAAGAAAGTTTGCATCGATTTCACTAACCAGAACTAAGTTTGTTCAAAATATAGTTATCCATGGCCAAACATAGAACAAATGATTAATGCCACCACTACTTACGAATGTATGCGTTTTCTAGATGCGTACTTGAGATACAATTAGATTCCTATGACAGAAGATAAAAAAGAGGATCATATCGATACAACCTTCACAACCAAAAGAACCTTGAATTGTCATCGAGTGATGTTGTTTGGATTGAAGAATGCTAACGCTACATACCAAAAGTTGATGAACCAAATCTTTACAGATCAACTCGGTAGAATCATGAATGTATTTGTAGTTTGATTTGCTATCATGTAGTTTGGATTTATATTTTTATAATTATGGATTTAAATATAGATTTCAACTATTATATATGAATTTAAGAGTTTGATAATTATGTATTTAAATGTAAATTTCTACTTAGCAAATTATGAATTTAGATTTCAATCATTATTGTTATATTGAATTTTATTTTTAAAATTTTCATTCTATAGGACACGTTTATCTATTAGTATTCTATAATGATAAAGGGCAATGCCCGTACTATACTTGCTAAAAGTAATAAGGTATAAAATGGATTGAGCATTTTTTTAAGGTAGGATGGTAGAATAGACATTTCGTAACTCTTGGCATGCTATGCTTTTGTAGTTTAGATTATACCTTCCATTTCAAAAATTAAAAAAAATATATATATGCTGGTTATTTTATAACACTTTCTTAATTAGTTCATATTAAAATTTGACATAATTTGTTAATGCAATATGTCATATTTTCCAAATAGGATAAAATTAAATTCATTTATATTATGTGATTTGATTATGTAATTATATCTCTTCAATGTGTAGATAAATAAAAATTTTGATTTTATGGTTTTTTGTTTTTTTCTGTTAATTTTAATAGAATATTTTTATATTTAATATAATATTCTTATATTTAAAGTTACATTCTAAATATGACTTAAACTTAAATAAAATTAAATAAATAAATAATTAAACAAATTAAAATAAGATATTTAAAGATATTTTACAATGATAATTATTTAAAAATAATAAAACCATATATTTTATATAAATTTAATTAAACTTAAACTTAATATTATATTAAACATATAATATACATAATTTTTTATTGTCGCTGCCAAATTCAAAAACTAGAACAAACATAAATTTAAATAAAAATAAATTAATTACTTAAAATATGATATTTTTAAGATATTTTATGATGATTTAAATAATTAAATCATATTTATTTAAAAATAATAAATACATATATATCATTTTTTATCTTATAAATTTATATGATAGTTTGTTTTTTATCAAGTTATTGGAGCTTTTTTTCTTCATTAAATTCACCTGGTAAGACACATTAGAAACTAAAAATAATTGATGTATGTATACTACTATCTATACTATTATTTTTCTATTCTTATTTTGTTTCTATTATTAATTTTTTAAATATTATTGTATTATATATATATATCTTATGTAGTCATGTAAATATATATTTATATGTTGTATTTAGATATCATATAGATATTATTTATATAAATATTTATATATATTATAAAACTATAATTCATTTTATTATATATATTTATATAACAGTGAACCCATTTTTATTAAAATTATAGATAATGTTTATAACTTTAAAATTAAGCAAACGTGTATTGAAAGTTGCTTCTACCTACTACTATAATAAAAAAGTGTAATCAAATAATTAAACTAATCCACTAATCATGAAAAAATTAATCTTATTAAAAAGTTTATAATAATTTTATTTTATTCAATCCTATAAATTTGTATTTATTATTTTTAATATTTTTATTATTATTAACTAATAATTCAATCATTATTATTATTCCTAAATAAAAAAAAATTATCATTGTTTACCGAGATTTTTGGAAACTATACTAATGAATATTAGCTGAGACTAATGATATGGAATTTAAAGGATTAACACAGGATTTTTACGTGGTTGGGGTGTTAATTAGCCTTAGTCCACGAGTCAGTTGTATTAGAGATTGGAAAGTCTTTTACAATGGAGTTTCTCTCTATATTTTGACAGAGTAACTGTATATGAGTCGAAGAGAGATCTTTTTTCCAGTGTTCTATTGCTCGTATTTATAAGCTCATGAGAACACTGGGTCTGGGCCGGGTATGGCCCGGGCCCATCAGAGAAATGGATATTCTTGGCCTCTCTGGTGGAAGCCCAATATAAAAGGTAAAACATACACAAAATCCAGACCAGTTAAGGCCCAATAAGGTGGCCCAAGAACTATATTTCGCCCGACAAACCGGTGCTCTTGGTCTGGACATTTCAAGTTACGAGGCAGATTCAGGGGACAAGAGCAGTCAGAGTACTTGGTAATGCAGATCTGAAACAACGGCGTGCAATCCCGAGGTGGCCTTTTCCGCAGGTGAAAAGTAGGGACAACATCCATGCGGAGTGGGGCGGCTTCAGAGTCTTGGACGCTTTTGCCACCAACCGGGGACGACGTGATCCGGGTTGGTTTACCATTGTCCCTCTTCATTTACCACAGGCCCGGACCGTTACTAGGCTCCGGGACCAGGCACGTATACCGCCGGGGGTCCGAGCTATCTGCATATCTCCCGGATAACCATACCAGACCCCGTCTGGCCCAAAATTGCACTAGGCCCGTGCCCCCTTGGACATTCCCGTACCAAAAGGCCTTGGGCCGGGCCCACATTTTGAATGCCCTGACCATGATGGGCTTGGACGGTCGTTCCGGCATAAGGGAGGAAATGGGGTTAACAATCATTATTCATAATATTTTTTATAATTCATTGCATTTTTCTTACCAAAAATAATAGGTGTCATCGCAAGCACTAGTCTCGTCTCAAGATTCGGCAAAGTCGGTAATTTGAGAGAGTTGACAGAGCCTCCTTTTATAGTCTATCTGCTAAGAAAAACTATACCTTAGTACTGTGAGTGTGGGAGACTAGAGTGCGAGTGAGACTAGTCTATTTTCCGCCATTATTTTGTCCGTACATACCATATTGTCAAAGCTACAACCTTTGGATTATCACAAACGGCACCGGCTTAACCTATTTTCTTTACTTTTATCATCTATTTGCCTGCCCAGAAGCTCCGTCACCATTGACCACTCTGCAAGCTTTCTAAATCTCCATTTTTCATATCTCAATAACTACTCACTGGGTAGCTTCCTTCTTCTTGACTTATATCATTATATATACATAAATATTACTTTACTTGTTTTGGAAATGATTTAAAAATTGACTTCTGGGTTTTCCCGGTCTTTGAGTAGCTAAAGATGGAATGGGATTCAGATCCCATGCTTCATTGATGTATATCAATGGTGTTCTTAGCTTCTTACTTTTTGCGGCGTTATGGTAGAGTTAGATTTAACACAAATCAAGAGATGTTAATTGAGTTAGCCATTTTGGGATTAAGCGTTATTTTGATTTTGGTATTTAGAGAAGTGATTTATTCTATGTATTTTCGTCTTCGAAGTAGTTGATTGTGGATTTCTTTTGAGATTAGGTTGATTGCGCTTTTAGACTATTTTTGGTTCGAGTTTGTATCTGTTATGACGTAATGAGTAGAAAGTTAATGAAATGTATTGAAATTGGTGAGTACAGTAGCTTAATTTTAGTCCAGCTATTAGAAGATGAAGATGATTGCTGTTAGACTAGCTTGGTTCAAGTTCGTAACTAACAATCTAAAAATTCTCAGAAACTCCACGAGCATTGTCCAACCTGTCCCATTTAGAAGGGGTTTGGCTTTTATTTGATTATGATAGAGCTAGGAATTGTGAAAGTATCTTGGGGTTCTAATCATTAAGATTCTCTAGTATTTTGCTCCATCTTTTGCTGCTCACTTTTAAATGTGTGTTGATTCGTTAATTTGCACTCATGTTTCATAACGAAGGACATTGTTGAGTCTCATTATAAAATTCTTCATGCAGGGTACACGTACACCATCACGACTCCAGCTTTTATGACTATGAGGAGGTTGTGAGATACATTTGTTCTGATGATTCAGTTACATACCCTTTTTCATATTTTCCTAGCATTTGATGGTGCCTTTTCATTGTAGATACCATTAGGTCTCGTAGTCTCAGTTATCTCAAATTCAACTCTGTTCCATTTTTGCGGAGAGGAGCTTGTTTATCTCCTCTTTCTCTTGTTAAGGATTAAGGTGTGAGCATTTTGGGTTGAGCCTTATCATCCCCTGATAATTATCAAGTCAATAAGATACGAAGAAGCAGTGTAGCTGCCTTTGACTGAGATTTTACTGGTTCAGTGCAAATGGAGTTTCAAAGGCCTTCAAATGATGGAACTGATCGTTGCTGTTTAACTTTTCTTAGAATGGTTAGGGGTCTGTTTTGTTTGCTTGTGCTTATTTTAACAGCATTCATGATGTTAGTGTATTGTGGCTTTATGGGTGCTGTTATAATCCGATTAGTAAGCATATATTACAGCAGAAAAGTGACATCCTTCTTCTTTGGTGCTTGGCTAGCTTTGTGGCCTTTCCTTTTTGAAAAGATAAACAAGACTAAAGTCATTTTTTCTGGAGAAACTCTTCCTGCTAAGGAACGTGTTTTGCTTATTGCAAACCATAGAACTGAAGTCGATTGGATGTACTTGTGGGACCTTGCATGGCGAAAGGGAAGAGTGGGTTACATAAAGTATATTCTAAAAAGCAGTTTGATGAAGCTACCTTTATTTGGTTGGTCATTCCAAATATTGGAGTTCATCCCCGTTGTGAGGAAGTGGGAGGTTGATGAATCTATCATGCGCCAAATGCTTTCAACTTTTAAGGATCCCAAAGATCCTCTCTGGCTTGCTCTTTTCCCAGAAGGCACAGATTACACGTAATTTCTTTAGCTGCATTTTCTCTTCTTTCTTCCTCATTCTTGTGTTTTCCATTGAGACTAAATTTGTTTCATATGAAGAATGTATGACCGGTCCCTCCTATGTGTAAACCCATACCCTGAGTATTTATTGTTTTCCAAAACTAGTTGAAGTGATAATAGTGTAAAACAGAATATTGAAGAGTAGACTTTCTAGATTGTGAAATATAGGGACGTATGATAATGTCTATCCTACTTTGACCAAACATAGCATGTACTATATTAATATTTTTAAACCTTCCATTTTGTAAAGCTGTTGATGGTATTTCCTTAACTCTGTTTTCTTTTTTCAGTGAGCAGAAGTGCATTCGTAGTCAGAGATATGCTGCAGAGAATGGCCTACCGATCCTAAATAACGTGTTAATTCCAAAAACAAAGGGTTTCTTTTCTTGTTTGGAAGGGTTAAGAGGATCTATCAATGCAGGTTGTTATGGCTTCTTAGATATTGTTGCTTACATCATGCATTGCATGCTGTCCCTTCTTTTGTTACCAGTTGGATATTTGAAACAAACTTATTTTGTTGTACATATGTAGGAAATTTTTTGCCTGAATTTCCATGACCTAATAATGCATCTAGAATGATCAAACCAATAACAATGTATGACTTTTTAAGCAGAATGTGAACCACCTTTGACACAAACATCTTGGATGAGCTAGCATTGCTTATACAAGTGGCTTCTCTGTGTCATTTAATTTTTTAGGAATATTGTTCAAAAGCTCCTCTTACACTTGCACTACAGTCAAGTCATAGTTAACTGATTATTTTGTTTTGCCTTTTTCACATTTATAAAGTCCTTTTGAGTTTGAGGTATTAATTACAAAGATTCCAAATTGTCATCACCGCAGCAATGCAGAGGAACTTGTAACTTGTCTAATCCTTTGATCTAACCTTTAACATGTCACGTTATGGAGCTCATTTACTTGCTCTTTATATCTTTATTAAATTCGATTTTGTTATAAATTAAAGTCTGCTGTGCTATACTGAAGTTCATTGTTACATTTAGCTTGTCTTCCATAACTTAGGGTGTTATTTATGTATTTTTACCGCAGTTTATGATATAGCTATTGCTTACAAGCATGACTGCCCAACATTTATGGACAATGTCTATGGAGTGGCTCCTGCAGAAGTTCATATCCATGTTCGACGCGTCTCTATTGACAGCATCCCGACTTCAGAAAACGAGGTCAATACTTGGTTAATCAACACATTCCATCTTAAGGATCAGTTGCTCTCTGATTTTCATGCTCAAGGCCACTTCCCCAACGAAGGAACAGAACAGGACCTCTCTACTGCAAAGTGCCTAGTTAATTTTGGGGCAGTAGCTCTCTTGACCAGCATATGTACGTACTTCACTTTTTTCTCCTCAATTTGGTTTAAAGTTTACGTGTTCTTAGTGTGTGCATATCTTACATGCGCTACCTATTTCAACATTCGACCAGTGCCTATTGTTCACCTTGTCAAATCTCTTTTTAAAAGCAAATCATCTTAACTCTCTCATTTCTGTACCTCTAATGTGAATCCAAATTCTTTACACAAAAAAAAAAAAGGCATGGTCACAGTTTTGTAATAGATTTCTGCTGATGAGGGTAACTTTTGAGAATGCTTATACCAAGTTCTTTGTTGGAAATACTTTGTTTTGGTGGCTGTTAAGTCCTTTCATAAATGACTACACCATGAAATTTATTCAGCACTACTACATCCTTATATCTCCCTTTTCCTTCCTCATTGGTCCCACTTTGACAATGGGGAAAATAAAATCTATTTACCACAGAAAAAATCATTAGCAATGTTGTCAAACACTTGAAATTTACCACAATTAGGGGAGAAAAAGGACTCAAATCGAACAGATTTGCAATTATGTTAAAACACTCGTGAAAATGACATTTTGTAACATTTTTGTGTTAATTATTGAAATTTGAGATGGGATTTTTAACAACGCAGGGCAGGTAATTTCCAGGTTAACTTATGACAAGGCTTTTATAATATTTCATTTCATAATGGAGAGTGTGGCAGTCTATCTGTATCATTTTTTCTTGAAATTTATCTGTCTTTATAAGCACAATGACTTTTGAACATAATTACATGAAAGTTTAACTAATGTTTTGTCCGAAATCGTTCAGCCGTGCACATCATAGAAAACTATGCTGAACTATCCATTTATTGTATTCTTGTTAAAATAGGTCTATTAGGCACGCACGTTATATAAACATAAAATCGTATTGCGTTATAAACGTGCATCAACTATAAATTAAATGCTAATGAAACATGATATTGATGTGGGTATTTATATTATACCTACTAAATAATTTTTTTTAAGGATGATGATTCCTTGTATAGTTGTTTAGGAGTATAAAAAATAAATGATTTTATAAAAGTCGTTTTATATACGTTATGATACGACAAGAGGTCTTTAGCAAAAGCAATGGAAGGTAAGTTCTTTAAAAGAAAGAAAAGTAGAAGTGAAAAAAATGTCAATGATTGTAACAGGAAACACAGTACGCAGCAGTTAAGAGTTTGAATGCTGAAAGCGAACGCAAAACAGTATCTAATGACACCAAACTAAACACTTAGCGTAACTAGCCTCGCTGGTCAATTGGTTGCTGAGAAGTCATATGAAAACGACTTGGGATCACCAAAATCACCACAAATAATCAAATATGCCTAGTTACCACCCTTATCAGGTGACTCATCTTTGCCTAAGCTTTCATCCCTCTTATTCTTTCACCGGTTTTAGTGTTTTAAACAACACACTCTTGCTATCTCAAGAATTCACTTAGCGTATAAGCTTAATCTAATTGTATTTTCTTTTAATAACAAAGAGCCAACGTCTCCCACTTTCAGCCATTCATTAATTATAAACTACATAAGTCTTTACCCTTTCTCCTCATTCGAAAGACAATGCTCTTTTATTTGGACCTACTTTTCTCTTTCACAATTTTGCTATCTTTTCTAGAGCATTTTCGGAAAATTGATTGAACAGCTTTCAATTGTATTCAAAATAAGCAATAAAGGGTAAACCTTGCCTAAGAAGATTACAGCTAAAATGAGATGTAAAAGTGCAACGAAAAAACCTCAATTGAACAGAATATCTTCTACCCAATTATCTATGAGGTAAAGAGAGAGCATATTGTCAATTGTAAGCAAGCATGATTTTTTTGGTTAACCTTATCAAAGCCAATTTCAAAGTCAAAACGACACTAATATTGGATCTTCTTCACAATTTTCCCCATTGATGACAAAATTCAACTTTCTTATTCTGAATAACTAACTAAACAAAGTTGAAGCAGAAAATAAGAGCATATCATATTATCATAGAAATGTTTGACAATGTTACAAGACTCTTTATATACCATAATCAAATGTCAAAATGAAGAAAGCTACAACTCTATTTGCCAAAAACACAGAAAATAGAGTGTGAAATGCAATATTAGTCTTTACATTATGTTTTGCTATAAATATGTATACTAAGAATGAAATAAATATCCACCCCTATTTAAATCCCAAAGGAAATAAATTGAAATATAAGCTGAGGAAACAAAGTCCTTCAACGACAGAACAGTTGTTGTCGTCGGGGCACTACAACATTACCGGAATAAGCTAATTTCCTTTCCACCATCAATGGTTGGGATTCTTTATGATCCTTTGTAGAACCACAGTCCTGGCTCGGCGAATGTCTCTACTGCAAACATCAGCCTGTAGTCCCAACTCCTCAACAGTCTTCATAAACCCTCCAAGCTTCTTCTTAATCTCTTCAATTCCCACTTTCAATGCTTCTTCTTCAATGGCGAATTCGGCATTTCGCAAGAGAGACTCAATCTCCATCTCCAAACGATCAATCAGGACTCGGATATTGTCCAAGTCCTTAATGGCAACATAAGTCCCAACCTGCATTGCACTAATCGCCTCTTTCTGACCCTTCAAAGCATCTTCATACTTCTTCCAAAGGGAGTCAATCCACTTCCCCATTGAGCCAATGGGAATCGAAGTAGCCGCAGCCAAAGCCGCCGCAACAGGTGGAGCCGCCATGGCAGCTGCTACCACAGAGCAGATCAATACGGCAGCAAAAGTGGCCACAAATATCATACTTGAAACCTTCCTCCAAGCATGGATACATTTAAGCTTCTTGTCAAGCTTGTTCTTCCGGAGCTGCAATTTCTCAAGCATCAAAGTCTGTTGTTTATAAACCTCTTGGAATAGCTGAAAGAACTCAGTAGTAAAAGGGTCTCCCGCAGTTTTAAAATTCTTCAGCTCCTGAAGTGTCCTTACATAGCGACTCCCTCCTTCTACCGTTTCCTCCTCGAATTGTTGAAGGGCAACGAGAATGAGCAGCTGGGTGTCACGAGCTCGCTTAAGGCACTTCTCCAATGCCGTACAGAAATCCAGTGTCTTCAAGCTATTCTCGAAGTACTCTTCAACTAGCTCGAACAGCTCTTGGTTTTTCCATATGTCTTTCTTGCATTCCAAGATAACCTTGACCACCTCCTGGTTCATCTCCAAAAGGCATTCGGTGACTTCTTTCAGGGAATCAAATGAAAGGGATCGGACTTCGACTCCAACGGCTAGAGTATTGATTACCTGGTTGGTCCGAGCATGGAGGGCCGAGTCAAAGGACTGCAAGTCCGAGTCAAGCTTGCAAGCTGCTTCGTAGGAGTTCAACTCGGTTGTGTAGTGAAGATTTGTGTGGACATTGATGTTCGTAGTGGATGAAGATGATGGTCCAGGGGGGGCCTTGTTCTTGCTCATATGGCCTCCCATGGCTTCGGTGTACGGATCTATACGGGTACAGCAGAAGCGGGAAGTGAAACAAAGACAAACCAGAATCAATTTTCGACACTTAAATTTTGAGCTTGATCTTTCTGTGTATGAACCCCAAAGAGCAGGCCCAAGGAAAAACAAGAACAAAAAAAATGATACCTTGGAAGTCCCTATACAAAAACCATCAACTTTGATATCAGTCTTGTTCTCCAAGCCACAATTTTCTTGACAGATCTTAACGCAGAAAAAGTAGATTTTCAGAATTAAAACAGCCCCACTTCGCGAAAGCTATGAAATCCAACCTTCTTCAGAGAAATAGCTTTTTTTTCCCTAGAAATCCAAGTGAAATGAATGAGACCCAAATACCGAAAAGAAGAAACCCAGAAAGAGATTAAGAGGAGTGGAAAATCCAAGTCAAAAAAGAGGGAAAACAAAGGAAATTAGTTCAGATAATTTAGTGGGTATTGTTTAAAGATGAGGAGGGGAAAAAGAAAATAAGAGAGGAAAGTAATATAAAGCAAAAGGGTAAAAGAAAGGAGGAGAAATGAGGAACGAAGAAGCTTAAAGTGAACTGAAACCGTCAAAAACCATGAAAATGTGGGGAGCGAAGGGTTGTGTTTTTGAGATTATTAGAATAGGAATAGCTTGCACGCATGAGGAAATTGAGTGAAATGGATATGGACATGTAAAACGCGGGAAGCAATCTCTCTCTCCTCTTCAATCGTCTCACTCTCTCTTTCTCTCTCTAGAAAAAAAATAAATAAAATGAAAATGCTTTTGACGCGCAATGGTACTGTTACCCAGGTGAAGGGTGACAGAATGTTGTACGGCGGCACGAGCTTCAGCTTAAAGACTGGTTTCTCTTCTTAACTAGTTACTTTCATTAACACATTCATATTCATAGAGAAGAAACCAAAGTCTTTTATTTGGTAAAGACAAATCTCCTTTGCCAAGCTTTTAAGATTTTGTCACGCTATTACTAAAATACCCATTCATCTCTTTTTTCATTTTAATTTTTATTTATTTTTTATCTATTTTTATAAGATTTCCTTCTGTATTTGGAGAAAAACACTCTCATAAGGTTATTGTATCAATATTAAGAGGGCTTTCATAATAATGAGTTAGAGCATTCTTATTTAACCGAACTAGAAAATATAACCGCATTTTTCGCCGTCTTTTAAAATTATTAAAATATATTTTGGGAGATTGTAGGATATGAATTCATTTTCATCATACTCATACAACATGCTCTTTATATAGACACGTGAGGGTGTCTTGACCACAATTTTTTTATAATGATGTTCATTACATAACAAACCTCTTGCAGGTTTTTAAAAAATTATGAATAATAAAAGTTCCGAAAACAAAGTTCAAAAAACTTGTCGTACGTGTGCTTTTATTTTTTATTATTATTATCATTATTATACATTTTGCGTGATTTTTTTATATAAAAAGTCTAAATTATGTATAAGAAAATTTATGTTTTGTATAAGACTTATTTTGGCCGATTACTCATTTGAACACTTTATTTTTAAAAATGAACTTTTAGATATCGTGTTTTGTCAAAATGTTAAATATAAGAATGGATAGATCGATTATTTTGACATTGTATTTTGGCCAATTACCCGTTTTGGCCCATTATTTTTAAAAATTAACCGTTGCACTATGAATTTATTCAAAAGGTTCAAAATTCTTTATAAAAATTAAATTATATATATAATTTATGTTTTCTGTAAGGGTTCATACAATTTTGAACCTTATATTTTAGCCGATTACCCGTTGGGACCTTTATTTTTAAAAATTAACTTGCAGACCTTAAGTTTTGTCAAAATGTTAAAAATAGGAATAGATAGATCAGTTATTCGAACACTATATTTTGGCCGATTACTCATTTTGACTCTTTATTTTTAAAAATTAACCTTTGGACTATATATTTATTCAAAGTATTAAAAATTCTTTATAAAAAGTAAATTATATAAATATTTATATAATTATCTATATAATTTATGTTTTCAATAAGGGTTCATACCATTTTGAACTTTGTATTTTAGCCAATTATCCTTTTGGACCATTTATTTTTTTTAAATTAACTTGTGGACATTGTGTTTTGTCAAAATGTTGCTTACCCATTTGGATCCTTTATTGTTAAAAAGTAACATTTAGATAATGTGTTTTGTCAAAAAGTTAAAAATACAAATAGATAGATTATCTATTTATTTATTATTATATATAGATATTTTTAATTGACATCTATTATTATTATTATTATTATTATTATTATTATTAAAATAAAAATGAGAAAATAGATAGAGTTTTTTTCCTTAATTAATTAATAGCCATAAATTAGAAAAGTAAAATAAAAAATTAGAAAAGTTAACAGTTATTTATATTTATAATTTAATTAAACAGTTTTCATAATTAAATATCTAATCAAATTTAAATTAAACAATGTGAAAATAGAAAGGGTGTTTTGGAGCAATTTTAGAGTGTCACATCATATAAATATATTAGAAAATATACCCGCCTTCGCGTAATTTTTTTATAATAATTTTAAATATATATTTAAGGTAATTTTATATTTGTTTGATAAATATTATGATTTGAATTTATATATTTTGTAATTCAACTATATATATTTAACGTAATTCTATATTTGTTTGATTAATTTTATAATTTGTATAATGTGAGTGAGAAATTTATACCTTTTGTAATTCCTCCATTTTTTTAAAGTTGTGCTCTAGTAGTAAAATTGTATTAAAAATATCTAATTAATCAATTATTTGTTTCTCTCTCCTTTCAAGAGAATTAATAGAATGTATAATAACATTTGAAAAGTAAGAGATGTGAAAAAAATTAAGCTAACAAACAATATTAACATCAATTGTCATAATTATATACTTTTTAATTCATAATATGTTCCTTGTTTCTAAAAAAGATTTTTTGTGCTTCACGTCAACCTCCGCATCTTTTGTTGCTACTGGAATGTCCATTAAATTACAATCTAGAAAACATTTATTTATTATAGTGAAAACAAATCATAAATCCAAACAATACCATTAGTAATATCATTTTGTCACAAGCTTGAGAAAATATCAAATGAGAGAAAAACACAATTATTAATATTGATAATTGATGATAATAATTATAATATTTTGTACAACTATTCACTTTTGAATAAAAAATATAATTATACTACAATAAGAAAATAGATATGTAGAGAATCAAAATTCAAACAATATTAATACTAATACATGGTTAGCTAATTAAGTTCAAAGATACACATATTTTTTTCAGTACATATAGTTGTTGACTTGTGAAATTGGCCAACGGTCGTATGTACAATATACGACACATTTTGAACGAAATAAGTAATATAAATGACAGAATACGATTATCTTAAGTAAACACACAGAAATTTATAGTGGTTCAGCCCTATTCTGATGAACAGTAATAACCTAATCCACTTAGTCTTTAGTATTGAGTTACTCGACAATTACAAGTATGAACTCAGTAATTCACTTCTCATAAGAGTTTTTACAGTCCGAAAAAATTCCCTTTTATGAAGCCCTGGGTCCTTTATTTATAGTACCCAGGAGCTGTTACACAATCAGTCGTACTGTAGATCGTGGTTTAGTACACGATCGTTGTGAGTGGAGATACGTGTCCACCTTCCCACAATTATGAAATCGTGGGTCTTCTCTTGTTTCTATAGATCGTGGTGGATAATGCACGATAGAAACCTCTGGGAAGTGCTAAGTCTTTGTTGGTATGTCAGACTTAGGAGCTAGGCCCGACGACCAAAGCTTGGGTGTTGGACCTTGTGACCTTCTGGGTGCTAGGCCTATTGATCTTCGGGGTGCTAGGCCTGTTGATCTCAGTTTGAACGAGAGTAATTACTTCTCAGTAAAGTGTACTTGGGGGTTTAGGCCGACCATCCTATGGAGGATAGGGTCAGGCCGACCACCTCTAATGTCCTTGGGCATATTGGGCCGATCACCTCGGGGTAGGGTCAAGCCAACTACCCCTAGAGGTACAAGACTTGCTTGGGCTGACCACCCCTAGGGGGTATAGGGTCTGCTTGGGCCGACTAGCCCTACGGGGTATAGGGCCTGCTTGGGCCGACCACCCCTAAGGGTAGGGGTCAGGCCGACCACCCCTAGGGGTACTGGCTTGGTCGATTTTCCTATAGGTTCTGGACCTATCCTTTTTGCTCATCGGTCTTTTCTCAATACTTAGTCGTTTTTACCTGATTTGAGATGTCACGTGTCACATTTTCATTCGCCACGTCATCCTCGTATTTTTTAGGGATAACAATAGTAAACAATATCATATCATCATGATCTATGTTCAATTTCTTCTCCTTCCAAAAACGATTTTGGCCAACGACGAGTAGACGTCAAAATGACAGTAAACCTTGAATAGAAAATAACGACACAAATAATTTTATAGTGGTTCAACCCCAATTCGTTGGTAATAGTCTAATTCACTTGGAGTTGTGATATATGAAGCCTACACTTAAAACCAGATGGACATGAGCCAACTATGTTTCTCAAGTGTAAGTATAAAAATAAAAAGTTTCTCTCTCTAGAGAATACAAGCTTTCTCTCTCTAAGCTCTGTTTAACGCCCAAACGTGACTTCCACTTAGCGGTAGTCGTAGTATAGATGGGCGGTCGATTCCACAAGGAGGTAAAGAGACAAAGCTAATCAATAAATAAAGTTAAGAAATAAATAATATGAGGGAAATAGAACAAGTGATATTTTGTTGTTTTTAAGATTTAAATATTAGAAATAAAGATTGATTAAAGTGTGATGTAACAAATAGGAAGGATCAAGAGTCACCAATATGCATACTTATTTATTTGGATCTTTGATTCACAAAAATTACACAAATTGATAGTTCACATCCCAACTATTCATTTGGAAGATTTAACATTAAAGCACAAATATATTTCACAAAAATGTTTTCAAGTGATTATTATTCTTTACCATAGAAGGATGAGATAAATCTTATGAGAAATCTAAAAATGGCATTATACCATTGGCCATAATGCAATAAAAGATTGGACATAAAACCTAACACAAATATTACTTTTACTATTTATAAAATACATAGAAAGAGCATGACTAATTCTATATAGATTTTAGCAAAAGTATATATATATGAGAGAGATGGAGAAAATGATAAAGATATTATCTATATTATTTTCACTAATTTGATAATACATAGAAAGTGCATGACAAAATCTATATACTATTAGTAAACATAAATATAGATAATAAGATGAAGAAGTAGAGATGAAAGAAATAAATCACTAAAATATATAAACTTTAAGCACATGGTGAATAAAAAATACCAAACAAAGTCATAGTCCATATAGGATCATCCTAACCTTCCTAAGAAGGTTAGCCTATTATGCTAGACATTCTCATGAAATTCTAGAGAGAAAATATGAGAAATGAGACTAAAATTTGGTAGAGTTTTGCTACCTAAAAATTACATACAAAATGTGAAATAAGAGTCCCTATTTATAGAGGGAGAAAATGACTAAAATGAAATTAAACAATAATTTGGGGTTTACAAAATAAATCTGAAATATTAATAATAAACTATGATTTTGAAAAATCAAATCTTATTATAAATATTAACCTAGTTATTTCGGTTGATAACTCTAGAAATTAGAGTTATTTTACCACATTTTTAAGCTAAAAATGATTTATTTCTTAAGTTTTTAATTAAATTATTAAATTTTAATTACTTTTTGAATTTATTAGTGTTAACCGAGATTTTCGGTAACTCTATTAATAAATATTATTTAAGGGTAATTATAGTGAAAGCAGAAGATTAACACGGGGTTTTTACGTGGTTGGGGCGTTAACTAGCCTTAGTCCACGAGTCTATAGTATTAGAGCTTGAAAAACCTTTTACAATGGAGTTGTTCTCTGAATTTTGACAGAGTTACTGTATCTTAGTTGAGGGAATCCCCCCTTACAGTGTTCTATAGCCTGTATTTATAGGCTTATGGGAACACCGGGTTTGGGTCGGGTATGACCCGGGCCCATCAGAGATACGGATCTTCTTGGCCTTTCTAGTGGAAGCCCAATACAAAAGACACAACATACATGAATTCCAGACCAGCTAAGGCCCAATAAGTTGACTCAAGAGCTATACCTTGCCCGACAAAATGGTGCTTTTGGTCTGGACACTTCAAGTTACGAGGCAGATTCAGGAGACAAGACCAGTCAGAGTACTTGGCAGCGCAGACCTAAAACAACGGCGTGCAATCCCGAGGTGGCCTTTTCTGCAAGTGAAAAGTGGGGACAATGCCCATGCGGAGTGGGGCGGCTTCAGGATCCTGGACGCCTGACCCCTCCAACCGGGGATGAGGTGATCCGGGTTCGTTTACCTTTGTCCCTCTTCATTTACCATAGGCTCGGACTGTGCCAGGGTCCGGGACCAGGACGCATAGGTCGCGGGGGGGTTCGGGTGATCTGCACATCACCCGGACGACCGTCCCGGAGGACGGAACCCGGAGGGCCATGCTGGACCCCTCCAATGGGCCCGGACATGCACCCCCGGCCCATACCCCTCCTCTCGGACATTTCCGTACCAAGAGGCCTTGGGCTGGGCCCGCATGCTTACACAGCCCCTGACAATGGGCCTGGACGAAGGTCCCGAGTCCATGCAGGAAATGGGGATAACAATTAGCTTTATTATAATTTTATAGATGTTTGTGTGTTTTTATAGTTATTTTGTTGTAAAATATTGTAGCTAATTATTTAAATGATTATTGTTTAGTTTGGGGTAAAAAAATGTTGTTTTATTGAAACTAAATATTAAATATAAATTATGTTATAATTAATATTTTCACAAAAATAAAATTGATTTATTTTATAGTTGAAAATATTTTATTATGATTTAGTTTATGTTTATTTTGTAGGGAAGTTAATGCAATTTTTAGCTTTGAAAAATAAGGAAAAGAAGGAAGAAAAGTGATATTTTTGAAATAAAAACAGCCACCAGCTCCAAGGCCCAAACCGCCTGCTACAGTACCTTCGGCCCAACAATGAAGACTCCCAGCTTGCTGCTCCTCAGCCAACGCCAGCTGTCCCAAGTCTCTTCAGCATTCAGCCTTCCTCCACTCCTTCAACACCTCACGCCTGAAGCTCCAGCCGCTTGGCTCTTCAACACAAAGCAGCCAGCAGCCCCATTTCGGCCCAGCACTCCCAGGCCCGCCTGGCCCAATCTCACCCCAGGCCCACGGTTCCTTCCCAGCATCAACCACCAGCCGAAGCACACCAAACCGCCAGCTGCCAGCACCTTTAAGCCCAGCCGAACTCCCCAAGATGCATCTCCAAGAGCCAGCAGCTGCTCCAAAGTACCACATTGCCTCCAACCAAAATCACACCACACGGCCCACCATAGTCCAAACGGCCCAAGTCAACCCTGCCACAGCCACAAAAATAAGACCAAAAAAATCATGTTTTTATTCCCAATATTTTTCACTAAAATATCAATTCACTCTTCCCTATTTTTCTTACCTAAATAAACATTCCTAATTCATTTTTTTTACCCTAGCTTTTCACTAATCTTTTACCCAACCAAACATTTCATCTTTCCAATACTCTTACACTTACTTTATTTATCCTACCACTTCCCAACACAATTAAATTAATCAATTTATTTATTTTAATTTGATTAATTTAATCTCCATATTTTGCCTATAAATAAAGTCTTGTAAGACCATTTGGAGAGCTCTTCTCCATCTTTTCAACCTCTTCTACACTCCATATTTTTCTCTCTTCTTTTCACTATTTTCTCTCTACCATTTTCATCTTTTGAAGAGTATGTCAAGTATGTTAGTTTGTAATTTTTATTTCAATCTAGTTATGAGCTTCTAATCTTTTTCAAAGATTATTAAGATGATGATGAAGCAAAATGTAACTAGATAGTATTTTTTATTTTATGTTGATTTCCCATTTGTGCAACATTGTTTATGGATTTTTCTATCAAAGATATGCATTTTTCATCTATTATTGATTGTTAAAGCATATTACACTTAGTTCTTCATTATGCAAAAATATGATATTCTTTTATTAAATGTTTTTCATTAAATTATTCACATCTAATTCTTAGAGCATAAGTATCATATTTTGCCTAAACATAATCTCTTTGATTTTTTGTAGTTTCATTAGGTTGTAACACAACTAATGCTTAAAATTATATCTTATATAAGTGAAGAAAAATCCTACCTTTTTGAAACTAACTTGTGCTTGAATAGAAAATGTATTTTGGAAAAAATATAGTGTGATTTATTTCAACTATATCTAAACTTGGGAATCAATATACTTACAAATATTATTGAACTTGCATTTTGTGGATTCTAATATCTTAATAATCTTATTTTACATATCTCATTTGAAAACCATTTTTCTATCTAATCTTAAATCTTTTATTACTTGTCTTTTATTTTTCTAAAACAAAATCTCATCAAATATTTGGAACTAGGTTAGAATATTCTTGCTTTGTTTGAAATAGTTTCTTTTGATGTTAGTCAACTCCCATGGGTTCGACCTCGTCCTTACATGAACATTATATTCCGAAACGATTCGTGCACTTGCGAGTTTAAATATTAAAACACCCTCTTTTGGGATCAACATCGGTGTATGGTCAAAATGCTCTTTTTCAAAAACACCAAAAAATATGAGCTTTAAAGGTCAAAATAGAAGGTTCATGGTCCAAAGTGCATCAAAAGTTGGGCTAGAAGGTGGCTGGTGCAGCTGGTCCATTGACCCAATCCATAGCCAATGGAGAGGCGCCACGTAGGCGGCTGAAGCTAAGGGAACTTGCTTGGTTGACTGGGCTGGGCCTTGAATGGCTGGAGATTGGGCCTTCGAATGGTGAGCTTGGCTGAAGGGAAGAGAGGTTGACTCGGGCTGGGCCTTGAATGGCTGGTTGGGCCTTCGTTGGATGTTGGAAGGAACGATTGAAGGGAAGAGAGGGAGTGAGGTGCTAGCTCGGTTGAAGGCACGACGTGGGTCAAACGAAGGGAAAGGAGGAGGCTGGTTTGACCGGTCAATGTAGGAGGAGAAATGTGGGTCTGTTGGGACACGTGGCATGTTGTGAGAATGCCACTTGGCAGCTGGAGGTGGAGCAAAATATAGGCCGGCTTGGGCTCTTTTGGGCTTGTTTTTGGGCCAACTCTCTTCAAAAATGCCACAATTTCAAGTCTTTTTTTTCAATTTTGATTCTTTCTTCTTTCTTTCTTTTTCTTTGTTTCTAAGTGCCAAAAATACCAATTAAATCCTGCAAAATAAAACAAACTAAATTAAAATTAAATATTTTCATTTATAAATTAAATCATATTAATTCCATGAAAATATTAATTAAAACTTAATTTATTTTGACTATTAAAATCAATAAATGTGTATTTTTTGGCACTAATCAAGCTCTCTCAGAAAATGCCCCCGAATGCCCCAGGTAACAGTCTCAAAGTCTCAAAATTAGAGAGTCTCCAAGTCTAAAAGAGATCTGATCCCCCCAAATGATGCCATGAGCCATTTATTTATAGGCTCATGGATTGTACATGAGAAATATCCCGTTTTGACAGGGTCTTTGGTCGTTTCAACCAACTTTAATTAATAAATAATAAACAAATTTAAATTACAACAATATAGCTATTACTTCGGGATATTTGAGAGATTCGTGCGGTAGTTGCGAGCGATTTGGGTTGAAGATGTTACTGAGGTTCTGTAAAGAAGTCACTGGGCAGTTAACTCTTAAGATTCTGACACATCTGATCGACTACTCCTTCAATTTGACATAGCTGATCGGATGAAACTCATTTCTAAGATGGCTAGACGGATGAACCCATTCCTAAGATGACTGGTCGGATGAACTACATGTCGGTCGGGTGAGTCCCTCTCCGAGATGACCAGTCGGCCAATCCATACGTCTGGTTGGGTGAGACTTCTCCCTGATCAAACAAAAATATTCTCCGATGAAGCTGGTCAGACAAAACACCTCCTGAAGTAACTGGTCGGCCAAAACACATTACTGGTCGGCCAAGACACATTATTAGTCAGCCAAGACACATTACTGGTCGGATTGCACTATTCTCTGATGTGACTGGTCGGCCAAAACACATTACTAGTCGGCCAAGACACATTATTGGTCGGCCAAGACACATTACTGGTCGGATTGCACTATTCTCTGATGTGACTGGTCGGCCAAAACACATTACTAGTCGGCCAAGACACATTATTGGTCGGCCAAGACACATCACTGGTCGGTCAAAAACCTTACCTGGTCGGGCAAATCACTTCCTGACCAGGTAAATCTATTTCCTGACCAGTAATATCACAACTCCGTAGGTCAACTTCCAACCTATGCACTTCTTTAATCAACACATTTATTGACTATTAATGTGTCATTTACTGACCATGCATTGTCACTTGTCCCATCCGATAGCCACGTCATCGAACAAAAATTTGGGGATAACATTTGCCCCCCAAGTTTATTATATTATTTACTCGTATGATAAACTTTTTCTCTAGCCAAATGCTATTGAGGTCATCCAAAAGCTTCCACCAGGTCAGTAACTTTCACAAATAATAAAAGTCCGACCAGTATACCTCCAAAAATTGAATAGCCAATCAGAAATTCAAAGAATATCCTAGCAGTTGCCTCCACATGGCGACTCACCAGTAACTTTGATATTTTATGTGTCCCAAAATTCCAAAAAATGACTTTCTATATTCTATTTCATATTTGGGTTCATGGGTTTGTATGACTTGAAGTTTTCTTGAAACTTTTTGAAACCCTTGAAATTCCCTTTTTGATCTTGTTGTTGTACTCCATGAATAGGAAAACGTGTTTGTGCTCCACATTTTTTAGTAAACTTTTGCTTGCCAAGTGATGAAATTAAAAAAAAAAAAAAGAACAAATTCACTGTTCGGATTCTTGTGTGTGACCGATCGGATAGTCATTCTGATCGGGTTCCTTGTTGTTCGGACCACGTGCAAGCTTCTCAGAATTTTGGTTATGGCGAATCGGGTTCGCCTTGGCTGGTCGGAACCCGTGCCTAACCAGTCGGGTAGGCCCTAGCTCCCGGACACTTGCTAGCCGACCGGACCACGCATCACTAGGTGTCATGACTCCTCAGAAACTTGCTCCTCGGCATCACTTAGCTAATCAGATGCCCCTGGCCCCCTTGAAAACCTATTAGTCGATCGGGTCTTCTTTGGGTGTCTTGGTTCCTCGAACTCCTGCTCCTCGGAACATGCTCGTGCACTTGGTCACACACCACTCGAGTGCCTTGATCCATGCGCTTCAGCCGATCGGATCACACACCACCCGAGTGCCATGACTCCTCAGGTTTCAGCTGCTTCAGGTACTCCTTGCCCCTCGGAACCCACTCTAAGCTACTCGGGCATTCATAGCCCCTTGGAACTATTCTTAGCTCCTTAGCAACATTTTTCAGCCGCTCGGATTATGCACCCAACCACTCGGGTTTGTGCGTATATAAGCCGAACACACAACCTCATAGTTTAAAGACACATAGCACAAAATTATAAGCCTAATGTCCCCAAACATATAGAACCCAAAAAATTTTCCTTTTTCTTTGTAAACTGCATCAAATTATCACTACTGCTCTCATACACTTTTATCTGGGCAGTAAAATGTTTTCACTGCTCAGAAATTTTTTTCACTAGGCAGTAAATATTTTTACTTTGCACTCATTTTCTATTTGGTTTACTCCATGGACTCATCACTGTTAGTCATGCTCAACACTGAGCAGTCGACTATAAGGAGCTGGTCAAGGTCTTGAATGATCAATTGGTGGAAGCCCAGACAAAGATTGAAAGTCTGACTAAGTATGAGAAAGATCTCCAAGAAAAGACTGAGCAGGCTGAGAAAACAATTGTTGACCGAGATAGATCGTTGAAGGAGTTGGTTGATGAGAATAGCAAGCAAGTCCAGGCCAATAAGACATTGACCGACCAGCTGAAGAAGAAGACTCAAGAGAATGAAGAGCTGAAACAAGAGAAGGAATCTGATCTGGCTTGTTATGAAGAAATCTTCTTCAACTACTTCTATCAGATTGGGAAGTTAAACAAGCCTCTCAACCTCGAATTTCTCTCTGAAGAAGCCAAGGCCGCTGAGGAGGCAGCTCTTCCAGCTGGCACTGTGCCTGCCTCTCCTGCTCTATCATTCCTACTAGAGGAGGTCCTGGATGTTGACGATGGTGTTGACCAGCCAATGATTAGTTTACCCGACTAGTAGACACTCTTAGCCAATTAGAGAGCTTCCTATCCAACCACAGAGTTTCCTACTCGACCAGTGATACATGCTCAGCCAATTAGGGAAGTTGTATCTGCTCTCCCGACCAGGAAAACTTTGCACCTGACTAGCTAAACTTTGTACCTGGCTAGTAGTTTACTCTTTTTTCTTATACTTTTATGAAGACAATTGCTGCTTAGCAGCTTTGATATTTTTCTCGTACGACCGAGCTATTGGCGTTTATACTTTATTTTTCTTTGCTAACTTGAAACATTCTAAGTCTTTTTAGACTTAAAACATTATAAGTTCTTTGTGAATAGTAAAGTCACTCTGATGTATGCCTTATATTTTCGCATGAGTACTTAGTTTTCTAACGTAGAAATTCTAGACATTTCATAAGTCCCTACTAAGTATACTTTCTCACACTCTTATTGCTTTAACATTTTCTGAGCATAATTTTTATTGTCACACGAATATTTGATTCTAACTTGAAATTTTGAAAAATTCCAAGTTACTTAAGCTTTGTCAAACAAGTTAGCTTAATGGTCTTTTTTTACTACGAAAATTTACAAGTCAGCCTAAAAATAGTATCTTAACTCGTGCTCTTATTGCATGTGTTAAATTACATACCAGAATACCCCATGTGCCCTCGAAGTGATCGAGGGTTGAAAGATCCTTGGTCACTTGCTACTTGACCGAATCTGTTCGAGCAGTTTATTACTCGTGAAACACATATGAGTATATGGAAAATATTCGAGCAGTTGAACACTACTTGAATGTACCGAGCAGTTGAACACTATCCGATTTTACTGACCAGTTGAACATTGTTCGAAAAATTAACACACATGCATATTTGTAGCAAGAATCGACCACGCTGCACGTAGTCTCTTTTATTACTCGTAAATTAAAAAGGGACAAAACATGTCTAATAACGAGTCTTAAACAACAAAAATTGTTCAAAATAAATGACTGGTTAGCAAATAACCAGCTCATAAACCAAACTTAAATAACAAGTTAAACAACTTGAAATTAAGCTACCACTATGAAAGCGGTATTTAGTGATAATATATCCATAGACGCTCGCCATTCCAGTGGTTCCTGATCAAGCTCCATTCACCCAATCTGATCCTAGCACTCCAGCTCATGTCGAAGTGTCAGGGCATACCTTTCCCTTTCTTTGTTACTATCCTCAGCCAAGTGTGGACCTCCACGTATAGTGTCTAAGGTAAAGTCCATAGGCTCGGGTTGCAAGGGTGGAGATTTATGTCGTTTGAACCCAAGATTGTTGCTGCCTCCTTCTCCTTGGGGTTTCTCTGCCCGGTACTTTTTCAACTTGCCCAACCGGAGAAGAAATTCTATCTCGTCCTTGAGGTGATTGCATTCATTCGTGTCGTGACCATAATCTCCATGGAAACGACAAAACTTATTCATGTCTCTCTTACTCATCTCTTTCCTGATGGGTGGAGGTTTTTTGTAGGAAACCTCCTCATGACTAGCGAGATATATTTCTGCCCGGTTGGCCGAGAGAGTGGTGTAATTAGTGAATTGAGGCTCATACTTGGTTGGCTTGTCATTTGAACTCGACTTAGCCTTCTTTTCTTCATGGCAGTCAAACTCGTTATTCCCACATTTCTTTCCACTATTTTGATCATTTCCACCATTCTTTGGAGGGTCAGCTGATCAGCCCGGATTGTTTATGCACTTCTCCTCTTTCTCGGTTGCATCATCCAATTTCATATACAAGAAATTTTTGAAGTGTTGAAATTGGATTTCTATGTATACTATCTCACAAAGGGCTCCAGTAAGTGATTCTTGTGGATATGGCAACCATCTTCCCCTCATCTCCTACATCATTTGCTCGGTTGGCCTCTCTCATGAATCTTTGTATATAATTCTTTAGAGATTCATCATTTCCTTGTTTGATATCTGCCAACTGGTTGGCATATACTGGTGGAATCCGGGCAGCACTGAATTGTCTACAAAACTCCTTCCTGAATGCTTCCCATGAGGTAATCGAATTCGGCTTAAACTTCCAATACCATTCCTGGGCAGTATTTGACAACGTAATCAGGAAGACTCTACACCGATAATCATCACTTACCCCGAGCAGTTCCTTCTGGTCCTTAAATTTCCCAACATGTTTGATGAGATCTACTTTTTCTGTATACACCGGTAGTACTAGCGCTTTATATTTTTCCGGTGGCTGGGCTGCTCTAATCCGAGCACAAAATGGACTGCCACTCCTGTGGTCTACCGCATCCATTCTGGAAGGTCGTTTTGATAAACCCTGCACCGTAGCTGTTAGTGCGTCAAGCTAGGCTTGGATGGCTGGTGCAACCGATGGGGCTCCAAGGTTTTGACCTCCTGGTCGGGCATTTCCATCTGGTGCACTGTCGTCAAGTATTTCTGCTTGATCGGCAGGGCGGTTCAGATCTTGACATTCGACCGGGACGATCCTTCTCTTGTTGTCGATAACATCCCTTAGATCCTTTCGGGAAGCATGTCCTCCTAACCAATCAAACACCGTGCTCTTAGATTTTTCAGAGGGCTTACTGCACGGGACCTGCTCTCTCCCACTACACTGATGGCCGGGATGTAGTGGCGACTTTTCGGTACGGCCTAGGCAGTCTTTTCCTCCTTGTTGTCGTTGCCCTCTTTCTCCTTTGATTGATCGGTGTGATGACTATCAGCCTCATCCCGACCATATCCGTCTTTAAACTGTGAAGTTTTCTTATCTCGAGGAGTTCTGTTCTGGTTATGCCCGGGCGGAGTCTTCTTACCACCCGACCAGTGACTTCCTGATCTAGAAGTTTCCGACTAGTGGCTTCTAGAAGGGGTTCTAGAATTTTCCCATTGCGTCGATGCAGTCCCAGAGCAGACCCTGTCATCTGCCCGACTAGTGTGATTGCTTCTACTTCTGTCCATCCCCCGGGAATCAACTCTGCCAACGGGCTTCTGTCTAGCATTGTCATTTCTTGCTCCCTGGGTGGCTGCTCATGCCGCGATTTGGGCATTGGCTTGGGCCAATAGAGCAAGTGTTGCCTCATGATGTCGCCGGTTGGCCTCCTCCTGTCGTCGCCTGATCTCTTCGCTTCTGGCATCCATTTCCCATTTTTACTGCTCAAATGCAGCCTTTTGCCTGGCCATTTCTTCAGAGAAAGACTCCTGCCGAGCATTAAATTGCATCATCTCTTCCTGGAAAGCCCCCATGGCTTCCTGGAGTTGTTCGACCTCTGGTGCCGTCTCCTCGAGAAAGACCTTGGGCTCAGTGTCAGGGTTCTCAAGTGCAGGACCTTCTGGTCTAAAAGTTTCTTTTGCAGTTGACGTATCGGGCTTCTTGGGCGCCTGGTATGTCTAAAAGTTTCTTCTGCGGTTTGGGCATTGGCCTGGGCCAATAGAGCAAGTGCTGCCTCACGATGTCGCCGGTCGGCCTCCTCCTGTCGTCGCCTGATCTCTTCGCTTCTGGCATCCATTTCCCATTTTTGCTGCTCAAATGCAGCCTTTTGCCTGGCCATTTCTTCAGAGAAAGACTCCCGTCGAGCATTAAATTGCATCATCTCTTCCTGGAAAGCCCCCATGGCTTCCTGGAGTTGTTCGACCTCTGGTGCCATCTCCTCGAGAAAGATTTTGGGCTCAGTGTCAAGGTTCTCAGGTGCAGGACCTTCTGGTCTAAAAGTTTCTTTTACAGTTGTCGTACCGGGCTTCCTGGGTGCCATATTGGTAGGATATTAGTGAGTTTATTCTATTCAGGCTCTCAATGAAAGCACCAAAAATGTTGATCACGATTTTGGCCAACGACGAGTAGACATCAAAATGATAGTAAACCTTGAATAGAAAATGACGATACAAATAATTTTATAGTAGTTCAACCCCTATTCGTTGGTAATAGTCTAATCCACTTGGAGTTGTGATATATGAAGCATACACTTAAGATCAAATGGACCTGAGCCAACTATGTTTCTCAAGTGTAAGTAGAAAAATAAAAAGTTTCTCTCTCTAAAGAATACAAGCTTTCTCTCTCTAAGCTCTCTCAGAAAATGCCCTGAATGCCCCAAGTAACAGTCCCAAAGTCTCAAAATTAGAGAGTCTCCAAGTCTAAAAAAGATTTGATCCCCCTAAATGATGCCATGAGTGTAACGCCCTACTCCCTTAGAGCCGTCACTAAGTGTGTTTAAAATTGTGCCTTAACTCGCTAATCGAGGTTTTAAATAAAAAACGTGTAACTAAGCCATAATTAAAAGAAAACATTAGAGAAAGTAGATTTCATTGCTAATCATAAAAGTTTACACTTGGGATCCCAAAACAAAGTTTAGAAAATATTTACAACACAAAACTGATCAGAGTCGACCGGACGACAAAACCTAAGTTCCCTTACAGACATCTCCCAAAAATCCCCTAGCTGTGGCAGCCAGGCTGGCCGAACATGTACATGCCGCCTCACGCCAGCTGTGCTCATGGTTGGTTGATCTTCTCTTTACCTTTACCTGCACCACAGAGCATCTGTGAGCCAAAGCCCAGCAAGAAAACCCAAAACAGATAACATATGCAAAATACAAGTCAAACATATAAACAGGCCACCAATGGTTAAACACATACGGCCTAGCCGCCCAGGAATTTACCAAGCCCTAGGTTTGCGGACCACGCCGTGAGGATATCCCAGGTATCCTTTTAGGGACTCGCCCTGGCAACTCGCACCCCTCGTGCTCAACGTTGCTCCCGGCCCTTTGCCGTTCTCGGCCTTGCACTCAACGTGTCTGATGCCGTTTCCGGCCCCACGTCGTTCTCTGTCTACACCGTTCCCGGCTCTTGCCGATCACACATATAATATCAAACACGATATAGCAACAAGCACAGAATTCAAACATATACAGACAAAGAGCCATGCTCAACAATTCTAGTATTTAGGGCTCGGCCCTGCATGTCATTTCCATTCAATATACTGGGCTCAGCCCTGCACACAAGCTCTAAGGGAACAGGGGTTTTCTTACCTGTGTTCTGTAGAGTCCAAGAACTTTACTTAGCTAATTATTTAGTAGTATTATAGTATGTTTAGTGTTATCATTGTTACTTTGGATTTTTGGTTCAGACCGGGAGTTATTTGGACACTCATAGTAGTACTTATAGATTTTCTAAGTTTAACCTATAGTTTAAGAATATTAAGTATAACCTAAGGTTTGATTAATGTGTCTGATATTAAGGAATATATTATTATATTATAAGGTTTAGACATCAACCAATAGGATTTTAAGCACATGTTTTGAATGGTAATTAAGGATTTAGTATTTTTGAGGATTAAATTAAATAAGGGTAAAAGTTTGAATGTATAGGGTCAGTCAGCAGCTTTGAGCACGTTGAGGGCTTAGTCAAGGCTGTTTACTCCATTCAAACTCAGCTAAAAATGTGTAAATTCGTGTTTAAATATTCAGCGTATGCCGATATATCGCAGCTATAGGGGGCGATATGTCGCAGCACGTAGATACGGAAAACACGAATCGATGCACGGTCGCCTCGGGAACAAAGGTCCAGGCGATATATCGCCTATAGGGGGGCGATATATCGCCTCCACCAGCATGAATTCAAATACATTTGAATTCTTTTCCCTTCAGCCATTCAAACTCCTTCAACAGTCCAGCATCTTCTGAACGAGTCTTCAGCCTCTGCTGAACGATTATTCAAATGATTTTCACCTAAAAAGCCATTATTTTTATTCAAGTAAAATCAAGATATTTTCATTCCCAAACTCTATAAATAGGACCTAGTACCCAACCATTATTCACCATTTGCTCTAAGTTCAGAGGCTGCTAGTGTTAAGTGAGTGAGAGAGTGTAAACACTTGGTTTGGGGAAAAACTATAAGCTTAAACATCATAAGCTTATCAAACACTTGGGAAGTAAGTGAGTGCTATAGTATTTCGGTGGATGTTAGATTGATCTTGCAATCTTTGAGGTAAACCCAAAACTCTAGTCCTTTCTGTATTCTATGTTATTTCTTTTCTCAAAATCCTTCTTAGTATTCTGTTTCTTTGTAAATAACTCTTATTTTCAAGTTACTCAATAAATTATGGTATTTTCGTAAAATGTAAGTTTTTATGTATAGTTTCGATAATGGTCCAATTAGTCTAGATTAGTGGGTCATTACAGTTGGTATCAGAGCAAACGGTTCCTTCGCATGAAGTTCTCCTCGATACACATGCTCAAAGCTCCGAATCGGACCGCCAAGTAAGTGTTTAAGTTACAAGTTACAAGTTACAAGTTACTTTGTCTATGTGTATAGCTAACAACTTTAGTGTTTATGTTTCAGTTAAAAATGAATGGAGCTTTAACCTACCAAGATATCCGAGCCATTAAGGCCTTAAAAAGAATAAGGGAGCCAAGAAACACCGTAGGAGCCTTAGAAAGGATTACACGAAGGTTGCTTTTGTTTCACCAAGCAATAGGTGGCCTTCAAGAGGCTAAACAAATAATGCTAAGATCAACAGAACGATATGTATTAGTGATTAGGTTGTTTAAAGATTTCCATCCTGTAATAGCAGCCTTAGAAGAAATATGGGAAGAAATGAATGATGAGGATGAATCACCATTAGCAATGAGATACTATTTCCTCTTAGTTAGGTTCACCGCAAAATTTGAATTTCAATTCACCAAGGAGCAAAAGAATAGGATTCTCACAAACCTTCCTAGAGGGCATTTTGATGCTCATGATAATGATGACTATGAGGCTATAGATGATGATATGTTAGATGACGGATCGGATGTAGAAGATCCCGATTTTTAGATTAGTAGTTTTTATTTGTTTTATTTACTTTTATGTTATGATTGTAATAAGTGAAATTGTTTTCCAAATGAATAAACATGCTATTTGAATATCATGTGTGAGTTTGAAATTTTTTTCACAATCATAATAAATACTAAATAAAATGAATAATGACTGAGTTCGGTGAGGGTGGATACGAATCAATGAACCTGGTTTCCTTGTTGAGAGTTAGGGGGCCTTAGTAGTGGGAACGATTTTACTGATCCCAGCCCTCCCTCAATATGGTTAACTTTGGAACAAAGATAAGTTTCGAGCCTGAGAATTAAGTCATATAGGATGATTAGAAACACACTTAGAAAATAAATATGACTTGTTTTTCTAAGTATAGAAACCCACTCTAATAATAAATAAAGACCTATATAATTTTTCATAAAAAGTCATAATAAATAGGTCCGAGATATGTTTGTTTTAGAATAAGTTTTTGCCTTAGAGCCCATTAGGAAAAAGTTCTAACATGTTTCTTTTAACTGTTAGAACTCTGCTACGATGTCTCTCCGAAGATCTGCTCGCACCAACGGGAACGCTTCCAACGATGTTCCAGCGACCAATGCGGTCCCTACCGTTCGCCGAAGGAGAGTACGTGTTACTGCTCGCCGCAACGCACCGGCACAGCCAGCTGACAACACTGCAGAGATTGCCAGACTACGACAGCAAGTCGAGGAACTTCTGCAGCAACAACGCCAACAGGCTCAATCTCAGCCTCAGCCTCCGCCACAGCCGCAGCCGCAGCCCCAGCCAATGGCCCCAGCACCCCAACAAGTTGGTCCGTATGGGGGATGGCCTATGACGAACTACGCTCCTTATCCTGTTCAGCACATGGAGCCAGTGTACGAGAGGTTCCGCAAGCAGCACGCTCCGAACTTCGAAGGGACTACGGACCCCTTTGAAGCAGAAGAATGGCTAAGGAATGTGGAGCCGATCCTAGCCCACATGAACCTTAGTAATGCAGACCGCATATCCTGCGTCTCATCTTTGCTCAAGAAAGATGCCAGGATATGGTGGGACTTGGTCCAGCAATCCCACGATGCTGCCACCATGACGTGGACCCGATTTGTGGAGCTCTTCCACAAGAAGTACTACAATTCAGCAGTGCTTGCTACGAGAGTTGAGGAGTTCACCAATCTGAAGCAAGGGAATTTAACAGTGGCGGAATATGCTCGTCAGTTCGATCGCTTAGCGAAGTTCGCAGCAGAGTTGGTTCCAACCGACTATCTAAGGGTGAACAAGTTTGTTAGAGGACTTCGCCCGAAGATCGAGATGGGGGTTAAACTAGCAAACCCGGGAAACACTTCATATGCCGACGTTCTTGAGACGACAATTGAAGTAGAAAGGTTGCAAGCCAACGTGAGCAAAGAAGAAGCCAGCAAGCCGGAACCTAGGCAGCAGAGCCAACCTCAGGCCAGTCGGAACAACAATCAGTCCAGCAACAGTCAGTCCAACAACAACGGTAACGGACAGAAGAGAAGGCATCCTGACAACAAGCAAGCCGACAACAATAAAAGGGCACAACCAAGTAATGGGGGAAATAGGTCGGGCTACGTGGAATACCCGCCATGTGCCAAATGTCAGAAGAAGCACCCCGGAGAATGCCGTGCCAACACCAAGGAGTGTTTCAACTGTGGTCAAGAAGGGCATCGTAAAAGAGACTGTCCTCAGCAAAAGCCGGAAGGAAAGAAGGACGAAAAGATGGTTCCTGCTCGGGTTTTTGCTTTAACCCAAGGAGAGGCGGATGCTAGCAACAAGGTGGTCACAGGTCAGGTTTCCATCCTCAATAAATTATGTCATGTATTATTTGATTCGGGAGCCACCCATTCGTATATTTCGTTAGGAATGATAGATAAACTAGACAAACCTAGTGAAAGATTTAGAACTAGGTTTGCAACCGAGTTGCCTTCGGGAAAAGTAGTTCTATCATCACGAATTGTACGAGGCGTACCAATCAAGATTGAGGACAAGGAACTAGAAGGAGACCTGATAGAGCTGGTGATCAAAGACTTCGACGTCATACTAGGCATGGATTGGCTAGCACGGCATGGTGCAACGATCGACTGCAGACGCAAGAAGGTGACATTCGATACTCCTGACGGCCAGAAACTGTGCTTCATGGGACAAGCTTCAGGACTACGCACACCGTTAGTATCATCTCTCAAAGCTCAGAGAATGATGGAGAAAGGATGTCAAGCATTCTTAGCCAACATCACGAATGTGGAGAAGGAGACATCACTCAAAGTTGGAGATGTTCGAGTCATACAAGAATTTCCAGAAGTTTTCCCCGATGACTTGCCAGGATTGCCGCCAACTAGAGAAATAGACTTCACGATAGAATTAGTACCGGGCACCGAGCCTATCTCTAAGGCACCATACCGGATGGCACCTACGGAACTCAAGGAGTTAAAGACGCAGCTACAAGAACTCCTAGACTTGGGTTTCATTAGGCCAAGCCATTCACCATGGGGAGCTCCGGTACTATTCGTGAAAAAGAAGGACGGAAGTATGCGCATGTGCATAGACTACCGTGAGCTGAATAAAGTAACGATTAAGAACAAATACCCGCTACCTCGGATTGATGATTTGTTTGATCAACTCCGAGGCGCGACTGTATTCTCTAAGATCGATTTACGGTCCGGGTATCATCAGCTCAAGGTAAAGGGGGAAGATATTCCTAAGACAGCCTTTAGGACTCGTTATGGACATTACGAGTTCTTGGTTATGTCTTTTGGTCTTACTAACGCGCCAGCCGCGTTTATGGACTTAATGAATAGGGTCTTCAAGGACTACTTGGATAAATTCGTCGTTGTGTTCATCGACGACATTTTAATTTACTCCAAGGATGAAGTGGAGCACGAGGAACACTTGAGGATAATTTTGACGCGATTGAAGGAGCACCAACTCTACGCGAAGTTCAAGAAATGCGAGTTTTGGCTCTCACAAGTGGCGTTCCTCGGGCACATCATATCGAAAGACGGAGTTGCAGTAGATCCATCGAAGGTAGAGGCCGTGAAAGATTGGCCTAGACCAAAGAACGCGTCGGAAGTAAGAAGCTTCTTAGGGCTAGCAGGTTACTATAGAAAGTTTGTAGAGGGCTTTTCTAAAATAGCCACTCCACTCACCAACCTGACCCGGAAGCAACAAAAGTTTAACTGGAATGATAAGTGTGAGGAAAGCTTCCAGTTGCTTAAGGATAAGCTTTGCTCAACACCAGTACTTAGTGTCCCAACACCCAACGACAAGTTCGTTGTCTACTGTGATGCATCAAAGTTAGGATTGGGATGCGTACTGATGCAAAATGACAAGGTGATAGCCTACGCGTCACGTCAGTTAAAGGAGTATGAACAACGCTATCCAACTCACGATATGGAGTTGGCAGCGGTGGTCTTTGCGTTAAAAATCTGGCGCCATTATCTTTATGGAGAACGGTGCGAGATTTATACGGACCACAAAAGTTTAAAATACTTCTTTACTCAGAAGGAGCTTAACATGAGGCAGCGCCGGTGGTTGGAATTAGTAAAGGATTACGACTGCGAAATCCTATACCACCCGGGGAAGGCAAACGTAGTTGCCGATGCACTTAGCCGAAAAAGTTATGGGAACTTAGCAGCCTTATCCGGAATAGAAAAGCCACTACAACAGGAGCTTATCAGTGCCGGAATAGAAGTGGTTGTAGGCAAGTTGGCTAACTTGTCTATCCAATCGAATATGCTAGAAGACATACGGAATGGTCAGAGACGTGATGATTCACTAGCAACGCACATGGATGCAGTCAGAGAAGGCAAGACTACAGATTTCTCAATATCCAGTCAAGGTTTATTGAGATATAAGGATCGGGTATGTGTGCCAGACGATCAAAGTATTAAGAAGACGATCCTAGAAGAAACGCACAACACCCCATACTCGGTTCATCCAGGGTCTACCAAGATGACTCATGACATCAAGGCAGTCTATTGGTGGCCAGGGATGAAGAAGGACATAGCGGAATATGTATCTAAGTGTCTGGTATGCCAGCAAGTGAAGGCGGAGCATCAGCGGCCTGCAGGATTATTGCAACCGCTTAGCATACCGGAGTGGAAGTGGGACGATATAGCCATGGACTTCGTGACGGGTCTGCCAAAGACAAATAAGCAGCATGATTCTGCTTGGATAGTCATAGATAGACTAACCAAGTCGGCTCATTTTCTGCCTGTTAAGACTTCTTATACGGCAGACCAATATGCAGACATCTACATACAAGAGATTGTACGATTGCATGGAATCCCCAAGACGATAGTATCAGATAGAGGATCAGTGTTTACGTCAAGATTTTGGAGAAGCTTACAGCAAGCCATGGGTACTAAGTTAAGTCTTAGTACAGCTTTCCATCCTCAGACAGATGGGCAGTCAGAGCGTACGATTCAGATTTTAGAGGATATGCTACGCGCATGTGTACTTGACTTCGGAGGATCGTGGAACAAGTACTTACCGCTGATCGAGTTCTCGTACAACAATAGCTACCAGTCGACGATCGAGATGGCACCTTATGAGTTGCTATATGGAAGAAGGTGCCGATCACCGTTGCACTGGGACGAGGTAGGAGAAAGGCAGCTTCTAGGGCCCGAAGCTGTTAGGCAAGCTCAAGAAGCAGTAACGCTTATTAGACAGCGTATGCTTGCTGCTCAAAGACGACAGAAAAGCTATGCAGATACCAAGAGACGCGATGTGGAGTTCCAAGTTGGAGATCAAGTCTTCCTGAAGATATCTCCTATGAAGGGTGTCAAGCGGTTCGGGAAGAAAGGCAAGCTCAGTCCCCGATTCTTAGGTCCTTTTGAGATATTGGACAAAGTGGGACCAGTTGCGTATAGACTAGCCCTACCGCCAGCACTAGCCGATAGTCACAACGTCTTCCACATCTCGATGTTACGCAAGTATGTGTCAGACCCATCTCACGTCCTCAAGTACGATACCATAGCACTCCAGAAAGACTTAAGTTACGAGGAACGACCGGTTAGCATCCTAGATAGGGGGATGAAGCAGTTACGGTCCAAGAGCTTTCCTATAGTTAAAGTCCTATGGAGCAATAGTTCTGAACGCGAGGCAACGTGGGAGTTGGAAGAGGACATGCAGAGCCGGTATCCGGAGTTATTTGGTAAGTAAATTTCGAGGACGAAATTCTTTTTAGTAGGGGAGAATTGTAGAGTCCAAGAACTTTACTTAGCTAATTATTTAGTAGTATTATAGTATGTTTAGTGTTATCATTGTTACTTTGGATTTTTGGTTCAGACCGGGAGTTATTTGGACACTCATAGTAGTACTTATAGATTTTCTAAGTTTAACCTATAGTTTAAGAATATTAAGTATAACCTAAGGTTTGATTAATGTGTCTGATATTAAGGAATATATTATTATATTATAAGGTTTAGACATCAACCAATAGGATTTTAAGCACATGTTTTGAATGGTAATTAAGGATTTAGTATTTTTGAGGATTAAATTAAATAAGGGTAAAAGTTTGAATGTATAGGGTCAGTCAGCAGCTTTGAGCACGTTGAGGGCTTAGTCAAGGCTGTTTACTCCATTCAAACTCAGCTAAAAATGTGTAAATTCGTGTTTAAATATTCAGCGTATGCCGATATATCGCAGCTATAGGGGGCGATATGTCGCAGCACGTAGATACGGAAAACACGAATCGATGCACGGTCGCCTCGGGAACAAAGGTCCAGGCGATATATCGCCTATAGGGGGGCGATATATCGCCTCCACCAGCATGAATTCAAATACATTTGAATTCTTTTCCCTTCAGCCATTCAAACTCCTTCAACAGTCCAACATCTTCTGAACGAGTCTTCAGCCTCTGCTGAACGATTATTCAAATGATTTTCACCTAAAAAGCCATTATTTTTATTCAAGTAAAATCAAGATATTTTCATTCCCAAACTCTATAAATAGGACCTAGTACCCAGCCATTATTCACCATTTGCTCTAAGTTCAGAGGCTGCTAGTGTTAAGTGAGTGAGAGAGTGTAAACACTTGGTTTGGGGAAAAACTATAAGCTTAAACATCATAAGCTTATCAAACACTTGGGAAGTAAGTGAGTGCTATAGTATTTCGGTGGATGTTAGATTGATCTTGCAATCTTTGAGGTAAACCCAAAACTCTAGTCCTTTCTGTATTCTATGTTATTTCTTTTCTCAAAATCCTTCTTAGTATTCTGTTTCTTTGTAAATAACTCTTATTTTCAAGTTACTCAATAAATTATGGTATTTTCGTAAAATGTAAGTTTTTATGTATAGTTTCGATAATGGTCCAATTAGTCTAGATTAGTGGGTCATTACATGTTCCAAGCTTCTTGAGCACCGATACCCCGAGCACAATCCGCTAACGTGAGCCTCGCCGAGATCCTAGTCACAACACATAATAATATCCGACCATCAAATTCCAACCCAACAAATAACCACAAACTGTAACCCTAACCTCCGGGATCTTGAATTCTATCAATCCGAATGATAAAATCCATCCCGAGCTTTCCCCTTAAAGTTCCCAAGTCAACAATATCATTGAATTCCTTACTGACACTAAGGGTCGCGGCCCCACCCCCCCTAGAGCTGCGGCTAGCCTCAAAACAGAGGCTAGCTCTCCACTGACCAACACGCGGGCCGCGGTGCGCCCAAATTCCTTCAGCCTCCCACGGCTGTGCGCGCATGCGGGCCGCGACACTAACAGCAAACCCAGAATTTCCATCAACTTTTCATCCCTTCTTCAAGCCAATTATCACCAAAACCAAACTAAGACTCCTAAATATTCAACACAGTTACCCCAGCACAGAAACAACATCAAAACCTCATCAAAGCATGCTCCAAAACTTAGCTAAAACACCCAAAGATTAAGCAAGCTTAACTACATGCAAACCTCTAAACCAGCAGAAAATTAAAGACTAGACCTTAGTGTTTAAAGCTTACCTTGCTGAGCTTAATCCCAGAATTTTGATCCTCAATCCCAAAGCTTCAAGCCCCTATAGTTTCCCAACAGAACCCCTTCAATTTCCCAAGCAATTCCTTTAAGCTTCTTCAAGTTTAGCCTTAGAGAGAGTGAAAGAGAGAGACAAAAGCTATTTCTCAGCTCAAAGAAGATATGAGTCGGTTTCCCTCAGTTTCTGTACAGTTCCATTTCATTTATTTGTTTTATATGACTTAAGTCTAAAGGTTACCTCAAGGCTCGGGGTACCAAAACGTCCCCGAGGGCAAAAATGGTAAATTCCCCAAATATTCCCGCCTAGACATTCTATCCTCAAATATATCTCCAAATATTTATTTCTATGTCCCGATAATCCCATAACTCAGCTAATACCAGAATTACCCCTCGACTCGCCCCGAGTCCGAATCTCAACCCCGTTGTGACTCCCTGGCTAACTGCTCCCCAGGACTGTCTCGGATCGCGCTGTACAGACATATCACACATATACAACATATATTTCATTTATCACATTTAACTCAATTAACATGCATCATAATCATATATACACGTAGATTCACATATAAGCATATCTAAACCACTTATTGCCCTCCAGGCACACTAATCAAGGCCCTAAGCCTGATTAGCAAATTCGGGTCGTTACAATGAGTCATTTATTTATAGGCTCGTGGATTGTACATGAGAAATATCCCGTTTTGACGGGGTCTTTGGTTGTTTCAACCATCTTTAATTAATAAATAATAAACAAATTTAAATTACAACAATATAGCTATTACTTCGGGATATTTGAGAGATTCATGCGGTAGTTGCGAGCGATTTAGGTTGAAGATGCTACTGAGGTTCTGTAAAGAAGTCACTGGGCAGTTAACTCCTAAGATTCTGACACATCTGATCGGCTACTCCTTTAATTTTACATATTGGTCAGATGAAACTCATTTCTAAGATGGCTAGTCTGATGAACCCATTCCTGAGATGACTAGTGGGATGAACTACGTGTCCGGTCCGGTGAGTCCCTCTCCGAGATGACCAGTCGACCAGTCCGAGCGTTTGGTTGGGTGAGACTTCTCCCTGACCAGAAAAAAATATTCTCCGATGTAGCTGGTTGGACAAAACACCTCCTGAAGTAACTGGTCGGCCAAAACACATTACTGGTCAGCCAAGACACATTACTGGTCGCCCAAGCACAATACTAGTCGGGCAAGACACATTACTAGTCGGATTGCACTATTCTCTGATGTGACTGGTCGGCCAAAATACATTACTGGTCGCCCAAAACACATTACTGGTCGGCCAAGACACATTACTGGTCGGTCAAAAACCTTACCTGGTCGGGCAAATCACTTCCTGACCAGGTAAATCTATTTTCTGACAAGTAATATCACAACTCCGCAGGTCAACTTCCAACCTTTGCACTTCTTAAGTCACCACATTTATTGACTATTAATGTGTCATTTACTGACCATGCATTGTCACTTTTCTCATCCGATAGCCACATCATCGAACAAAATTTTAGGGATAACAAATATCATATCAACATGATTCATGTTCAATTTCTTCTCCTTCCAAAAACGTAAGAAAAATACCAAAATCTATAAATCAACCATAAATAAATATACATATAATGCACAATCGGTGAGTTCACTCTACATTTGTCAGGTGCACAAAACTTAATTGAAAATATTTTTTGAGATATATTGCAGTGTCAACATAGTTTGATATTCACGTGTGTGTGGAAATATGATTGGTATACATTAAAAGTCATGTATGTGTGTATGATACACGAAAAACTTAAGGAAAAACTGGTACACTTGGAAATGATACTCATAGGATATATACAAACCAACAATTTTAGATATACAATCTCTCTATATATACATATATATTCATGTATATATATATATAGAGAGAAATTTTTTACCATGAAATTTGAATTATTGATTACTATTCTTTTGATTCATGAAGCTAAATAAATTATGATATACAAAAACTTAAGGAAATGTTGGTACACTTGGAAATGATACTAATAAGATATACACAAACTAACAATTGTAGATATACAATTTTTATATATACACATATATTCATATATAGAGAGATTGAATATCATGAAACTTAATCTATTGATTATCACTCACTTGAGTAATTGAGAGTCAAGCCATGAAGTTAAATAAATTCTTAATCAAATTAATATTATGTGTATATATATATTGATATTTTTAATTGTTAATATATTTTGGTTTTGAATTTGATTTTTTTTTACCTTTTAATAGCTCTTTAAATAAATTTTTAATCAAATTATTATTATGTGTATATGTATTGATGTATACATATATTAATATTTTTAATTGTTAAGATATTTTATTTTGGATTTTTTTTAATTTTTTTTAAAGTTAGATATTTAAGTATTAATTAATAATAACTCTTTACGTTTTTTTTATCTATAGATAGATGCTATTTTTAAACTACATTTTTTGAAACACATATATCTAAAATAAAACAGCATTTACGTAAAATAAATTACTACATTAATTTATAAAATATATTTTTTAATGTATTAATTTATATAAAGACGTAGTTAGTAGTTACGTTTTTTATATTATTACTACATTTTTTCAAACGTGTAAAATAGATAGAGTAATTAATAATATCTAATAAATATCTTATTTAAATTTAAAAAAACATGTAACTATATATTTTTTAAAACGTGTCCGGTACATTTTTTTAAATTACTATATTATTATAATCTATAAAATGAATAAATAAATAAATTATATTAAAGGAGAAAATAAATAGAGTGCTTTGGAGCAATTTTAATTTTTTAAACGTGTAAAATAGATAGAGTAAATAATAATATCTTGTAAATATTTTATTTAAATTTAAAAAATATGCAACTACTTACATTTTTTTAAATTACTATATTATTATAATCTATAAAATGAATAAAAAATTAGATTAAATGAGAAAATATATAGTATTTTAGAGCAATTTTAGAGTGCCACATCTTTTCTTAGCTCTCATTTATATAATATATAGATATAGATATTATATTATTATAATTTATAAAATGAATAAAAAATTAGATTAGAGGAGAAAATAGATAGAGTATTTTTAGATCAATTTTAGAGTGCCACATTATCTCTTTGAAGTTATCATTTATATAATATATAGATATGATGCACACGTAACTAACCATATAATAACGATAATTTTTTTTACGGAATATAATTTATTGATATTCTCATTGAAAAATGATACAATGTTATAATTTAGTTTTATTGTCTAGCCAAATAGCATACAAAAATGTCTCATAAAATTAGACAATAAAAGTTATAAAATAAAACAATGAAAGCCCATCAACTTGGTCGCATCTTAAACTCCCCAAAAGTGCGAAATTCTATCTGAAAATCAAATAAGATTTATAAGTTACCAAGATACACTTTATATAAATATGTATTTATATTGGACGAGTTACTAACTAGTCTAGCTGAAAGAAAGTCCTTCAGTTAGATGTTAGAAACATCGATTAAAAGAGCAAATGCTTCTCCTTTAAATATCAATTATATACTTGTATCATCAAATCAAATGAGAATAAGAACTTCTAGAAAAAATGAACAAAAATAACCTAAAATTGCAAAGGGGAACAAGTAACGAGAATTATTTGATTGGCCATTTGGTAGTGATTTATTTTCATATGTGAAAAATAAGTGTTTAAACACTCTTATAGTGTTAGTATTACCTACTACCAAGTGTTATAGTGATGTTGAAATCATCAAAATTGGGACTTTGTATAAAGGAATAATTGGGAGCAACTGCCCACCTAATGCCTTTCCTCCACCAAGTCTAATAATTTTTTCTAATTGAAGGGCACAAATATCTAGAAAATAGTATACTATAGTGAATCATTCATAATCTCAAGTGATTACAAATTGAGAGTTTTGACAAGAGAATTAGAATTGAAGTTATCTTTAAAAATAAACTTCAATTCTATTTATAGTAAAGTATGGAATAGACTTGGTAATTTGCGAAATATAGATATTATTTGTTGAACGCATTTTTTGTTATCAACTAATTATCACAAGAATTTAAATAAATGCAGATGGAAGATACAAATTTACGTGGTTCAGGTTATAAAATAGTCCTAGTCTACGAGACTTTAGTATTAGTGTTCTTGAAGCTTGAGATGACAAGTTTCAATAAAGATTTTCTCAGGCAATGTATATATTGCGTTGACTAAGTACAAAAGTGGGATCAAAAGTCCAAAATGCCAAAGTCTTTTACAATTGAAGCCCCAGCCTCATTTATAGTGGCTGGGGACAATTAATTCCCTTAATGAGGATTTATTACAAATATTCTCAATCATTTAGGAGTTTAATGCTAATTAATACCTTCGGGTGCCCTAATTAAGGTGGTGGGCCCGGGCGCATTGCACGGGGCCCAATTCGTAAGATGCAACCCACTACTTTATAGGAGACACGCCCCCTGGCACTGCCAAAATGCAATTGCACATTTCCCATGTTAGGCGGAGCATTAGAGCATGTCAATTGTCGAGTGTACAGGCTCGACACCACTACTCGAGGCACAAAAAGATGTCAGATGGCCGCTTGCGATACAAAGCTGATGTGACTGACATCTGGCATTCCCTCTAGATTATGAGGACAAACTCCTGGGCCTAGAGAACTAACTCATCAAGAAGACGGGAGGACCATAATGAATGTCATCGGGACGTGGCCTAACTTGAAGACATCCACGCCTGGAAACAGATAATAACTCGTCGGGGGGAATCTACACTTCGAGGAGCTCTAGGCAAGCTCTACAAGACTTCATTAGCTCTCGAGGGGCTTAATCACTTCTCTAATAATTGTCACGTATTCAATAATGAAATCACAGACAATATTATCATTTGTTATAATATAATAATTATTTAAATTTAAGTTACAAAAATATTAATTAAATAATATGTATAATAATTATTTAAATTTAAGTTAAAAAATATTAATAAAATAATATATACAGTATTCTAGGTGTTGGGTTTTCATAAATTGTTGAGTTGGTTTAATAATTTTGTTACATGTGAAGATTCTAAAGTAAATCACGGAAAAAATGTTTAACGTGAATAAATTTTTATCAGGATGAATAATAATAAACAATATGTGAAGGTATCAAAATATTTGTTTAATAAGGTAAATTTGAGATTTTATGCATAATGAGGGGCATAAATCTAAAACACTCTCAATCTTGGTATTATGTAAAATTGATGCTAAATTTTGCCCAATTACTGAAAATACTCTTACTAGATTTTCTAACTATCTTCTCACCTCACGAGCTCTATTTTCTCTCTCTCTCTCTCTATCTCTTTCTCTCAATCTAAGACACTTCCATAGCACAACCACACCATACCCACTTCTATTTTTTTTTCAGATTTGAAGATCACACATCGACCCACAAACACCATGGAAGCTTTGTTGCCATCTTTTTGCTCTTTTTTTTTTCTTTCTAATTTCATTTGTCTTTAGTGATTCAAAGTTTAAACTAAGTAAAAAGTTTAGTTAAAACACTAATATATGTATTTCGAACAAATATGTGTTTGATATTGTTGTTGTTTTTGCAAATTTTTACAATTTTATATCTGAAACATAAAAATTTGTACAAAAATTGATATACCTCGATGTCCAGCTCGATGGACCCTTAAAAATCATGTTTTTCATGAAAAAAGTCATCTGTCTCGATAGGCCTCGAAGGAACTCGATGCAATTAATCGAACGTGCATAACTTTTCACTGAGGTGTCCGTTTGGGGTGATTTTTTTTAATTTGGGTATTTTTTTTAGATCTACATGTCTATGATATGTACATACACATTTGAGAAGTTCAAAAATTGAAAACACCCCAAAGTTAAAAACAATGCCCCTATATTTTTAAAGTTTGGTATGTTTTTAATCTTTGAACTTCTCAAATGTGTGTGTACATATCATAGACGTGTAGATATAAAAAATATACATAAATTAAAAAAAAATCACACAAAATGGACACCCGAATGAAAAGTTATGCACTTTCTATGAATTGCATCAAGTTCCATTGAGTTCTATCGAGGTCGCATCGATTTTCATCGAGGCTTATCGAGACAACTTACTTTTTTTTAATGAAAAACATGATTTTTGAGGGCCCATTGAGGTGGGCATTGAGGTATATTGAGGTGTATCGAGACATATCATGAAAAATATGATTTTCATGAAAAAAAATCATTTGCCTCGACAGACCTCGATGAAAATCGATGCCACTTCGACATGCCTCGATAGAACGCGATGGAATTCGATACAATTCATAGAAAGTGCATAACTTTTCACTTGGGTGTCCGTTTTGGATGATTTTTTTTAATTTGGTTATTGTTTTTAGATCTACACGTCTATGATATGTACACACACATTTGGGAAGTTCAAAGATTGAAAACACCCCAAAGTTAAAAACAATGCCCCTATATTTTCAAAGTTGGGTATGTTTTTAATCTTTGAACTTCCCAAATGTGTGTGTACACATCATGGATGTGTAGAACTAAAAATAAACCCAAATAAAAAAAAAATTAACCCATAACGGACACCTGAGTGAAAATTTATGCATTTTCTATGAATTGCATCAAGTTCCATCGAGTTCTATTGAGACCTGTCGAGACAGATGACTTTTTTTCATGAAAAACATGATTTTTAAGGGCCCATCGAGCTGGACATTGAGGTATATCGAGTTTTTTGTAAATTTTTACGTTTCAGATCTAAAAAATTGCAATAAAATAATAAAATCAAACGCATACTTGTTCGAAATGCATATATTAGTGTTTTAACTAAATTTTTTTACTTAGTTTAAGTTTTGAATCATTAAAGACAAATGAAAGTAGAAAGAAAAAAAATAAAGAGCAACAAGATGGCAAGAGAGTTTCCATATTGTTTGTAGGTCGATGTGTGGTCTTCATTTCTGAAAGAAATAGAGGTGAGTGTAGTGTGATTGTGCTATGAAAGTATCTGAGATTGAGAGAAAAAGAGAGAGAATATAGCTTAATAAGGTGAGAAGAGAGTTAAAAATTCTGGTATTAATATTTTCGGTAATTAGATAAAATTTAACATCAATTTTTCATGATGCCAAAATTAAGATTACTTTAGACTTGGTCCCTTCAAATAGGCATAAAATCTCAAATTTTCCATTAACAAATACTAAAAGACAGTAGCCTTTTTATAAAACATTCAAAGACAGAGGGTATTTACGTAATTACGAAGGGATTGTAAAACTAAGAAAACATCTCTGATTGAATTGACTGTTGTTGTTGATGGACAGCACCGCCCCTCCGCGTTCTCCTAATCATACCCAACTGGGCCCACTCCACACACCATTGCAAAGGATTGTTGATCTGATGTGAAGATAAATATTTTCATTTTCACCGCGTGCCTCGCTGGCACTACCTGGATCCTCCACGTGGCAATATGAACACGCGTCTAAATGTTACTGGTTGCTTCCTCAAATAGATTTAAAAAATGTTCCACGCTACGTCTAGTCAACCATACTTTCCGTCACGTGCTCCGCAACGCTCCCAACCCGCTTCTGTTGCTTTCCTTAGCAAGGCTCTCTCGTTATTTATTTATTTTTTAATTATAATAATAGAGTTTATTAATTATTTGGCTTGAATTATTCAGAATTAATAATAATTCAGTTCTCGTCCTTTTTTAGTCTTAGGCTATACGATCACCATTACACCACACTATGATATGATCTCCCTCGTTATCCTTCTCCTCACACAAACTCAAATCCCTCTGCTTATATAATTTTCCTTTAGAAAACAGACAACTATTATTAGTATACAAAATTATATGATACTACTTGTGATTATATTGTTGAATTTATCATAATAAAGTAAAATTATGTAATAGAGAGGATATCAAAATTTAAATCATTGATTATTATTATTATTATTATTAAAGGATAAAAATTAGTCCATTAATCAAGCAAATAAGGAAATACTAATGAGAGTGGTGTACGACACGTCTAAAAGCTATTGAGTATTGACTAGTTTAGTTAATAATGAACAATTTCAATGTGAATAAATAACGAATTTTTGTCATCAATTAATTACTCTATCAAACTTTTACTAATTTTTGTTTTTTTATTTGTTTTATTTTGTATATATCTCTTTTATGTAAAAAAAATGTGTATATAACGAAATTTTTTTGTTTTAATAATTTTTTATTTTATTTTTCGTTAATTTTAACATAATATTATTATATTTAACAAAATATTTTTATATTTAACAATAGATTCTAAACATGACTTAAACTTAAATAAAATTAAATAAATAATTAATTAAGCAAATTAAAATAAGATATTTTAAAGTGATAATTATCTAAAAATAATAAAACCATATATTTTATAACTTAAATAAAATTTAATTAAACTTAAACTTAATATTATATTAAACATATAATATATAATCTTTTATTGTTACTGTCAAATTCAAAAACTAGAACAAACATAAACTTAAACAAAAATTAATTAATTAAAATATGGCATTTTAAATATATTTTATGATAATTTAAATAATTAAATCATATTTATTTAAAAAAATATAAAGACATACAAATAATTTTTTATCTTATAAATTTGTGTGATAATTTATTTTTTATTAAGTGATTGTAGGTATTTTTCTTCATCAAATTCACCAAAGGACATTGTGACTTGTGAGATACATTAGAAACTAAAAATAGTTGAAGCATGTATACTACCTTCTACACTATGACTTTTTCTATTCTTATTTTATTTCTATTATTAATTATTTTTAAATATTATTGTATTTTATATATATACGTCATGTAGTCATATAAATATATATTTATATCAACGTTGTGTTTAGATATCATATATATATAGAAATTATTGATATAAATTTTTATATATACTATAGAACTATAATTCATTATATTATATATATTTAAAACAGTGAATCCATTTATATTAAAATTATAGATAACGTTTACAAATTTAAAACTAAGCAAACCTGTGTTACACGTTGCTTCTACCTAGTATATAAATATATATATATATATATATTCAGACGGAAACCGTAGGATGTATTACGCATTATATATTGTACACAGATAATTGAAGTATAGTACACTGATTATTGAAGAATTTCTTGAACTTAGTTGATTTTAATTTAATAACTTAAAAATATATTTTTTTGTTTGACAAATCTTAAAAATAAATTCAACTTCTTTGAGTCGAGGCATGTCTCTTTCTCTACCCAACAAAAAATAAAAATTAAATTTTTGAGCGCAAATGGTTAATTTTTAAAATTTAGTATGTAAAGGATATACATTTGAAGATGATGACTATAAGTAAAATATATTTCACAATGATTATATATTATGGGTATTTCTATGGTGGAACTCACAAAAAGGGTGCATGAAAAGATTTGACATTCTCTACTCTGTTTCCTATTCCGATATCGTGCACCTTTAGCTCACAAACTTTTTTTAACTGTATTTTGGAATTTTTTATTATCCGAATATAGCTCCATAATTGTAGTATTATTCTACTTTGAATTATTAATTCCTCATTCCTATAATTTTGAACCACCTAGCTATCGTGTACAATCATTATCCCGTAGATGAGTTTCTATAAAAGGAAGCACTCTATCTCAGAGCAAATTGATCAGAGTTTTACAAATTCATTTAACTCAATATTTTCTCTTGGAATCAGAGCCAAACACGGCAAAGGCCGTGGCACCTTCTTCACAAATTCCCCAGCCGAGACGACACAAGCTGGAAACAGCCACTCTGCTCCGACGGTATATGCAGGAGGAAGCGTTGTTCAAAACAGCGCTGGACCCGCACAAAACACTCCCCATTTCACTCAGCCATTAAACACATTGGATTAGCCTTTTCCCATGAAGCTCGACAGGAACAAATATACCCTTTGGAAAATGATGGTGTCCACCATAATTAGAGGTCACAGACTAGATGGGTTCATCAATGGCAGCAGGATATGTCCATCAGAGTTCATTCCAGCTGGAGTAGGCACTGGAGATGGGTCACCAGGATTCGGAATGAGAACTAACCCAGATTATGAGCACTTGATAGTCAATGACCAGTTGCTTATGGAATGGTTATATAGCTCAATGACAGAGGCGATTGCGACGAAAGTGATGGGTTGCGCAACGATAGAGGAATTTTGGAAGTCACTAGAAAACCTATATGGAGCTCACTCAAAGGCTAAGATGGATGAATACAGAATTTTAATCCAAACCACAAGGAAAGGTAGCACTAATATGGTTGAATATCTGAGACAGAAAAAAGCATGGGCTGAGGTTTTGGCTCTTGCTGGAGATCCATACCCTAAATCCTAGCTTGTATCAAATGTTTTATCGGGTTTAGATTTAGATTATTTAACAATGGTTGTTCAAGTGGAAGCCAAATCTCATACTACATGGCAAGAGTTACAAGATATACTACTCAGCTTTAACAACAAGTTGGAGTGTTTACAAGCCATAAATGCTAACTCAAAGTCATCTGCTCAACTACTGAATCCTTCAGCAAATCTGGCAACCAAACCCCCTGTCTTTGGTCGTGAAAGAATTCAAAACTTCAGCCCACATCAAAATGGAGGAAGGTTCAGTAACCAAGGAGGCACTAGAGGCAGTGGAAATCGTGCTAGAGGCCGACGAAGAATTAGGACTTCAAGACCTACTTGCCAAATCTGTGGGAAGTATGGCCATTTTGTCATTGCATGTTACAATCGGTTTGATCAGAATTACTCAGAGGTTGAAAACAATGGAAATCAATCTCAGTACAAAGGAGGTCATTCAACTTATACAACAACCCCAGAAGTGATCAATAGTGACGCATGGTTCATGGAAAGTGGAGCAAGCAATCATGTATCCTCTTATGTTGGAAATCTGTTACAGAAAACAAAGATTGGTGGTAAACAGATGTTGACCATAGGTGATGGTAACAAGATTCCCATAATGTATTATGGTATTGGTTTTATTAAAACAAATGTTGGAACAAATCTAATTTTGAGAGATATAGTACATGTTCAAGATATTGCAAAAAATTCAATTAGTATTTCAAAGCTAACAACTAGCTGTAATGTGGTTATTTGATAGGAAGATTAAAACTCTAAGAACAGATTGGGGAGGCGAGTTTCAATCTTTTTCTAGTCTTGTAAGGGAGAATGGTAAAAAAATTCAGCATTCATGTCCACACACCTCTGCTCAAAATGGAAGGGTAGAGAGAAAGCAGAGACACATAGTAGAAATGGGGTTAACTCTTTTAGCTCAGGCTCATATGCCATTAAAATTTTGGGTAAATGCATTTCAAGTAATTGTTTTCCTCATAAACAGACTGCCAACACCAGTTCTTAGTAATAAGTCACCTCATGAAATCCTTTATTCTAAGAAACCAGATTATAGTAGCATCAAAACTTTCCGCTCTGCACGTTTTCCTTGTACACGGCCTTGCCAATCCCACAAGTTCCAATTTCACTCAACAAAATGTGTGAATCTTGGAATCAGTGAAACATATAAAGGATACAAGTGTTTGAGCTCAACTAGTAGAGTTTACATCTCTAGACATGTGATATTTAATAAGGCATAATTTCCTTTCAAAAAAGTGTTTTTTGAAACACTCACAAATTGTTGTGTCAAGTCCCTCCTGGTAACCTTTACCGTTTCTTGCACCCTCTCATCCTGTTGCCTTTGAACTAGAAACTTCAGCATCTCACGATCATGAACAACATACCTTCGAATCAACATCTCAATCTGACAATCCCAGACCACTAGAAAGTGACCAGATAGAGGTAAGTGATCATTCTCTATCTAATGCTAAGTTGAATGAGCCTATTGATATAAGTACAGGAAATGTGGAAGAGCAGCTGAATCAAGAATTAAATCATGAACCGGAAGCTACACAAAATCAAAACAAGCCCGTGCCCACTCATCAAATGATCACTCGGTCCAAAGACTACATTTTCAAGCCAAAAACTTACATGGCAGCAGCAAAACAAAATTTATATTCTGACGAACCAACTTGTGTTCAGGAGGCCCTAAGTCATAAGGGTTGGAAGAAAGCAATGGAGGAAGAGATAAATGCCTTGAAAAATAATAAAACTTGGACCTTGGTTCCAAGTTCAGCAAAGCAGAATTTGATTGGCAACAAGTGGGTTTTTAGAGTAAAAACTAATTATGATGGTTCCTTTCAGAGGTATAAGGCCAGATTAGTGGCAAAAGGTTTTCATCAATGACCTGAAATATATCATAAAGAGACTTTCAGCCCAGTCATAAAAGCTTCCATAGTGAAAGTGGTTCTCACTATTGCAGTTTCAAGAAATTGGGATATTAGACAGCTGGACATAAATAATGCATTCCTCAATGGAGTACTAGAAGAAGATATTTTTATGTCACAACCTGAAGGGTTTGAGGATAAGGCGAAACCTGATCATGTATGTAACTTGCACAGATCACTCTATGAGCTTAAGCAAGCTCCAAGAGAATGGTTCGATAAACTGAAAAACTTCTTGGTTGAATGGGATTTCAGAAACTCTAAATCTGATACATCTTTGTGTTTTCATAAAACTAAAGATACAGAGATGTTAGTGTTGATATACATGGATGATATTATAATTACAGGCGAAAATTCAGAACTCATGAGAAGGTTCATAATGCAACTCAATGATAAGTTTGCTTTGAAAGACCTTGGACCATTGCATTTATTTCTGGGCATGCATCAGGTTAAGCCAGTACCAACGCCAATGACCACAGGGAGGAATATGTCGCTTAATGATGGTGAGAAAATGCAGAATCCTACAACCTACAAAAGCCTCATTGGAGCTCTTCAAAACCTATGTCACACCCGTCCAGATATTTTATTCGCTATAAACAAATTGAGCCAGTTTCTGCAGTCACCAACAAATGTACATTGGAGTGGAGCAAAAAGGGTGCTAAGGTACTTGAAAGGAACACAAGATACATGACTACAACTTGGCTACTGTGAAAGACTTGCTATCACAGGCTATTCGGAGGCTGATTGGGCTTGTTGCCTAGATGATAGTGGTAGGAAAAGTTTATACAAAATCTTTATTTGTTTTCATGTATATCTAATATTAAACAAATTAATACAAGATATCCTAAAAACATGTTTCTAAAATTGAATTCAAAGAGAAACAAAGAATAGAATATTTACAGTATACGCAGCGGAATGAAACAATCCTTCCTTCAGTTTCTCTAACTCTTGTATCCTCTCTGTCGCAGAGTATTATCAAGAAACTGAACCGATCTTCTATTTTCTTCACAATCTTCCAATGTATCATTAGATCTACTTAGACTAGTGTGGGAAATTCTCAATACATGAGATAGATATAGAGAGAAGAAGAGAAAATAACAAAGAGACTTAGAAAATGACTTGTGTTTAGAGAGAATCTAAAACTATCAGAAAATTTGACTTGTGACTTATATTTTGACTTCTCTCTAAGCACTCCTTTTATAGACTCAATTAGGCCATTTAATATAATTAAAAAATCAATAAAATAATAGCCATTTTGAAGTCCTAGGTCGAAATTATCATGGACTTTAGGTCCGTGAAATTTCACATTTGATTATAAGTCCATTGGACTTAAAAACAAGGCCTGTATTATTTTCTATTGATTTAATTAATTAAATCCTTTATCAAATTAATTATTTATAATTTGAACCTTGATTTAAACTTATTTATTAATTTAGATACCAATTTATCTTAATTAATAAATCTGCCATAATTTCTCTTTTCTTTTCAAAATTACACAACTCTGTGAAACTATCCAAAATTGACCTAGTCAACTTTGATAATAATAATTGATAATTAAATCAATTAATTGAGACTATCTAGATGATTTTATCCAAGGTACAATGGGGACCATGAGCCTATGAAATTAAGCTCCAATAAGTTATCACAAATCTAACAAATAAATTTACTAACTTATTAATTCCTCGTGACTCCACTATAGACTCGGAATTGCACTCTTGAATTCATAGAACGCTCTATAAAAAATATAGATACGCTATTAATTATCCATTGTTACAACTATAATTGTCACTCAATCCTCTATAGACGGTCTACAATGAAATATGACTAAAATACCGTTTTACCCCTCATTGTATTTTATCCTTAAAACACTTAGTTCCATGTAAATGATATTTCAGTAAACTAATTTAATTACTGAAATGAGATCTCTATCATTTAACACCTTGAACCAAAATAAAAGGAAATCATCGTTTCACTTCTTCATCAGAAGTTATAAATGTTCATATCTATGATTAACACTCCCACTCAATTATACTACCGAGTTCCCAAGATGTAAGTATGAGCTAGTTTGTAGGGTAAGCTGGTAATGAACAAGTCAAAGAACTCAAATAATACAATCAGTTAGAATACTAACCACTCAGAATTGAGATTGAATTGACCTATGGTCAACTATATGATATGACTAGAATAGATAATAACGGTATGTTTACTTATCTTATCAACTGTCAATATCGGTCCAGTCCGATGTAACAAATACATCCGATCTTATCTACTTTGCTAATGTTCTGGAAAGAACATAACACTGTAATGTGTAAGTAGATCATATCGTAGATTGACAAGTCAGTGTAAATCCTGTGCACTGATTAATCTTAGGACTAACTTATTTTGAACATATAATCATATTTATATTCCACTGTGATTACGTCACTATAAATAAGATTAGCTATATGCTCGGGATTTAATAGAAGTTTATATTAAACAAATAATCATGAAAATAAAACATGCGAGCAAAGTGATTGACCAAGTCAAAAAATGATTTCTATTCTTTTATTGATAATAAAATGAGATTACAAAGAATTTGAGTTTTAATTAGGGCATAAAACCCTAACAGATAGAAGATCAATTGTTGGCTACTATGTATACCTTGGAGACTCTTTAACATCATGGTCATCAAAGAAGCAACTTGTAGTGTCACGGTCAAGCACATAATCAAAATACAAGGCATTTTCCCACTTAGCTACTGAAATATCTTGGGTTTAATCATTGTTGAAAGAGATAGAATTTCCACTCTACAAGAAAGAAATTACTTGGTGTGATAATTTAGTGCAAGTGCTTTGGCTGCAAATCCTGTGTATCATGCACAAACCAAGAACATCGAGATCGAAATTCATTTTGTGAGGAATAAAGTGTTGAAGAAGGAATTAGAAGTGAGATACATACTTACTACAAATCAGATTGCAGACTACCTAATCAAAAGTCTGTCTCACTCAAGGTTTCAGATGATGGTTGACAAACTCGGTATGAAGATGACACACTCTCATTTGAGGGGCGGTGAAAATATTTGACATTCTCTACTTTGCTGCCTATTCCAATATCGGGTACCTTCAACTAACAAACTTTTTGTTACTGCATTTTGGAATTTGTTATTGTCCGAATATAGCTCCATAATTGTAGTATTTTTCTGTTTTGAATTATTTCTCATTCCTGTAATTTTGAACCACTTAGCTATCATGTACAATCATTATCCTGTAAAGGAATTTCTATAAAAGGATGTGTTGACCCAGATTTTGGTCAACTGACACGGAGTCAGAATATGCTTGATGTGAATGAGCGCGTTGAAAAGAACGTGATGACAAAAATAATAAGAACAGGATATTTTATAGTGGTTTGGCCCCAGGATCTGGTAATAACCTACGTCCACTTAGATTGTTATTGATGTGAGAATCAAAGGAGTGATCAAAGAACTAGGGTTCAATGAGTTTCACTAACCTCTGAAGAACAATACAATATTTCAGATAGAATTACTCTAGTATCAAATGGTTCGAAAGCCAAAAGTCCCTTCCTTGAGCTATCTTTCTCTATTTATAGGCTCAAGGGGGATTACACGAGATTGTTACAGATATTCTCTTCTGAATAATCGGATACTCAGGAGATTGTGTGAGTTAATTTCGGGATTTACAAAGATCTTTATTGGAACATCATGCTGCATGCGGAACCATCGACCAGACTGGTCGCAGGAAAGACTGGGCCGCCTACTGCTTGTAATGTACCTTCTGGTCGATATACTAGCAGAGTTCCTCCAGATGTCAGCCACGTGTCCAGGGATCACTTGCCACGTCATCAATGCCAGTTTTTTGGATAACATTTGCACCCCAAGTTTATTTATTACGAGCAATAAATAAACTTTTGAGGAAACGACCCTTCGGTGACCCCGCCATACGTGTCAGAACCCTTCGTGTGTTCTTGGAAAAAGTAACCTACTCTTGTCCAATCATGACTTTTCGGTCCCTAGTAATAATTCGATGGCTATCTCGCTTCCCCATACTTCGAAAAAGGGGAAACTGATGATTACACCTTTTTAATGCCACAGACAAACTTATATAACATCTCCGAAGTTTTTCTTTTTCTTTTTACGCACGCCATTACTCATTCCTGAAACCCTAAAACCAGAGCCTTCTTCTTCTCCCAGAGACCGTTCTTCTGCACTCTCAAGACTCAGCCCGAGAGCTCCTCGATTTCTGAAGACTCTTTGCCAATCTCCACGATCTTCTTTCTGGTAATTCTTCGAATCTTTATGCTTCAAATTTTCGTAATGCATGCTTCTGTATGTTGACTGTTGAGTTCATCTGCTTCTGGGTTGAGATGTTTGTGAGTAGAATGTCTTGTGAGTGAAAAGAGTTACGAGTTAGTTTGATAGTTGGGATCGTACTTTTAGGACGTAAAACCGAAGTAAAAACTCGATTTTTAGGCCAGCTGAAAAATAGGTTTTTCCTGCCCTAAGGGGAGTTGAAAAAGCTTTTACGAAAAACTTTTTGCTTTCACCCTTTGATCCGTTTTTCAAACTGTTCGTGCGAAATTTTTTTTAACTTTTGTTAGAATGCTGCTGTATAAAAGCTTGACTTTTATACTCGACCAGCGTTATTCTAAAAAGTCTCTAAAATTCTCTATCCTCACCTCCCCATTCTTCTGTTTGCAGACTTTGATGCCAAATTTGTGGGGAGGTGAACGACCCATCGACGATGATCTTCTCGCCCAGCTGCTCGAAGGCGAAGAACAACCGACCGACTGGATTCACGAGATTCCTTTTTCACGAGCTTCCTCCAGACCTCGTCCTTCTCCTCCTCAAATGGCACGCTCTAAATCCTTAGGCAAGAAAAGACCTGAATCCGACGATAGTCCAAACTCTCCTGCCCAGCCTGATTCTCAGGCTAGGGTTCCCTCGACCAGTGGTTGAGAAAATCCTGTTCCTGACCCCAATATCCAAACTAGGGCCCGCCCTCGCCATCAGAATCTGCCTGATGTCGAGTGGTATCTCTCCCCGACCAGCCAAGTGACTCCTCGGATGCTTGCCAACTACCTTAGGAAGTATCCTCTCATAGGGGTCAACCTCAAAATTCCAGCAGCAGACCAAAGAGCTAACCTCCCTGGAGGTGTATACAGTGCTTGGTCTCGGTATCACATAGAGGCGGGGGCTACGCTCCCTCTACATCCTTTTTATCAGGGGGAGAGAAAATCCTGTTCCTGACCCCAATATCCAAACTAGGGCCCGCCCTCGCCATCAGAATCTGCCTGATGTCGAGTGGTATCTCTCCCCGACCAGCCAAGTGACTCCTCGGATGCTTGCCAACTACCTTAGGAAGTATCCTCTCATAGGGGTCAACCTCAAAATTCCAGCAGCAGACCAAAGAGCTAACCTCCCTGGAGGTGTATACAGTGCTTGGTCTCGGTATCACATAGAGGCGGGGGCTACGCTCCCTCTACATCCTTTTTATCAGGGGGTGGCCGACTATTTTGGTGTCGCCCCCTTCCAAATTACTCTGAATGGTTATAGAATGCTGGCCGCACTCTATATCCTGTACAGTCTTAAAAAATGGCCAGCACCCACCCCCTATGAGGTCAATTATCTCTTTGACCTCAAGTCCAACCCTCAACAGTATGGGACGGGCTTCTTCCATCTTTGTCACCAGGAAACCAATCGGACGTTCCTGACTGACACCACGCACATATCCAACGTGGGGCAGTACAGCAAGGAGTACTTCCTTACGCCGGACATGACTAGCAACAACCTGGCCTTCACTCGAGGAGGTAAGTGCTATTTTTACTGGTCGATACCTTTCATCAGTGAAATTTCCTTCATCTTTCTTAAAGTATACTTTGTCTTTCAGGCCCATGGTTACGTCCGACCCCAACACCAGACATGGTGTTGAGGTCCAATGCATTGGCTAGGATGACAGACGCGGAAAAAAGCGTCAAGTCCCTGGTTACTGATGAAAACCTGAGGCTATCTGGCCTCCTGGCTCCTCGCCATGAAACAAGAGGACCCGTGGTAGCCGATGCTGCTGCCGAGGGGGTTCCCGAGCAGCAACCCCCTGCGTCCCCTCCACGAAGGAGGCCGACGGGGGTTACAATCAGGGAACCCACGGGCGATCTTGCTGCAGAAAGGCCCTTTGCTCCCCAAGGCAAGGGGAAACAAAAGGCAAAAGAGCCGATTGTAGACTTGGGGGAATCCTTCGATGAAAACGGTACAGTAATTTTGCTTTTAAATAGCTTGCCAATTCCCTGTCAATTGTTTGATGGGGAGGGCAACTTTACATATACTCCAAATCTAGGGCCAGACTTCTTCGTGCCGGATAGTGAGTGTGTGACTAATAGAGTCAATAGTATAGCGACCAGTAGTTGTAGCTCGGGGATTAACTTTGTGACCTCTTTTCTGTTTGATAAAGAGTTTTTATCTGCCTTTATCTTATCATTTGCATGTGTTTACTTGTATGCAGATATGGCCACTCCCAACGTCTTTGACTTATACCAAACTGAGGAGGAAGTAGAAGTTCCCCTGGTTCGGAGAAAGTCGTCTAGGAGACATAATGGTGAAACAAGCCAAGGGCCTCCTGCCAAGAAGGGTTGAACAGAAGATCCTCCCAAGGACACGCCAATTGGGCAAAATTCTGCTCAGCCTTCGGCTCCTGCGGAAAAGGAAGCTCCGCCTGCGACGACGAATCCTCAACCTGCAGCCGCCAAGGAACAGACCCAGCGGGACGAAGCTCTTGGGGCCAAACTCTCGATCCACGCTCTGCGAGCGGCCAAGGACCGCCTTGCACACATCGTGAAGTACGATCGTTGTAAGGAGGCGATGGCTGAGGCAGAGGCTATGGGGGTCGACCAAATTCTGAACAGGGCCCTAAATGAAATGGCTAGCGTAAGTGTTTCTTCTCTTTTTGGCTTTCGTCTTTTACTCTTTGCAATAGACTCTAACTTTACCCTTTGTCTACAGGCTTTGCTGACTGCAACTGCTGCCCGCACCCGTGCCCAAGCTACCATCGACCAGGCTCGAGCGAAGGCCATTGAGAGGTACTAGGTGAAAGCAGCCGGGGACCTTTCGACTGCAGAGGCCAGTCATGCGAAGGAGTTGGAGGCGGTCACCCAACAGAGGGATGCTGTGGTGACAAAGCTATCGGAGGCCGAAGCTTTGAAGGCAGCTATAAGGAAGCAGAGGGAGGAGTATCAGGAGTCTAGCCGAGTCCAATATCGAGAATGCAAGAGACTGGGCGAGGAGCTCAAGTCCAAGGACGAGGCCATCACTACTCTTGAGAGCCAAGTAGAGCAGCTGAAGCTTTCCAATGCCAAAGATCTGGAAAGGTACAAGAATGCGACGCTCCAGTGTTTTTATAACTTCTGGAAAAACAATCAGGGCGCCAACTTCGGTTATCTTTCAGAAGATGTTAGAAATGCTGAGCTGGCCCGCTGCACTGCTCAATTGGCTGAAGAGGAGGCAAGAGCAAGGATCCCTGCTTCCCCAAGCATCGCTGGCACAGAGGAAGAAGGAGTTGCTGAGGATGCGACCAACCAGAACGCTGATAAAGACCCTCCTGCTCCTAATGCCTCTTGAGCTTTTATTATTATTTTTTCTTTCTTTAATTACACGACCCACGGGTCGTGATGTGAAGACAATATCTTTTTTGAATTTGCTGCATGGGCAGCAAACTTTCCCTTTTATTTGAACAGTTACGTCCAAGCAGTGATGCTTGCGGTGTAAAAGATTGCTTTATAATGTTATAATATTTTCATCTACTATAACATCTGTCCGTATGACTGAACTTAGCATAGTACTTTGGCTTGATTTAACAAAATATAAATTTTGAAAAATACTCTAAGTACCTTAGCATGCTTTCACTCATTTTGTTCATGTGTTTACATACCTCATGGTACGCTTTGCTATCGATGTGCCTTATATGCCCCCCAAGTGATCGAGGAGCTTTAGGTCCTTGGTCACTTTCCTTGACCATGACCTGTTCGAACATTTCTGCTCGAGTGGAAACGTAATACTTGTAATACAGCAAAACAACACACGTAGTGAACAAATACTTGTAAATATAAATTTACAAAGGTTGGCAAGAATGACTGGCTGTGCATAGTCCCTTATAATCTCGTATTAAAAATGGACTAAACATGTCTTTACGAGTGATCCTAAAATAGGATCTTACATATACGAGCGATTAGCCATACAACGTGGCTAACCCTCTTTGCAAAACTTGTAAAAAGTAAATTTTAATACAAGCCAGTCCTTTAAAAAGGATTGTTCACTGATAATACTTGCGCAGGTGTTCTCCATTCCAATAACGTGGAACGAGATCTCCGTTTAGGCGTGCAAGTTTGTAGGTGCCCGGATGAAGGACTTCTTCAATCTGGTAAGGTCCTTCCCAATTAGGTCCGAGTACTCCAGCAGTGGGGTCGCAGGTATTTAAGAAAACTCGTCGTAGCACTATGTCACCAACGTTGAATTTTTTTTCTTTAACTTTGGAGTTAAAGTACCGGGCGACTTTTTGCTGGTACGCAGCAACTCGGAGTTGGGCCTTCTCCCGTATCTCGTCAATTGAGTCTAGGGACTCCATCATTAGTTGGCTATTCTGGTCCTGGTCGTATGTTAGGCGTCGATGTGAGGGGGGATCTAATTCGACAGGTAGCATAGCCTCATATCCGTAAGCTAAGGAAAATGGGGTATGACCTGTCGCTGTTCGATGAGCGTTCTATACGAACAGAGGACTTCAGGCAGTTGTTCTGGCCATGCTCCTTTAGCATCTTCAAGCCTCTTCTTTAGGGTATCCTTAAGAGTTTTGTTTACTGCTTCGACCTGTTCGTTTGCTTGGGGATGCAAGACTGATGAAAAGCTTTTAATAATTCCATGCCTTTCGCAGAAGTCGGTGAATAAGTCGCTGTCAAATTGGGTTCCGTTGTCTGACATGATCTTTCGGGGAAAACCATACCGGCAAACAATGTTCTTGATGACAAAGTCAAGAACTTTCTTGGTCGTGATGGTAGCGAGCGGTTCAGCTTCGGCCCATTTGGTGAAGTAGTCGACTACCACAACTGCGTATTTTACTCCACCTTTTCCTGTGGGTAGGGACCCAATTAAATCTATCCCCCACACCGCAAAATGCCACGAACTTTGCATCTGTTTCAACTCGTTTGGAGCTGCTCGTGGAATTTTGGAGAACCTCTGACATTTATCGCATCTTCGTACAAACTCCATCGAATCCTCGTTCATAGTTGGCCAGAAGTAGCCTTGCCTTAGAATTTTCTTTGCCAAACTCTGCCCCCCAGCATGATCCCCGCAGAAGCCTTCATTCACCTCTTTCATGAGTTCCTTAGCTTTTTCTGGCGTAACGCATCTGAGCAGTGGCATTGAATACCCTCTTCGGTACATAACACCATCGACCAGTATGTACCTAGCGGCCTGCCTTTGTAGAGTTCTGGCTTTGTTTCTATCTGTTGGTAGCACACTGTTTGTCAGATACTCCAGATAAGGTGCCATCCATGTATCCTCCATTCGAATCTCCATATTGGTCTCAACCGCTTGTATGCTTGGCTCACTCAGTCTTTCTACTGGCACAATGTTCAAAGTGTCAGCATCCTTCGCGCTCGCGAGTTTGGCTAGGGCGTCTGCGTTTGAATTCTGATCCCGCGGAATTTGCTGGAGGGTGTACTCCGTGAACTGGGCTAGCAGGTCTTTTGTTTTATTCAAGTAGGCCACCATTTTTAAGCCTCGTGCTTGATATTCTCCCAGAACTTGGTTCACCACCAGCTATGAGTCACTGTAAATATCAAGCGTCTTTATGCTCATGTCTTTCGCCATTCTCAATCCAGCGAGGAGTGCTTCATATTCGGCTTCATTGTTTGACGCGGTGAAGTCGAACCTAATAGCGCAGTGAAATCGATGCCCTTCCGACGTTATCAATATCACTCTCGCTCCTGCGTGGGATTCGTTGGACGACCCATCTGTGAATAACTTCCACGAAGGAGCTTTCTCTTGAGGCTCAGGCGCATTAGGCGATTTGCACTGCTCGCTGTCTGGGAGTTCTGTGAACTCTACGATAAGATCAGCCAAGACTTGTCCCTTTACTGCTGCTCGCGGCAAATAAGTTATATCGAACTGCCCATTTTAATAATCGCCCAGCCGCCTCTGGTTTTTGAAGGACTTGCCGAAGGGGCTGGTCAGTTAAAACTGTGATGGGATGGGCTTGGAAGTAAGGGCGTAGTTTCCTTGAGGCCAGGATTAAGCAATATGCTAATCTTTTGATGGGTGGATATCTTAGTTCTGCCCCGATCAGCCTTTTGCTAACATAGTAGACCGCTTTTTGTACGCCTTTCTCCTCTCGTACCAGCACCGCGCTAGCAGCAACTTCAGTAATCGCTAGGTAAATAGACAAAGTTTCCCCTTCGATTGGCTTTGATAAAACGGGAGGCTGTGCCATATGGGCTTTCAAGGTCTGGAAAGCTTGCTCGCAGTCTCCTGTCCATTCAAACTTCTTATTGCCCCTTAGTAGATTGAAGAAAGGGATGCATTTGTCTGTTGACTTCGAAATAAATCTACTTAGGGCTGCGATTCTCCCGGTTAAACTTTGTACATCTTTGATTCTTTCTGGTGATTTCATGTCGATCAGGGCTTTTATCTTGTCGGGGTTGGCCTCGATTCCTCTTGAATTTACAATGAACCCCAAAAACTTCCCTGATCCAATTCCGAAGGAACATTTGAGGGGATTTAACTTCATCTGGTATTCGTTCAATACATCAAAGCACTCTTGTAAATCCTTCACATGTCCTTCTGCCTTCTTAGACTTTACCAGCATGTCGTCCACATATACCTCCATGTTTACTCTGATCAGCTCCTTGAACATGTGGTTGACTAGCCACTGGTAAGTAGCACCTGCATTTTTCAGTCCAAAGGGCATCACTTTGTAACAGTATAAGCCCGTATCGGTCCGAAAGCTGGTGTGATCCTCGTCGGGGGGATGCATACTAATTTGATTGTAGCCCGAATATGCATCCATGAACGAGAGGATCTTGTGTCCTGTAGTAGCATCGACCAGCTGGTCGATTCTTGGGAGTGGGAAGCAATCCTTTGGGCAGGCTTTATTGAGGTCTGTAAAATCCACGCAGGTTCGCCGTTTTTCGTTAGGCTTGGGAACCAGCACTGGATTGGAGACCCACGATGGATAAAATGCCACCCTGATGAACCCATTCTCCTTTAATCTTTCAACTTCTTCTTTTAAGGCTCTCGATCTATCCTTATCGAGCAGCCTTCTTTTTTGTTGCACGGGTGGAAAGGCCTTGTCTATATTCAGGACATGGCTCATAACTGCAGGGTCTATCCCAGCCATGTCTTTGTGCAACCAGGCAAAAACCTCCTGGTTCTTCCGCAAAAATTCCACCAGTGCGTACTTCGTGGTTGATTCTAGGTTTTTCCCGACCTTTACGACTCTGGTCGGGTCTTTTTCGTCGAGTTGGACCTCTTCCAGGTCCTCGACGGGTCCAACGTTCTCTTAAAAATCCCCAAAGTGAGGATCTAAGTCTCTATCCTCACTTTGGGCAACACCCTATTTGGTGACTTCATCACCGGATTGGGCTTGTGTATCAACCGCCATCTGCAACCTATCTGAGGTAGTGCTCTTTGGCGTTCCCTTTTTTGCCATCGTGACTAAGGCGTTATAGCACTCCCTAGCTTCCCTCTGGTTCCCCAACACGCGTCCTACCCCTGCGTCCGTTGGGAACTTCATGGCTAAGTGCCACAAAGAGATGACGGCCCGTAGATCAACCAGTATAGGCCTTCCAATGACGGCATTGTACGCCGAAGGACAATCGACTACTACAAAAGTAGCGAGTAATGTCCTGGTAGCAGGCGCTGTACCTGTTGTCACTGGTAGTCTGATCAATCCGGCGGGGGCGAGTCCTTCTCCAGAGAAACCATATATCGTTTGGTTGCAAGGCTCCAGGCCCTTAACGGACAACTTCATGCGTTCCAGCGAAGACTTATACAGGATATTCATCGAACTTCCTGTATCGACCAGCACTCTTTTTACCATCATGTTAACCATCTGGATATCCACGACCAGCAGATCGGAATGTGGGAACTGGACGTGTTGGGCATCGGTATCAGAGAAGGTTATTTCGCCCTCTTCTGACTGAGCCTTTTTTGGCGCGCGATCCTCCACAGTCATCATCTCGATGTCCTGGTCGTGGCGCAGGGTCCGAGCATATCGTTCCCTGGCCTTTCCGCTATTTCCCGTGAGGTACGGGCCCCCACAAATGGTCAATAATGTGCCAGTCACGGGGCCAGGCTGTAAGGGTGGCGAGCGTTGGCGCGTGGGCGCCTGCTCGTTGCTACCCGGAGCTTCTTGTTGGGAATTTCCCGAGGCCCGTACGTATCTTCTCAAGTGTCCCTGTCTAATAAGGAACTCGATTTCGTCTTTCAGCTGGTTGCATTCGTTGGTGTCATGTCCGTAGTCGTTATGATAACGACAGAACTTGGTAGTGTCTCTCTTCGAAATATCCTTTCGAATGGGGCTAGGTTTCTTATAAGGCACACTAGAACTTGTGGCTCGATAAACCTCTCCCCGAGACTCAACGAGGGCAGTGTAGTTAGTGAACCGAGGTTCATAATGGTTACCCTTGGCTCGTTTATTGTCGGAGGTGGAAGGCTCATTGTGCGGCCGTTTTCCACCATTCTTGCCATTGCCGTTGCCTTTTCCATTAGGTTTGGACCCATTGGCGGCTTTGGCGGGCTCGGCTGCTTTCTTATCCTTTCCCGAGGGTTTTCCATCGTCGGCAATGGCATCTTCGAGCTTGATGTAACGATCAGCCCGGTTCAAGAATTCCTGGGTAGTTCTAACTCCATCCTTGCGGAGGCTCTTCCAGAGGGGGGAACGGCGCTGAACTCCTGCGGTTATGGCCATCATTTTGCCTTCGTCCCCCACTGTTTTTGCTCCAGCTGCTGCTCGCATAAAATGCTGGATGTAATCCTTTAGCGACTCTCCATCCTGCTGGCGAATTTCAACCAGCTGGTTTGCTTCAGTCGGATGCACACGACCTGCATAGAACTGTCTGTAAAACTCCCTTACAAACATTTCCTAGGAAACTATGCTTGCGGGAGGGAACTTAAAAAACCATTCCTGGGCGGTCTCAGAAAGTGTTGCAGGGAAGATCCTGCACCGAGCGTCTTCGGACACTTTCTGAATGTCCATTTGTATCTCAAACTTATTGACATGAGATACTGGGTCTCCGTACTCGTCAAAGTTTGGAAGTGTAGGCATTTTGAACTTGCTTGGAGTTTCTGCCATAGCTATCCTCTGGACGAAAGGAATGCCTTTCCTCCTATCGTGGTCGATATAAGATGTCCTCCCCTCGACCAGCTGTTGCACTGCCTGGTTGAGGGCATCTATCTGGGCCTGTACAGCGACAGGAATCGCTGTGGCCTCTGTTGCTGGGGGGACGTTCTCGCCATGCCGTTCGCGGCAATCGTTGAGTACGTCCCTCAAATCCCCATCTCTTCTCCGCTGCTCGCTACCCCCGAGCCAGTTGAAGACATTATTTTGCCTGGGCTGCCCCCCAGCATCCCGTCTATTGGGTTGGTCATCTTGAGGTATCTGGCTCCCGCTTCTACCTCTTTCTTCATTCCTCCGACCAACATTTCCCTTGCCTGAGTCGGCCTCATTATACCCATGGACATCTCTGAACCTCGATTGGCTATGGTGGGATCGACTGTTCCCTCGATTTCCATCCCTGGCTGAAACGTCCCGAGCGTTAGAGGGTGGCCTGCGCTGGTCGTTGTGTCCCTGTGCATTATCATGCCGTGGGGGACCCCGGACCGCAGAGCCTAACTCTGAGTTCCTCTTGTTACCGGGAGGATACTGACCTCTGTTTGGTAGATTTGGCTCATTGCCCCTGCCGTGTCTAGGACTGCGAGGCTGATGCTCGGTCCTATTCTGCCTCTGTTGCGGGGGATTGCCGCGACCAACTTGGGATCGAGGATGTGCCTTAGAGTCCAACGGGACATCGTCATGGGGCACCTGAGGCTGCTCGGGCCTTTGCGGACTCGAGGGCTGGATTGGTGGGCTAGGATTAGGATCCCTTTGGGGTGGCCCATTTGCCGGTTGATTAGGTTGCGAGGCAGGTGCAGCCTGATTCCTAGCCAATTGCAAGGCTGCCTCGAGGGCTGCCATGGCTTCGCTCTGGCGGCGGTCCATCTCCGCCTGCCTTTCGCTTAACTCCGCGCGCTGCCGTTCAATCTCCTGCTGCTGCCGCGCCATGATTTCGGCAGTACTTTCTTGGCTGGCCCTCAGATTGGCCAGCTCTTCATGCAACGCCCCCAGAGTACTTTCCAGCGTTGCGTCATCCATTTCTTCTTCCTCAAAGTCCAAATGTGGCTCATCCTCAGCCACGCTTGCAGAAGGAGGAGGAGGAGGATTTGACGGTGCAGCGGCGGCCGTCTGTCCAGTTTTCTTTGCAGCTTTTGCCATTGGCTTTTTCAACGGTGATATGTCAAGCTCTCAATGAAAGCACCAGAATGTTGACCCAGATTTTGGTCAACTGACACGGAGTCAGAATATGCTTGATGTGAATGAACGTGTTGAAAAGAATGTGATGACAAAAATAATAAGAACACGATATTTTATAGTGGTTCGGCCCCAGGATTTGGTAATAACCTACGTCCACTTAGATTTTTATTGATGTGAGAATCAAAGGAGTGATCAAAGAACTAGGGTTCAATGAGTTTCACTAACCTCTGAATAAAAATACAATATTTTAGATAGAATTACTCTAGTATTAAATGGTTCGAAAGCCAAAAGTCCCTTCCTTGAGCTATCTTTCTCTATTTATAGGCTCAAGGGGGATTACACGAGATTGTTACAGATATTCTCTCCTGAATAATCGGATACTCAGGAGATTGTGTGAGTTAATTTCGGGATTTACAAAGATCTTTATTGGAACATCATGCTGCATGCGGAACCATCGACCAGACTGGTCGCAGGAAAGACTGGGTCGCCTACTGCCTGTAATGTACCTTCTGGTCAATATACTAGCAGAGTTCCTCCAGATGTCAGCCACGTGTCCAGGGATCACTTGCCACATCATCAATGCCAGTTTTTTGGATAACAGGAAGCACCTTGTCTCAGAGCAAATTGACCAGAGTTTTACAAATTCATTTAATTCAATATTTTCTCTATGCACTTGTACACCTCTTTTTGTTTGCACCTCATGAAAAGATTTTGACGATTTTTTATGACCGTGTATATTATAGTTATTTAGAGCATCTTGCAAATTTTTAGAATATTATGAATAATTTACAGTACCGAAAACAAGGTTCAAGCAAGTTGTTGCACGCGTGACTTTTTTTTTTATGCGAGTGGAAAATAATATGTTTGAACAATGTTTTTGGCACTGTAAATTATTAAGAATTTTCTGAAAATTTGCAGAATGCTCTAAATAACTATAATATACAAGTTTATAAAAAAAAACGCGTTGAAAACTGTTCCCAGGGTACAAACAAAAAGAGGTGCACATGTACACCTCTTTTTGTGAGTTGCACCAAAGAAATTCTCTATATATTATTTATACATTTAGTTTAGATAATTGAGAAGTAAGCTTATCCATTCCTGTTTACCGAGTTTTTCGGAAACGAATAACTAACAGAATAATAAAAAGATAAGAACCGTAGAAATACTGAAATGTAACTAAACAAACAGTGTTTTTACGTGGTTCAGGCGTTAACAAGCCCTAGTCCACGAGTCGATGTTATTATACTTGGAAAAGATTACAGTAAGATGGCTGGTGCATAAGAACTTCCCACACTCACAATGTTTCTCTCGGGTTCTCTTAAAGAAGATGAAGCTAGAGAGATTTTGTGAGTGTGGGAAGTTCTTATGCACCAGCCATCTTACTGTAATCTTTTCCAAGTATAATAACATCGACTCGTGGACTAGGGCTTGTTAACGCCTGAACCACGTAAAAACACTGTTTGTTTAGTTACATTTCAGTATTTCTACGGTTCTTATCTTTTTATTATTCTGTTAGTTATTCGTTTCCGAAAAACTCGGTAAACATTTTGGTGCTTTCATTGAGAGCTGTAGGAAGTTGTTAGTCAGCTCTTTTTCTGTGTACGTTTTTTGTATTCACTTCGTACTAAAGAGATGGTGACTACGCGAAAATCCGCTGTTGACAAAAATGCTACGGTCAACCCCGATACCGTGATGGAAGATGTGGTGCAGAGCGAACCCTTAGACTACCGAGGTGAAGACCCGACATCCCGCCAGGATCAGGTCAGTACCGAAGATACAACATACTTAGAAGACGAAGAAGAGTATGTCCAAGACGGTTATTACAAGGACGGCTGCTACTATGAGAAGGACCCAGAACTGGTCCAAGTAGCCGAAGAACTGGTGGCCACTAAGGCCAAGCTTGCTGAGCAGGAGCGCGTCTCCGAAAGAATGCAACGCATGATGGAACGCCTCCAAAGTAAGTTCGGAGATCTAGGCGATTCGGACGAGGATACCTCTGTTCGGGGTGGTGCTGATGCCCCCGTGCCGGATCCAGCCGCTGCTGGACCATCCAAAGCCGCCCCTAACAAGGGCAAAGAAAAAGTTGGAGAGCCTGTGCGCGTTGACGCCCCTGCACCTCCTAAAGGCGTGAATCACCAGGCCGACTGCCCCCCGCGCGCAGAAGGTCTCTGGCGCTCCTAAGCCCAGACGCCCTTCAGCCCCAAGGGGGCACTCTGTGCCTAAAGGGCCCGGTGCTAAGGCACCCAGGCCTAGGGGAAGGAACAACCGCCCCAGTGATTCCGTCAATCAGGACGGTCGGGCTGCGAACTCGCACTCCGAAGATAGCTGGTCCACGGTGGACCTAAGAAGAAGGTTGGAGGCCAAGTATGAGAAGGCCAAAGGGGAAAAGGCCCGGCCTCGCGGAGATGACCTCCGAAATCATATTAATGACAAGCTCCGGGGACGTGACCTCCCGGAAAGTGATACGAAGAGGCTCGAGGAATAGATTGCTGCCTTGACCAAGCTGGTCCGGAAGCAAAGTGGGGCCCTGTCAGATTCTGAGGAGGAAGACCCGGAACCATGTATTAGGAGGATCGCGGAAACGTCCCTCCCGGATAACTTCAAAATGCCTCACATAGAATTATATGATGGGAGGACAGACCCGCGTACCCACCTAGCTAAATACAATAAAATGATGCAAGTGGCGCGCGTCAGTGAGGACGCCAAATGCATGTGCTTCTCACTCACCCTTACCAAGTCTGCGGAGGACTGGTGGAAAAGATTAGCTCCCGGATCAATCCACAGTTGGAAGGAGCTACAGTCCGCGTTTAGGAGGCAGTTTATTGCTGCCCGCGACCACGACATGGAGGTTGGTTCCCTAACCAACATCAAACAGCAACCCACTGAGAACCTCAAAGGTTTCATTCAGAGAATGATGGAAGCTGCTGCAAAAACCAAGGTCAGCGATGACATGAAGCTGATCGCCCTTCAATCGGGCCTTACTGTCGGCTCCCTGCTATGGGGGGAAATGCAAAGGAGACGGGCAGAAACCCTGTCCGAATTCATGTCAAAAGCTCAGGGAATCATCAACCTTGAGGATGCCTACCAGCAAGCCTTTGGAGTTCCCCCGGCACCAACCCCTTCCGTGACTGTGCTGAGCTTTGCTTCGCAAGCTCCCGCACCAGTCCTCACGCTTCCAGGAGCCCGATTCACTCCGAGTGTGTATGGGCCTTCCGCGTCTGCTCAGACGCCGGGTCAAACCCATTTCTCTGGGTATGAAGCGGTACAAACCGGATGTAGTATCGCTCCTAGCATGCCGCAGCCGCAAGCGGAAGCCCCGGAACGAAGTTTGAGCCAATCGCGGAGCAAGCGAAGCGGAAGAAACTCCAACCGGGGAGACCATTCAAAGAAACCCCGAAAGGATTATGAGCCCAAGTTCACGGAATATACCAGTTTGATAGACTCGCGAGAGAATGTCTATCGGGCGACCTGTAATATGGTCAACTACAGGAAGCCCCCGAAAGTGTCTCACGGAGGAAGGCGTCCGCGAGACTCCAATAAGAGGTGTGAGTTCCACGGAGACGTGGGGCACACCACGAATGAGTGCCTTCAGCTGAAGGATGAGATCGAGTCCCTGGCAAGAGCGGGACACCTCGGTCAGTGGGTGAGAATACCCATAATCTATCCCGGACAGGGGGTAGTTCACGGAGCTGCATATTCACCGGGACAGAGGGGGACCGTTAGCGCTCCTGGAGCCGGTCACCCCCAAGCTCCCGGGTCTCAGTTCCCAGCACTTCCTCCTCCACCTGCTCCGGCGCCCATTGCCTTGTTGGCTCCAGGGCCAGGCAACCCATATCCGCCCGGCCTTGCTCCGCCACCCGTTGACGGACACGTCGCCACCATTTCCGGAGGACCACACCTTGCCGGAAGCACCCGCAATTCCCAGAAGAGGTACTTGAAGGAGTTAGAGCACGCCGAGGAGATGTGCGCCTTGGTCCAATCACCTGCTCAACGTCCCCGAATGATGGATCTTCCCATCACCTTCACGGAGGACGATGCTCGACATGTGCATTTCCCCCACAACGATCCCCTCGTGGTGGAAGCCCAGATTGCCAATAAGAAGGTTTCACGGGTCTTGATCGATGACGGAAGCTCCGTGAACATCCTCTTCAAAGCGGCCTTCCACGCGATCGGATTGACCGAGACGGACCTGGCCCCATGCCCCATCCAGCTTCAAGGTTTCAATGGGGACGCACTCATGCCATTAGGCAAAATTCAACTTCCGGTCACCCTCAGAGGAGAAAGCGACGCTTGTGCCTTCAAGCATAGTACATTCGTGGTGGTCGACTGCCCCACGGCGTATAATGCCATCTTAGGCCGACCAAGTCCTGATCGATTGTGGGGCCATAACCTCGATACGTCACTTATGCTTGAAGTTTCCCTGCGACGATGGGCGTATTGGCACCCTCCGAGGAGACCAGAGAAGTGCACGGAGCTGTTATAACGTCTCCGTCCGAGCTGTCTACACGGTCCGAGAGACGTTTGCTGCCATTCCTTTGGCGGAAGTATTGCCAGAAACTAGGGATGCTCAGGAGGCATACTTTGACGAACTCGACCCAAGAGTGGGAATCGAGAAAGCAATAGAGCCGATGGAGGAAGTCGAAGAGGTGATCCTCAATCCGGGAGAACCCACCAAGGTCATTCAGGTGGGAAAAAACCTGCCGTCGGCCGTTCGAGATAAGATCGTGGCCACTGTGAAGGATAATCAGGATATCCTGGCATGGTGCCACGCTGATATGACGGGGATTAATCCCAATGTTGCGTGCCACGCACTCAACATAGACCCAGCTGCAACTCCAATTCGCCAAAAGAGGAGGCCGCTGGACCCAGTGAGAGCCGAAGCCGTCAAAGCTGAAGTGGACAAATTGATGTCCATAGGCTTTCTCCAGGAGTCGCACTATCCCGTGTGGTTGGCCAACCCAGTTCTGGTCCCGAAACCCGATGGATCCTGGAGAATGTGCATTGACTTCACGGACCTAAACAAGGCCTGCCCGAAAGATTGTTTCCCTCTCCCGCGAATCGATCAGATGGTAGACGCTACTTCCGGGTACGAACTCTTATCCTTCATGGATGCGTACTCCGGATACAACCAGATCAAGATGCATGTCGCGGACCAGGAACACACCAGCTTCCTCACGGATAAGGGTGTCTACTGTTACGTGGTCATGCCTTTCGGTTTGAAGAATGCTGGGGCGACTTACCAGCGTCTGGTAAACAGAATGTTCAAGGACCAACTGGGGAGGAACATGGAGGTGTACGTGGACGACATGTTGGTAAAGTCCAAGACCTCCGGGGACCACATTAACGACCTTGAGGAAGCTTTCGCCGTGATCCGGAAGTACGGGATGAAACTAAATCCAAAGAAATGTACTTTCGGGGTCTCGTCTGGGAAGTTCCTCGGTTTTATTGTCAGCTCCCGCGGCGTGGAAGCCAACCCTGAGAAAATAAAGGCGTTCATAGATATGCCTTCCCCCCGGAAGCATAAGGATGTCCAAAGCGTCACCGGAAGGATAGCTGCTCTCAGTCGCTTCGTATCCAAGGCCACCGACAAGTGTATCCCCTTCTTCAATGTTCTGCGAGGGAACAAGAAGTTCGAGTGGACCCCCGAATGCGAAGCGGCCTTCCAACACCTCAAAGAACATCTAACCCGAGCCCCCATTCTGTCCAAGCCGGTCGAAGGAGAGGTGTTGTTCTTATACCTAGCTGTGACTGAGCACGCAGTAAGTGCCGCTCTCGTCCGGGAAGATGGCCGTATCCAGCTCCCTGTGTATTACGTAAGCAAGAGGTTATTGGACGCCGAGTCCAGATATTCGATGATCGAGAAACTCTCCCTCTGCTTGCTGATCGCTTCACGGAAGCTGAGGCCATATTTCCAGGCGCACACCATCAAAGTACTCACCAACCACCCTCTCCGACAAGTCCTGCAGAAGCCCGAGTCTTCTGGCAGATTGCTTAAGTGGGCTATGGAACTAAGCCAGTTCGACGTCCACTACCAACCGCGTGTTTCCATAAAAGGTCAAGCTCTCGCGGACTTTATTGTGGAGTGCTCGGGAATGAATGACCTCCCAGAAGATCCCGTCCCGGAACTTCCCACCTGGAAGGTCTACGTAGACGGAGCCTCAAATGAAAAAGGAGCTGGAGCGGGGGTTATCCTAATATCTCCCCAAGGGCATCAGCTCCAGAGCGCCATCCGTTTCGCATTCCCAGCATCCAACAACGAGGCAGAACACGAAGCCATGTTAGCTGGGTTACGACTGGCCAGAGAAGTCGGAGCCCAAAAAATCGAAGTGTACAGCGACTCCCTACTTGTGGTAAACCAAATATCCGGGGAATACCAGACGAAAGGCGAAAGGATGGCTGCCTACGTGTCTCTCTCCCGCGACCTACTGCAGCATTTCAAAGGCTACAACATCCGCCAGGTCCCCCGGGACCAGAACTCACTTGCGGACACGCTGGCCAAGCTTGCAACGGACCCGGAGATTGAACAGTATGGCTTAGTCCCCATCGGGCACTTAGAAGCCCCCAGTACTGAGACGCGAAGGATAAACGCCATCATCGACCATTCCCACTCCTGGATAGGACCCATCCTCAGATTTCTCACCACCGGAGAACTCCCCACCGATAAAGCTGACGCAAGGAAGCTCCAGTATCAAGCTCCCCGATACGTGGTTATGGATGGAAAGCTTTACCGCAGGGGGTTGTCCATACCCTTCCTTAGGTGTGTTGCCGGAACCGAAGTCAGCACCATCATCCATGAGATTCACGGAGGCTTCTGTGGCGATCATACCTCCGGGCTGAGCCTCTCCAAAAAAATCCTTCGACAAGGATACTTCTGGCCCACCATGAAGAAGGATTGTGTGGATTATGTCAGGAAGTGTGAGCAGTGCCAGAGGTACGCCAAGGTTCTGCGAGCGCCGCCTACGGAAATTACCCTAATGACCAGCCCCTGGCCGTTCGCCGTTTGGGGCATTGACCTAGTAGGTTCCCTCCCCACTGGAAAGGGTGGAGTGAAGTACGCCATAGTCGCGGTAGACTACTTCACCAAATGGGCTGAAGCTGAACCTATGAACACGGTCACATCTAAAAAAGCACTGGATTTTGTCATCAGGAATATAGTGTGTCGTTTTGGGCTTCCACGGAAAATTGTGTCCGACAACGGAAAGCAGTTTGACAGTGAACACTTCACGAACTTCTGTGCTTCGCATGGAATTATCAAAAGCTTTTCCGCAGTCGCCAGACCCCAGGCTAATGGACAAGTGGAAGCTGTAAACAAAATATTAAAGACCACGTTGAAGAAAAAACTCCAAGCATGCAAGGCTCACTGGCCGGAAGAACTTCCGCGAGTACTTTGGGCTTATCGCACAACAGAGAGAACTTCGACGGGGCACACGCCTTATTCCATGACCTTCGGTTGCGAGGCCGTCATCCCAGTAGAAGCTATGATCCCCTCTCACAGGCAAGACACCTACGATCTTACCCGGAACCATGCCCTCCTCCAGGAGTCCTTAGACATGATCGAAGAGCTCCGGGAGCAGTCGCAGGTCCAACTAAAAATGTACCAAGGCAAGATAGCCCGACACTTTAACACGAGAGTCCAGAGCCGTGCATTCGAAGTTGGGGACCTTGTCCTACGGAGAGTATTTCCTGCTACGCAGGATCCGGGAGTAGGAGTCCTCGGACCCAACTGGGAAGGCCCCTACGAAGTCCAAGAAAAAGTGGGCCATGGGACGTATCACTTAAAGAGACTCGACGGATCTAAAGTCCCGCGCGCCTGGAACGCGGAGCACCTCCGCCGTTACTACCAGTAGGCCCCGGACCATCCAGTCGGAAGTCCTTGGTGAAAATAACAAAAGTGAAAAATGTGGAAATAATCCTCCCTGTTGAAAAACTAACGCCTAGCAGGCTATTTTAATGAAACACAGAGGGATTCACCCCGCTTTTACTGCACTTTTTATCCCTATGTTCAAAGCTGCGTTTTAACAAGTGACCACGCGGTCCGGAGACGTCCGGACCCCACGCTCACTTGGGGGGTATACATGGCTAAGGCTTAGCCATACGCCCCTTGAACAAAACACCACTTATGTGCTAGCATTGTGTTTGAAGTTTTTAAATTGTTTTGCTCTAATTGTTAAGCTTAGGTTTATTTGTTGCCATGAACATGCTTGCATTACGTGTCATATGTGCATTATGTGCTTAAGTGAAAATTGCCACAGAAATGCCTGCCATTATGTATCATGAGAATTATCTCTTGTGTAGCCCAGCTCCTTGACAAGTCCTTTGCAGAATTCTCCGCGAGCTCTGTAGAGCTTTGCTTCGCAAGCTCCAGCTCCGGGTCCCGCAAGACAAAAGATGGCAAGATCCGCGAGCGCTGTAAAGCTTTGCTTCGCATGCTCTAGCTCCGGATCCCGCAAGGCAAAAGATGGCAAGATCCGCGAGCGCTCTAAAGCTCTGCTTCGCGCGGATCTAGCCTCGCAGGGCTCCATGCCAGATCCCTGAAGCCAGCCACCATGAGGTTCGCAACAACAGTTAGTTTTGCTTCGCAAAGATCTAACCTTAAGTCTAGCGACGCTCACCAAAAGAACTCCCGTTCCAGACAATAGAACGACTCACCTTAGCAATCCCAGCGAACAGTATAACTACAAGTCCCGGGATTGGCTATTTGCCTCAGGAAAGATAAAGTACGGTGAAAGGAGCCTGGCCGTTGGAACCAGAAAACCTTCGTAACCTAGAAACTACGTGGGGAGAGACATCATCCGTTAAAGCTTCAACTGGGAAGTGCATAAGTTTTGGCCGTTGGAACCAAAACCCCATACGCCCCTACAACAGTTCCTACCGTATAAATGTCTACCCTAAGCGCAAAGATAAATAAAGAACTCGGCAGAAAAAGAAAGGAGAATGTTATGATTATGGCAAAATTGTCCGCAATGAAAAACTCAAAATGAAAAACAATTAAAGATAAAACCCCTTCAAGCATTGGGGGTAGCTACAGTGTCCACGACCGCAGCTTCGGGGGCATCTGTTTCAGCTGAGGCTGGCGGAGTCGGTTCATTGGAAGGAGGGATTTGGTCATGAGAAGGTTCAGAGGTCCCCGCCTCTCCGGGATCTCCCGCCTCAGGAGCTTCAACACGTTCGTCAATGTTATAAGTTTGGACGTACGCCTCTGGGCCCTGATCCCACACGAGTAGCTTCTCCCTCATGGCTTCGGCATCATCTCCCAGATAGCCTAACACCTCCGGGTTCACTTTCCAGAGTTGATGCATGAGGACCACATGCGATATATTAATAGTTCTGTTCAGTATCACCTCAGCATCCTCCTTCTCCTTCAACCGCTCCGCCTCGGAGGTTGCCAGCTGTTCTTCCGCGACAATTAGTTGGGCCCTCAATTTTTCCATTTCGGCCTTGGAGGCATCCCGCTCCCCCTTAAGAGAATCAATCGCCTTGCGCTGCTCCCTATTTTGGTTCAGCACAGATTGCTTCTCGGTCACATGCCCCCTGGCAGTGAATTGCAAAGCCCCGATCTCTTTATCCTTCTCGGCGAGCCCCAACTGAAGCATAGACACGAGATCCCTGCTCCTCTTATGAAGTTGCTCCTCGTCGTGCAGCTTACTCTGAAGACTGGAATATTCCTCTTGCCGCTTAAGGAGGAGATCGTTCTTTGATTGCAAGCGGGCTTCCAGGGTATCTTTCTCCACCTTGGCTTGGGACAACTCTTCCCGGAGCTTGGAGTTTTCGGTCTTAATTCCATCCGACCGCTGCCTAAACTCATTCTCTGCCTTGGCCCGATACTCTTGATATTTGGCAAGATATTTCTTCTCCGCCTCTTCTTCAGCCGTGCGCCGGGCCTGATCAATCTTCTCCGAAGCCCCCAAGGCCTGTTGGGTCAGTTTCTGTTTCTCCGCTTCCAAGGCCTGGCGAGCCAGTTGGCTCTCCTCCAGCTGAACCAGAGCTGCACCAACCTCCCGGAACGAGCGTTCCGCGATCATAGAGGCCTGCAAGGAAAGACAACAGAGTGAGCTAAAGCAGGACCAAAAGACAGGTGGTCCCAAAAAAAAAAAAAAAAAAAAAAAAAAAAAAAAAAAACTACAACTGACGGCGTACCCCGGACAGTTGCTACTTCACAGCGTGTGTCAGCAACAGCGGATCCTTGCTGCTGCTGATGGCCCATTTCTCAGAATTGAGCTCGCATAAGCTCAGGGCCATGTCCTCCATCATCTCAGCTCCGAACGGCGCCAATGCACGTCCGAGCCTAGGCACCAGCCTCTTCTCCAAGGCTGGACCATCCAGAACCGCTCCGGCCGGGTGAGGAGATCTCACCTCCTCGGCCAGCTCAGCCCTCTTCACGGCAGACAAGTTATCTGCCCTTCCCTGAGTAACGGCCTTCTCCGCCTCTAGCCGCCTCTTCAAAAAACTATCGGCCCGTCTTACACCCTCCAGGAGGGCAGCGGGAAAACTGGTCGGCTTCCGCGGAAAGTGGAACTTCAGGCCAGGCAGGGGAAGATTGGTTGTCTGAGAAGACGGAGACCCCGGAAGGGTGGCCCCCCTTTGGGCTGGAGGAGGAGGCAGCCGGGGTATTAAGGCCCCGGTCTGTTGCTTTTGCTGCTGCGGTAGCAGAAGTAATTGCCCTTGTTGCTGCTGCTGGTTTGGATGTTGCTGTTGCTGCTGCTGCGGCGTTGGTGATTGTGTCTCTTGTTCCTGTTGCTGCTGTTGTTGTAGTTGTGATTGCTGTCGTTGCTGTTGTTGTTGCCTTCGACCGGGAGAAGAGTGTCTAAGGCGTTTGTTCTTAGCACCCTCAGCATCTTCTCCGGGACGCTTGCTCACCCCAGTTGTCCTCACGGGGAACACAAGCCCTTCCCCGTCGCTACTGCTACTCGAGACCATCATAGTCTCGGAAGGCCCTTCAGCAGGGGACTTCTCTACCCTCGGAGACGCTTGCGCCTCGCCGCTTGTCTTCTTGGGGGAAGCAGCCTTACCTCCCCTACCAGCCTTGGTCTTCCTTCCTTTTCCCGTGGGCGGGTCTTGGCTGGTGGCAGCCTTCTTAATAAGCAAAGTAACCCTCCCCAACATCTTGGCTTCGGGATACTCTGCAAGAAACGTACAAAGCAAGGTTAACGAACCAACAAAAAATGAGAAAGAAGATAAGCGGAAGACAAGACAATCAGCAACATAAAAGTACAAGCAAGCCCGCCAGCAGGGAACAAGAAACAAGAAAAAGAAAAGTTTGAAAGGGACGACCATGCACGAGAAACGTGGATGGCCTTCCCCGAGCAAAACAAAACATCGCTTCCTGCTCCAGGAAGCTCCCGTACTCCTTGAAGTCCGGGAAGAACATGCTGAGAGAAGAAGGGTCAACCATGGTGACACCTTCTGGCAGACTACCATCACTCAGACACCAGAGGAGCTCATCTACCCTATCACAGTACCTGTCGAAAGGTATCCTACGCGGATCTAGCCTAAGGAAACGAGGATCAAACCCCATCTGAGAGGTTTGGGTAACTTCAGACAGGCTGGGGGTGTGGATCAATCGAAAACTAGTCTTACCTCTCCCGGAGGAACTAGCCCCCGGAGCCCCTTCATTAGGGTAAGCCGCGGCGTGGCGAGCCTCGATCTCCTCTCCCTCCGGCTGGGGGTCGGGGAACCTCTCCGCCCAACTAGGAGATAGAGTATTTTCGTCCCGAGCGGCTTGGGTGATCACCTTAGACAGCTCCAGGGCAATCTGCTCCCGGATGTCAGCCGACACCTGAGTCTGCCCCCTACCACTTACTGGCTCGATATTTTGGAAGGAGGCGAGTAACCCATACTCCCTCAACGATTCGGAGGTCACAAGTCCCTCCACTCTCAACTCTTCCTCAGAAAGCCCTTCGTAGAACTTGGACCTCCTTATCATCTCCGCGCAGCGAGGTGACCGCGGAACGACTTCTGCAAAAATCAAATACAAGCGTTAGAGATCCTCCCAAAAGGCAAATCAAATACAAAGAAACAAAGTTGAAAAGGAAAAGAGGAAACACTTACCAGGGATTTTGAAGTCCAAAGATAGAGCTGGCACCCTCTTCAGCGGGAAGCCAGTCGTCAGGAACCAGTATTCCCGGAGGTCTGGAACCCTCGCGGTATGACAAGTGGGGCACATCACATCCGGGTGCCTTTCTAGCCTGTAAAACCCCACCTTGTCTGAGTGACCCCTCATAGGCTGAGATTTCAACCCATAAAAGTACAGCACCTCCTCCGGGGTAGGAGCTTCCAGTCTCCGGGACTTGCAAAAGATGAACCACCCCGCTAAGAGCTTGTAGCTGGGAGGAATTAACTGGAAGGGGGCAATCCCCACCTTCACACAGAAATTGGCGAAGTAACTCCTTAGGGGCAAGTGCGCTCCGCACACTATATGTGCCCAGCTCCAGGCACCAAAGCCCTCGTGGCTCTGGCTAGCTGACTCGCCCAGCACCGACAGACGGTGCCACATCAGGCCTGGGATGTTCTTCAGGCCTGCCTCAGAGGAATACAGCTCCAGCATGCCATAATTCCTGAAAAGGTTCGGTTTTTGGTCCATCTCCCAGATGGAACTATTGTAGGTTGGTGGGCTAGCCGCGACCGCTTTCGCCTTTCCTTTCCCCTTTCCACCAGCGATAGGAGAGCCCTTCTCTTGGGCAGATTCAGCCTCCCACGCAGCAAGGAGTTGTTCCTTCGAGATGTTCGTCACTGGACAAAAGAAAAGAAAGAAGAAAACACTCTGAGCAGTCAGCACCCTTGTCATACCCTAGTGGTATCAAAGGCGTCGGGGAGACCCTCCCCGAAAACTGCTTGGAGAGGCTCCCACCGAGCTTGTCGAGGGATTGGCACCATGCCACCCGAAGGACAGCAAGGAACCAGACTCAGACCCCGAGCCTAAGCCCACCAAAAGAAGTGTTTTTCCAGAGAAAGACACCCTAAAGGCGTTCATGCTTATGCCCTAAAACAGCAAAACAAGGGACGACTTTCCAAACGCAAATCGCCAAAACACGCAGAAAAGGCTACTTATCGACTCACAATCAATCACATGCCTACCAAAGCCCTATTCACACATGCACATAAGCAATAATGGCAGAAACCTCTACTCTAACAACTACCAACAACCTAAGGTTTGGGAGGAAAGAGCAAAGTAGAAATACTTACTGATATTCGGGTAGGTAAAGGTTGAAGGAGTAACTGGATCACTGCACAGCACGATCGCGAGAAGTAAAAGCTGCAAAGATGAACGGCGATTCAAACCAGGAACTTCGGGGAATAAACCCACTGCCAAATCAAAAAGAAAAGTTTCCAGATACTTACCAAAAGAAATGGAAAGTTCGGAGGAACGTAAGCTGGGAAGCCTGAGAGTTCGGAGGTTTGGAAATCTGAAAATCCTAAAGATGGAGAATCTGAAAGTGTAAAGAGGAAGAAAGGCCCTTTCCCTCGTTTTTATAGCAGGGAAGAAGCCGTTTCGAATTCCTCGAGTGGACGGTCTCGATCTTCCCATTCCATGTGCGTCAGATCCAACGGATGGAGAGGAAGCGACGATCCTATTTATGACTCCTCGGATGGGAATAAAATATTTATTTCCCATCATTACACCACCTCGGGCCCTGAGTACCATTAAAAACCGTCAAATAGTCAGATGACTGACGCACGCATCCTCAACCAGTCGCCTCACGCACACGTCTCGGTCGCAGAACCATTCCTAGAATGACACGTGATCCTTGCCGCACTTGAGTACTTGATCTCAAACAAAAGAAATTCCTTTTTCTCTTTCATACTTATACTCAGGCGGGAAAAAGGAACCCTTCCGGGAACACAGAAGGTGCCCCCTCGCTTAATCTAAGAAACCGATTGTACAAGCTCCCGGATCTCTCAAAGCTCCGCGACCTTGGGGGGTAAATGTTATCCAGATTTCCGGATAGCGTTTAGATTGGTGACCTCGGGGAAGCAGAATTATCGATGTCTTTCACGGAGGGTGACCAGAGCTAGCGGATGGACAGAAAGGCTTCGCCTCTCCTGTCTAGTATCCGGATTACTCTTCCAAACAAGCACAACACGGAAACTCGTCAACTCTCCCGGACTCCCGAAGGATACCCCTCGGGGAGGCCCCTTCCAGGAGAGGCTCTTCGAGTGGTCTCCGCGGAAGCCGTTCCGTGCCCCGCACAGAACAAGACCGAACGGTCGAGTCTGGGAGAAGGCATACTTGGAATGATATCCGTCTGACACAGGATCCCGCCTGACACGCCCGTCAGGTCAAAGCCGCACACATCCCAGCACGCCTAAGGGTACCTTTTCGCCTACTGTTCCGCTGACAACTTGGAAAAGACGGCTGACTTTGTGTGTTCCCCATACTTTCACGTAAATATACCCACATAGAGTCTGGTAGCCATGCGACGATAGTAATTGTATCCCCTATTTATGGCTGGTGTAATTAAGACTCATGTACGTAGAGAAAAACCCTGATCCGAAACCCTAGCTATAAAGACTCCTTCCTTTTACAAGGAGAAAAGGGGAGGAGGACTCGACCAAAATCTCTCTAGCTTCATCTTCTTTAAGAGAACCCGAGAGAAACATTGTGAGTGTGGGAAGTTCTTATGCACCAGCCATCTTACTGTAATCTTTTCCAAGTATAATAACATCGACTCGTGGACTAGGGCTTGTTAACGCCTGAACCACGTAAAAACACTGTTTGTTTAGTTACATTTCAGTATTTCTACGGTTCTTATCTTTTTATTATTCTGTTAGTTATTCGTTTCCGAAAAACTCGGTAAACAATTCCAATTACCCTTAAAAAGGGAAAATATGTATTATCTTTCTTTGATGTTTGTTGTAACATGAATTATGTGTTAGAAAAACAATCGGAGTGCGCAACGAAATGGGCATGGTGGACCTAGTGTTTATAACACAATTTTTTTCCATCTCTCATATAAACAATATATATGTTCAAGAAAATATCCAGACAGAAACATTAATATTCGATATTATTAATCATGAGACATATATATATATAAATATACACATATTTATATATATCATATACACATATAGACAAATATTCAAGAATAAAAATATTTACCTCTTGAAGCCTATCAAGTGTCCTTGAGTCTTTTCGTATATATATATCGATCTTCCTTTCTAATGCTTTGAGTACTCAAACCACGATCTTCCAGAGTGTTCTCTACACCTCAAAATGTGTGTGGGCACATAGAGAACATAAGTTTGTAATTTAGGAATCACAAGTATATCTCAACACATGAGAACTTAGATTATGGCTTGAGAAATGTTAGAATAAAAGAAGAAGATGACAATTTCTTGTCTGACAAAAATTCTGAAACTTTTCTGAATTCTTACTGACTTGTGTATGCATTTCTCAACCTTCTTGTTATTCTATATCATATATAGAGAGATTATGTATTACCTTATTATTCCTAATAATAATATTAATATAATATCATAATGATGATAGAAATTGATTTAGGTAAATATCTAACTTACCAAATTTGAAAATATCTATTTTCAAATTATTAATTTATTAAAGAGAAATTGGTGAAAATAACATATTTTTAAGTGATTTTGCACTTTGGCCTACTTTTAATAATTTTTTGCAAAATGGCATCACTTTAAAATTCGACCAGTTGTCTAAATTTTTCAACCAGCTGTCTAAAATTTTCGACCGGTTGTTTGAATTTTTCGACCATCGGTCTAAATTTTTGACTAGCTGTCTAAATTATGAGAGATCATTTTGCAAAGAATTATTAAAACTAGGCTAGAGTGCAAACTGACTTTAAAAAATAGGTTATTTTGCCAAGGGACCCTTAAATAAATAAAATAAAAACAACACAGATACATTATTTGTGCACTGCTACACGCATGGCACAGTCCCTGGACTGTCATGTGTGAACATCAGTATTCCATTTTCAGGGATATTGTATTTTTTTTTTATTTATTTATTTAACTAAAATCAATCATTCTACAAAATATGATATTATCCTTTTGAGGAAAAATATCATAACAATATTTCAAAATTTAAATTTTAAATTCGAAATTCAAAATTCAAATTGATGATCATCATTATCATAATCTTTTAAAATTTAATAAATCAAAATCTATTTTTGACTTACCAATTTTATTTTCTTCCACTCAAATAAAATAATTCATTTCAAAAATTTATTTATTTATTTATATATATGAATTTCAAAATTATATATTTATATTAATAAACATATTTTAAAAAATTTAATAATTAATTCCAAATTAATTATTCAATCTCAATTATCATATAATTGTATACTTGACCCGAAGAATAAAATTCTTCTCAAATTTCTAAATTACATTTTTACCCTTGTATCAACTCTTACCTTGATATGATGTTGATAGAGCCACCCTAGGGACCTATAATATCAAGCTCCAATAAATATTAGATTATTAATCAAAGCTCTTTGATTCAATAATCATATTTATTAATCTCATGATTACTCCACTATAAATATGAAATTGAACTCTTGATAATTATAGACATATATTTACAGAGTACTTTATTAAAGAATAAAGTGTCAATTGATATGATCATTACATACAACATTTATTATCTATTAATGATTCATAATTAAAAGGGGATAAAATTATCGTTTTACCCTTTTAACTATATCTTGCAACATGAGCGCTCATAACCTTTTTCAGTTCCATAAGACAACCCAATAGAGAACCATTATTCAATCTATAAGAAGGTATAGATTTCATATCTGTTAAACTATGTCCCCAGCCATATATATCATTGAGTCCCCAAAATAATTGTTCTTAGGCTGATCATTCTGACAAACCTTAACGCATGAATCAAAGGATCAGATGACATATATAGGAGTTCATAGTAACCCCAGGATTAAGATCATCGTGTATATAATCATTGTTTGATGTGTTTGATTAATACTACGAAACGATGTTTAAACAAGTATTAACAAATCACATCTGGTCCAGTTCTATATATCACCATATATAAAGTACCTTCACTAAAGTGTCCTACTACACTAGTGACCCAGATCTAGGTCACTTGTATTCATAATACTAGCGAACCGTACTGGCTGTAATTAATCTAAAGATTCCATAACTTTATTTTACTGCGAACTGTTTCAAGTTTATTATCTTAATCTCGATCCTCTCATACCAATATGAGATTAAGACCACATAGATAAACTTTAGAATTTTATGATATTTACTTAATATTATCAACTTAATAGCAGACATAGTCTATATATATAATAATTAAATTAAATTATTTATTTCATTTAAAACATTTTCCAACTGCAATTGCTTTAAGGGCACTATTCCCAACAATCTCCCACTTGCCCTAAATCAAATTGAGGCATCTCTCTCAATGTGTTAGTCACTTTATCCTGAACGAATTTTTCTAACAAAGTCTTTGTTAACAGTTTTGTAAGTAACAATTTTGAAGCTATCTTCAAGATCATTACATCAATTATGTAAAATTGTCTTAAATTAAATGATACTTCATTTCATGTGCTTTACCCTCTCATGATTTCTAGTTCTTCTATAATAGTTGTATCTCCATTGCTTTTGTAATGAGATACTAGTAGTTTATTCTAGTCTGAAACCCTTTCCAGAATGGCAAAGAACTCAACTAAATAAAGTAGCCTATTTAACTACTCGTAGCTGTTACATTTCGACTTCTATGGTGAAACATATAAATCTGAAATGTTAAATACATTTCCAGGTTAATGTGTTTCCTCCACAGTTATGGAAACTAATTCTAATATCAATCTTTGAAGATTTCTATCTGGTTTAAAATCAGTTCATCCTTTGGATTTTAGGTGAGTTCCTAAATACACAAACATATAATCTCAATTATATTCAAGATACTCAAAATTAAGTCCTTATAATTATTCAATGACTCAATCCGTCATTGGATTGACAACTGATGACTATTCCCAACATTTAACAAATGTTAATTCGAAGACATAACATTCGATACATTAAGCAGTCCATCACTGAGTTGTTGGAATACTGTCTCATGTCTTTATTTTCTAGTAAAATAATAAATGGACATTATTATTTAGATAATACATCCTCCTGACCGGGAAGGCAAAAAGCATTTCTTGGATTTTTGTAAACTAAAGTATTTAAGCTTCTTATCTATATAAGTCGCTTGAGACAGTGCCAAAAGATAGTTCTTTCAATCTCTATAGACTTGGATGTATAGAACATTCTTGGCTTTTCTAAATCTAATATTTGGAAATGTTCAACTAACCATTTCTTTTCTATTGATAATTTCTCTACATCATTACCAATGATCAGAACATTATCAATATTAAGAATAAGAATCAAAACAAAATCTTTCTGGTCGAGATTTTCAAACGATTTTGTCATGTCAGCCATTTAGTAAAGACTACTTAGACATCCTATTTAAATTAATCTCATAATCCATGCATAAAGCAATGGATAAGAGTATGTAAACAGATTTAAGCTTGGTTACAGTAGAAGGTATTTATTCGAGTAATAAATTCTTCTTACTATTTATAGCCTTAGGCTATCAACCTTACTTTGAAAAGTTTGTACTTTCCTCTGTTCTCCTCTTCATCTTGAATATCCTGTTTCCAATTGAAGTTTAATGAGCTTTAGTTGGATGTTCAAGGATCCAGATGTCATAATTTCAAATTCCATTTCTAGATTCATGGTGTTTCAACCATACTTTTCTGTAAAAGCTTTTTCACTTCTAAATAGTATGTGAATGAAATATAGTTAGATTGTGTTGCACACAATTAACTAAACTTTATGTTTGTAATGAAGTAGATACTAACTAACGCTCCCACTACAATAATGGTTTACAGAATTTGTGATATTCTTCGATTTTATCATTGTTAATTATCAGTAACTTGCTTACTTGACTTGCAGTCATTATTTCTAGTACAAGTTAACTAGAAAAATATAGTGATTATAATAATCATGCTTCATTAAAATAGCATTTAAGAGATACAAACACTTTTGTAATCTTTTATGATTATTAAATTATTTCACTAAATGACTTCATTGAAAATTTTCAATTTATTCACATAACCACTTGTGAATCCCAACTTTTAAGTCTTTGATATTGTACAATCAAACATGTACGAAATATAACAAGTGTTAAAATTATAGAAATAATAAAGACGATTATGATCACTTATTATCTATTTAATCTTATCTAGTATGATTATGTTCCATTTCTAAAATACTAATTTTGCTTAACATTCTAGTTGTGCGTGCATTGGATTTGGATTCCAAGTTCACATGCAATTCACTTGAATTCCAAATTCGAGTTTAGACTTCCTTTTGATCAAATCAAATAAATCTTTAAGTGACTTCACTTTGAATGAAAATTTCTAGAAATTTTCTTTGCATTAAAAAAAATAAACACATCTTAAATAAATGTCAATCAATATTAACTTATTATTTATTATCTCTTTTAGCTTTGAACACTAAAAGGATCAACATACATCTCTATGTATTAGCTAAACAATTATATGATTTTTGAGCCTTTATTAGAGAAAAGTCTTTTTGTTAACTTTAATTAATAGACTATATAAACAGGGAGAGAATCAATGAATAGTTACAATAAAAGATTGTCTTTTATTTGTTTTATGTGTCTAATTAATTACAAGCCAATCTAGAAAATAATTCACATATATGTTTCACTTAATTGCTGTTGGAATAGCATGTCTTATTTATTAAATCTATGATTTGCACAATAATGAATAATTCATAATTATCATTTATACTCATTGATGAAATATGTGGAACAAATATATTTCAAAAATAACAACTGAATTTATTATTCAAAAGAAATATCAAATTCGTTCACTCATTAAATAAATGAATCTAAAATATAGTTTCTAGAACTAATTTAAAGAAAGAGACTTAATACAACGTTGAAAATAAAAAAACTATATTCCATGCAAGTTATTTCTTAGTCTACCAATGTGCAATCCTTTTCTTGTTTCTCTTTCGCATTTCTTTCTTTCCTTGAATAATGCGTTCTTGAAACCAAGACAAAAAATATGGTTTGTGACATAAAAATTTGATCAACTATTCAAATATATATTAAAAGGAGATGAGCAAATCATATTTACCATTTCTTCTTGCAAACTTCTCAAGTGATCAAAAGAATCTCTTTTGATCTTTTTCCATATCTCGTATGTAGATATAAGGTTTACATATCTCGATTTAATATCGTCAGACATAGTATTTAGTATGCAATGATGATCCAAATAATCAGATCTCATCCAGTTCGCATATTTTTTATGAATATCATAATCAGATAAAGTTGATGGCTCATCTGGAGGCACATTAATGATTGCATCATACACTTTTAGTTTACTGAGAACTATGTGTATGTTTTTGTACCAATCATCAACATTGCTGAAGTCTAAATGAAAAGCACTTGGGTAGCCATCATAAGGATTCACTGGTTCTTTCACATTTTGAGGTTCTTGATTAGGATTAAGAGAATTAACCATTGCTGCTGGAAATGAATAAATAAAATATAATGAATTAAAACATATAATAAATACCAGATTTTATTTGAAAATATAAACATGATGCATGAATGCAACATATATAACACATAAAAAATTATATACTGATCCACGATAAATTAATTTGAAAATTAACAGACCAGCCTTGGGGTAGGTCAGACTAACTCAAAGTTAATTTTGAGACAAATCTCAATTTCATAAGTGAAAACTTAAAAACGTCATTTTCTCTTTTGACTTATGAACTACCGCTAGTTTGGTCAAGATACACTAGTCATGCTCGAAAGCCTACATACACCTTCAGAGTGTAACCCATTATTTTCAATCAATGACTTAACTCAAGAGTGTGCCTTAGGGTCAGTCAAACTTGAAATACATCACTAATTGTATTCTCATAAGAGAAGTCAACTTTGAGATAAAATAAACATATTCGGAAGCCTTTCCTTAGGGAGGCCGCAAACGGAGGCGATACAAGGCCCTTCCTATGCCTCTCGGTATTCAACAAATAATGGAGACCATGAGACTTATTGTCATAACTCCCTCTCCCACTCACTATTTTGGAAAAGTGTGTTTTTTTTCTTCACAAAATCAATATTTTTTTTAATTTAGTTGTAAAATAAATTTAATTATTTTTACCAAATGATATTCTAATAATTACTAACCCAATTAAGCAAAACATAAAAAATTGTGCCCGTAATTCTAATTTTAATTTTGCTTAAACTAAGAGAATATCATTTTTATTTTAACAAAACATTTTTCATTAAAATAACAAATTAAACAACTTTATTTTTGATTTACCATCTTAACTAATTAACGCTGAGTTTATTATCATATGAATTATCATATATAAACATATAATAAAATATATGACGTTCCTAATAGTATGTTTCTACACGAATGTACTGCATGTCAATTGCATACTGTGTGGGTATATGAATGACATGTTATAAAGCATGATAAAATATTAAACACTTTAATCATATTCAAACATTTATAATAAGGAAATAAAAGCGGGTTAGTAACTTTTGGTTAATTTTAGAAAAATTACAAGACTTGCAAAAAAATAATGAAAATGTAGCGTAGACTATCCAAGGCCTGTTGAAGAGCACCTTGATCTCGAATCTTGAGATGTAGTCTTGTTGAGCCAATGCCACCCTTTTCCATTTCTATTTTGAATTATACAACTTTTTAATTATTTTAAACAAACTTTTAAAATAATTAAACTTTGGGTTTTAACACCCAAATAGTTTCTAAGACCTAATTTGAATTTGGCTAATTTAATTCAAAAATAAAATTAAACAATTTAATTTTAATAAATTAAAATTCAAAATAATTTTAATTTTGGATATTTTAATTAAAAAAAATTTAATTATGGAAGAGAACAATCAAAAAAATTTTAATTAAGAAAAATATTCAATATTATTTCAATTAAAGAAATTTCTAAATTAAAACCATTTTAATTCAATTTCAGATTTTTAATTAAATGAAAAATTAAAATAATTATGGTAACAACACACTAGGGTTTGTATCATACAAACCCTAGGTGTGTACCAATGTGGGCAGCGGCAGGGAGGTTCGGCGGTGGAGGCTGACGTGGCTCGGGGTGGAGCTTGTAATGTCCCAAATTCCCTAATGTGGTTTATGCTTGGATTAGGGGGGGCCAGGAGGGCCATAATTGATTTATTACGTAATTATGTGATTAAGTGCATGATTATGTGGAATATATGATGATAATTGCACATCTGTATATTTATGTGCATGTTTATGATTTATGGATGAGACCACATTATAATGTGGATATGTTCGAGCTATTTAGCATAAGATGATCCTAGAATGCAAGATTAGCAATTTGGTCATAACGAGATTAATTTCAAGGCTTGGGGTAAGTCTGGGGGTAACTTGATGTTTAGTACATTATCGGGAATGAACGGGTAATGGGATATGAATAAATTATTATTTGAGAATATTGGGAATAATGGGAATTGAAGGACGTTAACTATGATTAGCGGGATAAGTGGGAAATGATTGTTTTACCCTTGGGTGGCTGTTTAGGAGTTAATTGGGCTTAAGGGCATTTTGGTCTTTTGACCATGGGATATGTTTTGTTATCCAAAAAATTGGCATTGATGACGTGGCAACTGATCCCTGGACACGTGGCTGACATCTGGAGGAACTCTGCTAGTGCATCAACCAGAAGACGTATTAGAAGCAGTAAGCAGCCCAGTCTTACCTGCGACCAGTCTGGTCGATGGTTCCGCATGTAATGTAACATTACTGTGAAGATCTTTGTAAATCCCGAATTTAACTCACACAATCTCCTGAGTATCCGATTATTCAGGAGAGAATATCTGTAACGATCTTATGTAATCCCCCTTGAGCCTATAAATAGAAAAAGAGAGCTCAAGGAAGGGACTTTGGGGCTTTGGAATTATTGAAGATTAGAGTAATTCTCCTTGGAATATTGTATTGTTCTTCAGAGGTTGGTGAAACTCATTGAACCCTTGTTCTTTGATCACTCCTTTGATTCTTATATCAATAACAGTCTAAGTGGACGTAGGTCATTACCAAATCCTGGGGCCGAACCACTATAAAATATCGTGTTCTTATTACTTTTCGTCATTTGATTCTTCTTAACATATTCATTCACATCAAGCATATTCCGACTCCGTGTCAGTTGACCAAAATCTGGGTCAACATTCTGGTGCTTTCATTGAGAGCTTGATTTATCATTGTTGAGAAAATCAATGGCGAAAACTGGAAGGAAAGCTGGACAGGCGGCCGCTGCTGTGCCATCAAACCCACCTCCTCCTCCCCCTGCGAGCGTGGTGGAGGATGAGACACATCTGGACTTTGAGGAGGAAGAGATGGATGATGCAACGCTGAAAAGTACCCTGGGGGCATTGCAGGAGGAGCTGGCTAGTCTGAGGGCCAGTCAAGAGACTGCTGCTGAAGTTGTGGCGCGGCAGCAGCAGGAGATTGAATGGCAGCACGCGGAATTAAGCGAAAGGCAGGCGGAGATGGATCGTCGCCAGAGCGAAGCCATGGCAGCCCTTGAGGCGGCCTTGCAACTGGCAAGGAATCAGGCCGCACCTGTTTCGCAGCCTGACCAACCTGTCAATGGGCCACCTCAGAGGGGTCCTAATCCCAGCCCACCAATCCAGCCTTCGAGTCCGCAAAGGCCCGAGCAGCCTCAGGTGCCCCATGACGATGTCCCACTGGACCCTGAGGCGCAGCCACCATTCCAAGCTGGTCGCAGAAATCCCCCGCCACAAAGGCAAAATAGGGCCGAGCATCAGCCTCGTAGTCCTAGATGCCGTAGGGGCGATGAGCCAAGCCTACTGAACAGAGGTCATTATCCCCCTGGTAACAGGAGGGACTCAGAGTTAGGCTCTGCGGTCCGGGGTCCCCCACGGCATGATAATGCACAGGGACACCACGGCCAGCGCAGGCCGCCCTCTAACGTTCGGGACATTTAAGCCAGGGACGGAAATCGAGGGAACAGTCAATCCCACCATAGCCAATCAAGGTTCAGAGATGGCCATGGATATAATGAGGCCGACTCAAGCAAGGGAAACGTTGGCCGAAGGAATGAAGAAAGAGGTAAAGGCAGGAGCCAGGTACCTCAAGATGACCAGCCCAATAGACGGGACGCTAGGGGGCAGCCCAAGCAAAATAATTTCTTCAACCGGCTCGGGGGTAGCGAGCAGTGGAGAAGAGACGAAGACTTGCGTGATGTACTCAACGATCGTCGCGAGCGGCATGGCGATAACCTCCCCACAGCAACAGAGGCCACAGCAATTCCTGCCGCTGTACAGGCCCAAATAAATGCCCTCAACCAAGCAGTGCAGCAGCTGGTCGGGGGAAGGACGTCGTATATCGACCACGATAGGAGGAAAGGCACTCCTTTTGTACAAAGGATAGCTAATGCAGAAACTCCAAGCAAGTTCAAAATGCCTACACTTCCAAATTTTGACGGGTACGGAGACCCAGTATCTCATGTCAATAAATTTGAGATACAAATGGATATTCAGAAAGTGTCTGAAGACGCTCGGTGCAGGATCTTCCCTGCAACACTTTCTGAAGCCGTGCAGGAATGGTTTTTTAAGTTCCCTCCCGCAAGCATAGTTTCCTGAGAAATGTTCGTAAGGGAGTTTTACGGACAGTTCTATGCAGGTCGTGTGCATCCGACCGAAGCAAACCAGCTGGTTGAAATTCACCAGCAGGATGGAGAATCAGTGAAGGACTACATCCAGCGCTTTATGCGAACGGCGGCTGGAGCGAAAATGGTGGGGGACGAAGGAAAAATGATGGCCATAACCGCAGGGGATAAACGTCGTTCTCCCCTCTGGAAAAGTCTTCGAAAGGAAGGAGTAAGAACTACCTAGCAATTTTTGGACCGGGCTGATCGCTACATCAAGCTCGAAGAAGCCATTGCCGACGATGGAAAGCCCTCAGGCAAGGATAAGAAGGCTTCTGAACCTACCAAATCCGCCAATGGGTCCAAGCCTAATGGCAACAGCAAAGGCAACGGGAACGGCAACGACAATGGCAAGAATGGTGGAAAATGGTCGTATAATGAGCCTTCCACCTCCGAAAATAAACGAGCCAAGGGTAATCGTTATGAACCTCGGTTCACTAACTACACTGCCCTCATTGAGTCTCGGGGAGAGGTTTATCAGGCCACAAGTTCTAGTGTGCCTTACAAAAAACCTGGCCCCATTCGAAAGGATATTTCGAAGAGAGACACTACCAAGTTCTGTCGTTATCATAACGACTACGGACATGACACCAATGAATGCAACCAGTTGAAAGACGAAATCGAGTTCCTTATTAGACAAGGACACTTGAGAAGATACGTACGGGCCTCGGGAAATTCCCAACGAGAAGCTCCAGGTAGCAACGAGCAGGCGCCCACGCGCCAACGCTCGCCACCCTTACAGCCTGCCCCCGTGACTGGCACACTCTTAACCATCTGTGGAGGCCCGCACCTCGTGGGAAATAGCGGAAAGGCCAGGGAACGATATGCTCGGACTCTGCGCCAAGACCAGGACATCGAGATGATGACTGTGGAAGACCGCGCACCAAAAAAGGCTCGGTCAGAGGAAGGTGAAATAACCTTCTCTGACAGCGATGCCCAACATGTCTGTTTCCCACATTCTGATCCGCTGGTCGTGGACATCCAGATGGCCAACATGATGGTAAAGAGATTGCTGGTCGATACAGGAAGTTAAGTCAATATCCTGTATAAGTCAACACTGGAACGCATGAAATTGTCCATTAAGGACTTGGAGCCCTGCAACCAAAAGATATACGGCTTCTCTGGAGAAGGACTCGCCCCCGCCGGATTGATCAAACTACCAGTGACGACGGGTACAGCGCCTGCAACAAGGACATTACTCGCCACTTTTGTAGTGGTTGATTGTTCTTCAGCGTACAATGCCGTCATTGGGAGGCCTATACTGGTTGATCTACGGGCCGTCATCTCTATGTGGCACTTGGCCATGAAGTTCCCAACAGACGCGGGGGTAGGACGCGTGTTGGGGAACCAGAGAGAAGCCAGGGAGTGCTACAACGCCTCAATCACAAAGGCGAAGAATGGAACGCCGAAGAGTACTACCTCCGATAGGTTGCAGATGACATTTGATACACAAGCCCAATCCGGTGATGAAGTCACCAAATAGGGTGTTGCCCAAAGTGAGGATAGAGACTTAGATCCTCGCTTTGGGGATTTTGAAGAAAACGTTGGACCTGTCGAGGACCTTGAGAAGGTCCAACTCGAAAAAAAAGACCCGACCAGAGTCGTGAAGGTTGGGAAAAACTTAGAACCTACCACGAAGCACGCACTGGTGGAATTTTTGCGAAAGAACCAGGAGGTTTTCGCCTGGTCGCACAAAGACATGGCTGGGATAGATCCTGCAGTCATCAGCCATGTCCTGAATATAGACAAGACCTTTTCACCCATGCAACAAAAGAGAAGGCTGCTCGATAAGGATAGATCGAGAGCCTTAAAAGAGGAAGTTGAAAGGTTAAAGGAGAATGGGTTCATCAGGGTGGCATTTTATCCATCATGGGTCTCCAATCCAGTGCTGGTTCCCAAGCTAAACGACAAATGGCGAACCTGCGGGGATTTTACAGACCTCAATAAAGCCTGCCCAAAGGACTGCTTCCCACTCCCAAGAATCGACCAGCTGGTCGATGCAACTGCAGGGCACGAAATCCTCTCGTTCATGGATGCGTATTCAGGCTACAACCAGATTAGCATGCATCCCCCCGACGAGGATCACACTAGCTTTTGGACCGATACGGGTTTATACTGTTACAAAGTAATGCCCTTCAGACTGAAAAACGCAGGTGTGACTTACCAACGGCTAGTCAACCACATTTTTAAGGAGCTGATCGGAGTAAACATGGAGGTATATGTGGACGACATACTGGTAAAGTCTAAAAAAGGAGAAGGACATGTAAGGGATTTACAAAAGTGCTTTGATGTATTGAATAAATACCAAATGAAGTTAAATCCCCTTAAATGTTCCTTCAGAGTTGGATCAGGGAAGTTTTTGGGATTTATTGTAAATTCAAGAGGAATCGAGGCCAACCCCGACAAGATAAAAGCCCTGATCGATATGAAGTCGCCAGAAAGGATCAAAGATGTACAAAGTTTAACCGGGAGAATCGCAGCCCTAAGTAGATTTATTTCGAAATCAACAGACAAGTGCGTCCCTTTTTTCAATCTACTTAGGGGAAATAAGAAGTTTGAATGGACAGGAGACTACGAGCAACCATTCCAAGCCTTGAAAGCCCATATGGCACAACCTCCCATCTTATCAAAGCCGATCGAAGGAGAAACTTTGTTTATTTACCTGGCGATTACTGAAGTTGCTGCTAGCGCGGTACTAGTGCGAGAGGAAAAAGGCGTACAAAAGGCAGTCTATTATGTCAGCAAGAGACTGATCGGGGCAGAATTGAGATATCCACCAATCGAGAAGTTAGCATATTGCCTAATCCTGGCCTCTAGAAAGTTGCGCCCCTACTTTCAAGCCCATCCTATTACAGTTCTAACCGACCAGCCCCTTTGACAAGTCATCCAAAAACCAGAAGCGGCTGGACGATTATTAAAATGGGCAGTCGAACTGGGGCAGTTCGATATAACTTATTCACCGCGAGCAGCAGTCAAGGGACAAGTTTTGGCCGACCTTATTGCAGAGTTCACCGAACTCCCAGACAGCGAGCACTGCAAACAGCCTAGTGCGCCTGAGCCTCAAGAGAAAGCCCCTTCGTGGAAATTATTCACGGACGGATCGTCTAACGAATCCCACGCAGGAGTGGGAGTGATATTGATAACGCTGGAAGGGCATTGATTTCACTGCGCTATTAGGTTCGATTTCACCGCGTCAAATAATGAAGCCGAATACGAAGCACTCCTCGCTGGATTGAGGATGGCGAAAGATATGAGCATAAAGACGCTTGATATTTACAGTGATTCACAGCTGGTGGTGAATCAAGTTCTAGGAGAATATCAAGCACGAGGCTTAAAAATGGTGGCCTACTTGAATAAAACAAAAGACTTGCTAGCCCAATTCACGGAGTACACCCTTCAGCAAATTCCGCGGGATCAGAATTCAAACGCAGATGCCTTAGCCAAACTCGCGAGCGCGAAGGATGCTGACACTTTGAACATTGTGCCAGTGGATAGACTGAGTAAGCCAAGCATACAAGCGGTCGAATCCAGTATGGAGATTCGAATGGAGGATACATGGATGGCACCTTATTTGGAGTATCTGACAAACGGTACGCTACCAACGGATAGAAACAAAGCCAGAACTCTACAAAGGCGAGCTGCTAGGTACATACTGGTCGATGGTGTTATGTACTGAAGAGGATATTCCTTGCCACTACTCAGATGCGTTACACCGGAAAAAGCTAAGGAACTCATGAAAGAGGTGCATGAAGGCTTCTGCGGGGATCACGCTGGGGGGTAGAGTTTGGCAAAGAAGATTCTAAGGCAAGGCTACTTCTGGCCAACTATGAACGAGGATTCGATGGAGTTTGTACGAAGATGCGATAAATGTCAAAGGTTCTCCAAGATTCCACAAGCAGCTCCGAAAGAATTAAAACAGATGCAAAGTCCGTGGCCTTTTGCAGTATGGGGGATAGATTTGATTGGATCCCTACCTACAGGGAAGGGCAAAGTAAAGTACGCAGTCGTAGCAGTCGATTACTTCACCAAATGGGCCGAAGCTGAACCGCTTGCTACCATCACGACCAAGAAAGTTCTTGACTTTGTTATCAAGAACATTGTCTGTCGATATGGCTTGCCTAGAAAGATAGTTTCAGACAACGGAACCCAATTTGACAGCGACTTATTCATCGATTTCTGCGAAAGACATGGAGTTATCAAAAGCTTTTCTTCAGTTGCACACCCCCAAGCGAATGGGCAGGTCGAAGCCGTGAATAAAACTCTTAAAGATACCTTGAAGAAGAGACTTGAAGAAGCTAAGGGAGCATGGCCAGAGCAGCTGCCTGAAGTCCTCTGGTCGTATAGAACGTCTCACCGAACAACGACAGGACATACCCCATTTTCCTTAGCCTACGGACATGAGGCGATGTTGCCTGTCGAATTAGATCCCCCCTCACATCGACGATTAACATACGACCAAGACCAGAACAGCCAACTGATGATGGAATCCCTAGACTTGATTGACGAGATACGGGAGAAAGCCCAACTCTGAGCTGCTGCGTACCAGCAAAAAGTCGTCCGGTACTTTAACTCCAAAGTTAAAGAAAGAAAATTCAACGTCGGAGATTTGGTGCTACGACGAGTTTTCTTAAACACCCGCGACCCCACTGCTGGAGTACTTGGACCTAATTGGGAAGGACCTTACCAGATTGAAGAAGTCCTTCATCCGGGCACCTACAAACTTGCATGCTTGAACGGAGATCTCGTTCCACGTTATTGGAATGGAGAACACCTGCACAAGTACTATCAGTGAACAGTCCTTTTTAAAGGACTGGCTTGTATTAAATTTTTACTTTTTACAAGTTTAGCAAAGAGGGTTAGCCACGCTGTATGGCTAATCGCTCGTATATGTAAGATTTTATTTTAGAATCACTCGTAAAGACATGTTTAGTCCATTATTAATACGAGATTATAAGGGACTGTGCGCAGCCAGTCATTCTTGCCAACCTTTGTGAATTTATATTTACAAGTATTTGTTCATTACGTGTGTTGTTTTGCTGTATTATAAGTATTACTTTTTCTCCTGAGCAGAAATGTTCGAACAGGTCATGGTCAAGGCAAGTGACCAAGGACCTAAAGCTCCTCGATCACTTGGGGGGCATATAAGGCACATCGATAGCAAAGCATACCATGAGGTATGTAAACACATGAACAAAATGAGTGAAATCATGCTAAGGTACTTAGAGTATTTTTCAAAATTTATATTTTGTTAAATCAAGCCAAAGTACTATGCTAAGTTCGGTCATACGAACAAATGTTATAATAAATGAAAATGTTATAGCATCATGATGTAATCTCTTACACCGCAAGCATCACTGCTTGGATGTAACTGTTCAAATAAAAGAAAAGGTTTGCTGCCCATGCAGCAAATTCAAAAAAGGAATTGTCTTTACATCACGACCCGTGGGTCGTATAATCAAAAGAAAGAAAAAATATTAAAAAAGCTCAAGAGGCATTGGGAGCAGGAGGGTCTTTATCAACATTCTGGTTGGCAGCATCCTCAACAACTCCTTCTTCCTCTACGCCAGCAATGCTTGGGGAAGCAGGGACCCTGGCTCTTGCCTCCTCTTCAGCCAGTTGAGCAGTGCAGCGAGCCAGCTCAGCAGTCCTGACATCTTCTGAAAGATAGCTGAAGTCTGCACCCTGATTGTGTTTCCAGAAATTGTAAAAACACCGGAGCGTCGTCCTCTTATATCTTTCCAGATTCTTGGAGTTGTCAAGCTCCAGCTGCTTTACTTTGCCCTCAAGAGTAGCAATGGCCTCGTCTTTGGACTTATGTTCCTCTTCCAATCTCTTGACTTCGCGATACTGGGTGCGGCTGGGATCTTGATACTCCTCCCTCTGCTTTATTATAGCTGCCTTCGTAGCTTCAGCCTCTGATAGCTTTGTCACTGCGACATTCCTCTGCTGAGCCAACACCTCCAACTCCTTTGCGTGCCTGGCCTCTGCAGCCAAAAGTTCCTCGGCTGCCTTCACCTGGTGCCTCTCGATGGCCTTTGCCCAAGCCTGTTCAATGGTGGCTTGGGTGCGGGTACGAGCAGCAGTTGCAGACAGCAAAGCCTGAGGACAGAAGATAAAGTTAGAACCTATTACAAAGAATAAAAGACTAAGGCCTAAGAGATAAAGAGGCACTTATGCTAGCTATTTCGTTCAGAGTCCTGTTCAGGATTTGGTCGACTGCCATACTCTCTGCCTCGACCATTGCATTTTTGACACGGTCGTTCTTCGCGATGTGCGCGAGGCGGTCTTTAGCTGCTCGTAAGGCATGGCTCGAGAGTTTGGCCCCAAGAGCTTCTTCCCGCTTGTCTTGTTCCCTGGTGGGCGCAGCCGGACGGTTCGGCGGGGGAGGAGGAGTCTGCTTCTCAGCAGGAGCCGGAGGATGAGTAGAAGTTTGCCCAGCTGGCACGTCCCTGGGAGCATCTTATGTTCGACTCTTCTTGGCCGGTCTCTGGCTTGTTTTGCCGGCTTGTATCCTTGACGACTTTCGCCGGAGCTGAGGAACTTCCTCTTCCTCCTCAGCATTGTATAGGTCGAAGACGTTGGGAGTGGCAATATTTGCATACAAGTAAAAACATACAAAGGGTAAGATAAAGGCAGATGAAAACTCTTTATTCAACGGAAAATAAGGTCACAAAGTGAGTACCCGAGCTACAACTACTGGTCGCTATACTATTGACTCTATTAGTCACACACTCACTATCTGGCATGAAGAAGTCTGGCCCTAGATTTGGAGTATATGTAAAGTTTCCCTCCCCGTCAAACAAATGACAGGGAATTGGCAAGCTATTTAAAAGCAAAATAACTTTACCATTTTCATCAGAGGATTCCCCCAGGTCCACAACTGGCTCTTTGGCCTTTTGTTTCCCCTTGCCTTGGGGAGCAGAAGGCCTTTCTGCGGAAGGATTGCCTGTGGGCTCCCTGATTGTAACCCCCGTTGGCCTCCTTCGAGGAGGGGACGCAGGAGGTTGCTGCTCGGGAACCCCCTCGGCAGTGGCATCAGCTACCACGGACCCTCTTGTTTCATGGCGAGGAGCCAGGAGGCCAGACAGCCTCAGGTTTTCATCAGTAACCAGGGACTTGACGCTTTTTTCTGCGTCTGTCATCCTGGCCAGTCTATTGGACCTCGACACCATGTCTGGGGTTGGGGTCGGACGTAACCATGGGCCTGAAAGACAAAGTACAGTTTGAGAAAAATGAAAGGAAACTCCTTGATTAAAAGTATCGACCAGTCAAAGACGGTACTTACCTCCTCGGGTGAAGGCCAGGTTGTTGCTGGTTATGTCCGGAGTAAGGAAGTACTCCTTACTGTACTGCCCCACGTTAGAAATGTGCGTAGTGTCACTCAGGAACGTCCGGTTTGTCTCCTGGTGACAGAGGTGGAAGAAACCCGTCCCATATTGTTGCGGGTTGGATTTAAGGTCGAAAAGATAATTGACCTCGTGGGGAGTAGGTTCTGGCCATTTTTTAAGTTTGTACAGGATATAGAGTGCGGCCAGCATTCTATATCCGTTTGGAGTAATTTGGAAGGGGGAAACATCGAAATAATTAGCCACCCCCTGGTCAAAAGGATGTAGAGGGAGGAAAGCCCCCGCCTCTATGTGATACCGAGACCAGGCGCTGTATATACCTCCGGGGAGGTTAGCCCTTTGGTATGCGGCAGGAATTTTGATGGAAACCCCTGTGAGGGGATACTTCCTGAAATAGTTAGCAACCATCCGAAGGGTCACTACGCTGGTCGGGGAAATATACCACTCGACATCAGGCAGATTTTGATGGCGACGGCGGGCTCTAATTTGGATATTAGGGTCAGGAACTGGATTGTTTCGACCACTAGGCGAGGGAACCCTAGCCTGCGAATCAGGCTGAGCAGGAAGGTTTGGACTATCATCGGAGTCAGGTCTTTTCTTGCCTACAGATTTGGAACGAGCCATTTGAGGAGGAGAAGGACGAGGTTTGGATGAGGATCGAGAAAAAGGAATCTCGTGGATTTGGGCGGCCGGTTGTTCTTCGCCTTCGAGCAGCTGGGCGAGAAGATCGTCGTCGATGGGCCGTTCACCTCCCCACAAATCTGGCATCAATGTCTGCAAACAGAAGAATGGGGAGGTGAGGATGGAGAATTTTTAAAAGGCTTTTTAGAATAACGCTGGTCGAGTATAAAAGCCAAACTTTTATACAACAACATTCTAACAAAAAGCTAAAATTTTCCACATGAACAGTTTGAAAACGGATCAAAGGGTGAAAGTAAAAAGTTTTTCAAAAAAGCTTTTTCAACTCCCCTTAGGGCAGGAAAAACCTATTTTCCAACTAGCCTAAAGATCGAATTTTTACTTCGATTTTATGTCCTAAAAGTACGTTCCTAACTATCAAACTAACTCGTAAATCTTTTTACCCACAAGCATCTCAAACCAGAAATAGATGAACTCAAACAGTTGACATACAGAAGCATGCATTGCGAAAATACGAAACATAAAAATTCGAAGACTTACCAGAAAAAAGATCGTTGAGAAGGGTAGAGAGTCTTCGGAAGTCGAGGTGCGTTCAAGATGAACTTGGAAGGTGCAGAAGGACGGTTTCTGGGAGAAGACGAGAGCTCTGGTTTTAGGGTTTCTGGAAAGAGTAGTGGCGTGCGTAAAAAGAAAAGGAAGATTTCGAAGATATTATATAAGTTTGTCTGTGGCATTAAAAAGGTGTAATCATCAGTTTCCCTTTTTCGAAATATGGGGAAGAGGAATGGCCGCCGAATTATTACTGGGGAACTGAAAAGTCATGATTAGACAGGAGTAGGTTGCTTTTTCTAAGAACACACGAAGAGTTCTGACACGTAAGGCGGGGTTACCGAAGGGTCGTTCGCTCAAAAGTTTATTTATTGCTCGTAATAAATAAACTTGGGGGGCAAATGTTATCCAAAAAATTGGCATTGATGACGTGGCAACTGATCCCTGGACACGTGGCTGACATCTGGAGGAACTCTGCTAGTGCATCGACCAGAAGACGTATTAGAAGCAGTAAGCAGCCCAGTCTTACCTGCGACCAGTCTGGTCGATGGTTCCGCATGTAATGTAAAATTACTGTGAAGATCTTTGTAAATCCCGAATTTAACTCACAAAATCTCCTGAGTATCCGATTATTCAAGAGAGAATATCTGTAACGATCTTATGTAATCCCCCTTGAGCCTATAAATAGAAAAAGAGAGCTCAAGGAAGGGACTTTGGGGCTTTGGAATTATTGAAGATTAGAGTAATTCTCCTTGGAATATTGTATTGTTCTTCAGAGGTTAGTGAAACTCATTGAACCCTTGTTCTTTGATCACTCCTTTGATTCTTATATCAATAACAGTCTAAGTGGACGTAGGTCATTACCAAATCCTGGGGCCGAACCACTATAAAATATCGTGTTCTTATTACTTTTCGTCATTTGATTCTTCTTAACATATTCATTCACATCAAGCATATTCCGACTCTGTGTCAGTTGACCAAAATCTGGGTCAACATGTTTAAATTTAGAGGGTTGTAGAAAGGTTAAGGCTTAAGGCAAAAACATGGCTTCTTTCTTCTTCTCTCACGATCATCTTTCTCTCTCTCTTGGGTTGTGATTTTTGGAGCAAGATTGAGGATTCAAGCTAGGGAATTAAAGCTTGAGGGTTTAGGATAGTGATTAGCCATTGAAGGGGATTCAAACCTGTGTTTAAGGTAAGATTCCAACCATAGTTTCTGGTTTTTGCTCTGTTTTAAGGATAGTTTAAAGTTTGAGAGTTTTGATTGTTGAAGTGGTTATTTGGTGTGGTTTTGAATGGTTCAAAGCTTGGGTTTTGCTGTTTAAATGTTGGTTGTGTTGTGGTGATACTTGGGTGTGATTTTGGGATTTAATTGATGAAGGTTTGGGCAGGTTTGAATTGAGAAAATGGGTAGGGGATCTGGGTTCCCTGGGTCAAATCGCGACCGAGTTCATGCAAGTCGCGAATTGGACCCAAGCCAGAGCCTTTTGTTAAGCAAGCGCGCCGCGATCCACTAGGCCAAGTCGCGACCCGCCCTTGGTACCCCAAACAAACACTCTCTGTCTTGGGGGCGTGCCGTGACCCACTAAGTCAAGTTGTGCCCCCCCCCCCCCCCCCCGTCTTTTTGTGCCAAGAGGGGTTTTTCAAGGGTTTAGGCTCAGGGTTTCATTTCCAAAGGCTCAAGATTGAATCTATTAATCGTTTTAGTACGATTCGAGGCCCCAGGAGCGGGGTTTAGACCATGAACCTTTTATTATTTATTTTTATTGATGGTATTTCATATTTGGTTATGGCTAGGTGACCATTAAGGGACTTAATGACCCATCGCTCTTTTATTATTTCACGCTTGAACCAAAGGCAAGAAAAATGCACCCAGTATGTGACATGCATGGTTATTGATGAGGCATGTTGAGTGCTCTATATATGGACATTGATTGCATTATAAATACATAGCAACTTTGCTTATCTATGTATGGTACTGACTTATTAGTCAGAGATCGGCAATGGTGTTTAGTATTGATCCTGAAGCTGTGACTTTTTAGTCAAGTTCAGCGGTGATACTGAGCGCTGGACGTATGGTATTTGCTTAAGAGTCAAGAATGACATTATTGTGTTTAACACAGGCCAAAATGATTATATCTAATCAACATGAGCATGAAATGCTTGACCGATCCCAAGTTTGATGAAAACTAAAAGCGCTTGTCTAGTCTAGAGGCTAGTTACGTAGAGCCAGGGCAAAAAAGGCTTAGGTGACTAAAACGTCACATAGCTTAGGGAGCGGATCCCCAGAGATAGACTTATTAGTCATCTATTCAGAGTATGCCTTATTAGTCACCTATCTAATTAGGGTGCGGAGCCCCAAAGTGTGACTCACTATCTGATTAGGGCTGCAAGCCCCAGAATGATTACGAGAATCATTTATTGATATTACATACATGCAGTGATAAGTTTTCTTGCCGAGCCTTGGCTCATGAGTGCTATGTGGTGCAGGTAAAGGGAAAGAAAAGCTTACCCAACCTTGAGTGGAGAGCTTAGGTGGTGATGTGTACATATGCGCCCGCTTGACCACCATGGCCAAGGTGTTTCTTAGAGGAGCTAGGGGTTAACCCTATTTTTGCCGCTTAGGTTGGCGGGTTGAAATTTTTATACTGTAATGATCATTTTGGATTGTAAATAACTTTTTAAACACTTTTATGGGCCCATGTACAGTTTAATATTTTAAATAAAATATATCATTTCCCTTTGAACGAAAATTTTCACCTTAGCCTACTAATGACACCTAGATGCATGTTTATAACCAAATGACTCATTTAGTGAGTTAAGCACTATTTAAAGTCCACAGTAATGGTCTTGGAGTAACCAGGGTGTTACAAAGTTAGCAAGGCCGCATGCTGGGCGCAGGGCCTGAGTGTGCGACACAGCATGGGTGCGGGACTGGGAAGGCAAAGCGCGGTAGGGGCGCGCAACTTGGTAGGCGAGGTGTGGCAAGGGCACAGGCCTGGCCAGGCAGGTGCGCAGGGGCACATGCTGGTGCAGGAGCATGGCTCAGGGCTCGGGCTTGGTCCATCTTGGAATTTCAGCCAGAATTTTGAAAAGAAAAATTACAAAATTCCTATGCCCCAAAATTGGCTTACATATTTCATCTAGAAATTTTAAGAACAATTCCTAAACCCAAAAGCACCATTATAAACAACCCTTAAGAATCTATCATCATTAATACAACACATCCATCCATTCAAACATATATCACATATAATATAAAAATGCACATAGTCCTACACAACAATTAATAATATGCATAGATTAATGAAATGGGCATGGTGGGCCCAGTGTTTATAACACACAAAAAAAAATTCCATCTCTCATATAAATAGTTTATATGAGAAAACATCCAGACAGAAACATTAATATACAATATTATTAATCATGAGACATATATATAAATAAACACATATTTATATATATCATATACACATATAGAAAAATATTCAAGAACAAAAATATTTACCTCTTGAAGCCTATCAAGTGTCCTTGAGTCTTTTCATATATATATATCGATCTTCCTATTCAATGCTTTGAGCACTCAAACCACGATCTTTCAGAGTGTTATCTACACCTCAAGATGTGTGTGGGCACATAGAGAACATGAGTTTGTAATTTAGGAATCACAAGTATATCTCAACACATGAGAACATGGATTATGGCTTGAGAAATGTTAGAATCAAAGAAGATGACAATTTCTTGTTAGACAAAAATTCTAAAACTTTTCTAAATTCTTACTGACTTGTGTATGTATTTCTCAACCTTCTTGTTATTCTATATCATAAATATAGAAATTATGTATGACCTTATTATTCCTAATAATAATAGTAATATAATAGCAATATCATAATGATGATAGGAATTGATTTAGGTAGATATCTAACTTACCAAATTTAAAAATATCTATTTTCAAATTATTAATTAATTAAATAAATAAAATAAAAACAACACAGATACATTATCTGTGCACTGCTACACGCATGGCACAGTCCCTGGACTGTGTCATGCATGAATAGCAGTATTCCCTTTTCAGGGATATTGAATTTTTCTTTTATTTATTTATTTAACTAAAATCAACCCTTCCACAAATATGGTATTATCCTTTTAAGGAAAAGATCACAATCATATTTAAAAATTAAAATTTTTAATTTAAAATTCAAATTAATGATCATCATTATCATCATCTTTTAAATTTTAATAAATAAAAAACTATTTTTGACTTACCAGTTTTATTTTCTCCCACTCAAATAACATAATTAATTTAAAAAACTATTTATTTATGTTGACCACGATTTTGGCCAACGATGAGTAGACGTCAAAATGACAGTAAGCCTTGAGTAGAAAATAACGACACAAATAAGTTTATAGTGATTCAGCCCCAATTTGTTGGTAATAGCCTAATCAACTTGGAGTTGTGATATATGAATCCTACACTTAAGATCAGATGAAGTTGAGTCAACTGAGTTTCTGAAGTGTAAGTAGGAAAATACAAAGTTTCTCTCTCTAGAGAATACCTGATTTCTCTCTCTAAGCTCTCTCAGAAAATACCCCCAAGAATCCCCAAGTAAGAGTCTCCAAAAGAAGGATTCAAAAAGTCCTCTAAAATGATGCCATGAGCTCTTTATTTATAGGCTCATGGATCGTACAAGAAAGATCCCCCGAATTATGGGAATATCTAGTTGTTTTAACAAAATCTAACTAATGAACAAATTTAAAATATAACGATATGGATTTTACTTCGAGATATTTGAGAGATTCTTGTGATATTTACGAGTGATTATGGATGAATTCGTTATTGAGGTTCTTTAAAAAAGTCACTGGGCAGTTAACCCCTGAGATTCTGACACATCCAGTCGGCTACACTCCTCAATCTAACATTGCTGGTCGGCTAAATCTTCCTTCTGATGTAGCTGGTCGAGTGACACCCCTTTCTGATGTAATTGGTCGGGTGAAACCCCTTTCTGATGTAACTGGTCGGGTGAAACACTCCCTGACCAGGTACAACCATCTTCTCGGCTAATGTTCTTCCAACCAGTGATATCACAACTTCGTAGGTCCTTTTCTAACCTTTGCACTTCCCTTGGTCAACCTATTTATTGACCATTGATATGCCACTTGACGACCATGCATTGCCACTTGTAACTTCTGAGTACCACGTCATTGAACTGAAATTTTGGGGATAACATTTGCTCCCCAATTTTATTATATGATTTACTTGTATGATAAACTTTTTTCTCTAGCTAAATGTTATTGAGGTCGTTCAAAAGCATCCGACCGGTCAGTAACTTTCACAAATAATAAAAGTCCGACCAATTAAATCTCAAAAAGTTGAATAACCAATCAGAAATTCAGAGAATATCCTAGCAGTTGCCTCCACATGGTGACTCACCAGTAACTTTAATATTTCATATGTCCCAAAATTCCAAAATATGACTTTCTATATTCTCCCACCTTTTCAAGTAAACCCACAACTGAACTTTTCAGGCCATGAGAATGACACTTATTAATTCCTAATCGTGGGAAAGAGAATACTAAGAATTTTTAGGGTAATTGAAAATTTCCCCCTTTCCCTTTAAATAGGCCCACACATGCCTATCCCTCACAAGCAAAAAAAAAAAAAACATCACAAAAAGAAATTTCTCTTGTCTTAGCCGATTCTCCTCCAAAGCTCCAAGAGTGCTCCACTTCCTTCAAGAAAATCAAAGGCTTCTTCAAGAAATCAAGTGTTTTCCCTTCCATTTGGGCAAGTCCTCTCTCCTTTGGCTTTATTTTTAAGTATTTTGTCCTTTAAAATTCTGCACAAATATTGGTTAGAATAGGTGAATGTTGAAACCCACTTATGATATGCTCTCCTTGGAATTTTGTGATGAATATTTGTAGGATAGTGCTTTTGTGGTTGTTTTGATGTAGATTAGGCTTTGGGTTAGCCAATTTCACTTTTAATTTCATGAAATTTTAAAGAAAAAATAGTTTCCCATCCTCCATTGCACATTCAGGTTCATGGGTTTGTATGAATTCTGAAGTTTTCTTGAAACGTTTTGAAACCCTTGTGTACGCCCTGGTTTTCCCACGGGCTGTTAGCAGGCTGAGATACGGCCTGATCATGAGATTCGGCCTAATCATGTCTCCCACGTGGACATCCCCAAGACCGGAGCTGCCACTCGAAAGATCCTACCTCCTCAGCTTGAGGTAACCTAAGGGTTCGCCAAGATTAGACTGAGTTTGGACTTTGAAAGCCACAGGTCGAGGGAAGCATCTAGCTCGTGACCCCTTATAAAGTCAACCATGCATGGTAAACGTGCATATATCAGGCATCACGTGTCTGATATATCCCTGACTTCTCGGACACGCAGCATGAACGTGCGCATTCTGGCACCCACGACTGGTTTGGGCCATGCGGCCCATTATCCCCCTTACCTATTGATTAGACCACACTTCATGAGTCAGGTTTTAGGAATTAATCATGAATGTCACAGAGTTGACATGATAGGTAAGAAGGTCACGGGATGACCTTCTTACCAACTCCCAGGTGCCTTCTCCTATAAATATGGAGACCTTGGGAGTTACAAAGGGTTGGACTCTATCGTGTAAGAAATACCCTGTAAAAGAATACCAAGCATATAGCAATAATACTGACTGGTGGAGTAGAAGGATTTTAACCTTTGAACCACCTAAAAACGTGATTGTGTCACCAACCCATTTCTAAAAGATCATTCATCTATTTCGGTTCAACATAAGCACTAATCCCTTCCTCTTATTTTCTTAATTACCTGTTGGTGAAGAACCGCGTCAACACCTTGAAATTCCCTCTTTGATCGTGTTGTTGTACTCCATGAATAGGAAAACGTGTTTGTGCCCCACATTTTTGAGTGAACTTGTGCTTGCCGAGTGATGATTTTTTTTTTTGTTTAAAAACAAAATCACTGTTCGGATTCGTGTGTGTGACCGATCGGATATACATTCTTCCACTCGGACTGGCTTGCTCTGATCGAGTTCCTTGGATGTTTGGAACATATTATCATTGTTCGGAACACGTGTGAGCTACTTGGAATTGTGTTTGTGGTGGATCAGGTTCACCTTGGCTGGTCGGAATCCGTGCCTAACTGGTCTGGTAGCCCCTAACTCCTCGGATAATATGGGTAACCCCGATTCATGTTGGCACCGATCGGATGAACCGTACCGCTTGCTCGAGTGACATAAGTGAATTGAATTCACATTGGCCTCGATCAAACTTTGTTCACTATTCCTCTCGGTCACACACTTAGCCGCTCGAGATGCCTTTGCTCCTTGGTGTGCCTTCATATGCTCAGTCACATGCTTACCTGCTCGGATATGTACCCATCTTTGGGAACCCAAACATCACTCGAGCACAAAAACATACAACACTCGATCAGGTTGGCCTTGGATTGTGCCGTGTGACACTAATTTTTTTTTCTTTGGGAACTGCATCAAATTATCACTACTGCGCACATACATTTTTATCTGGGCAGTAAAATGTTTTCACTGCTTAGAAAAACTTTTCACTGGGCAGTAAATATTTTTACTTTGCATTCATTTTTTGTTTGGTTTACTCACCTCCTTGTATTTTTTGTAGATGAATCATTTCGACTACAGGGGAGGTGACAACCAAACAGACTTTGATTTCTCATCTCCTGCTTCAAGTGATACCCTTCCGAGCAGCGATTCTTCTTCCAAATCTCCAAGCAAACGAACTTTGGAAGAACGTCTTCATCGTCTCAAGAAAATCCTTCCGCGATCAACTGTATACTTCCTTCACGAAGATCAGTTCCTTAAGTAGCAACGTCAGCACCAACTAATGAGGGTGAAAAAGTCCAATCGACTCCCTCAAGAACAAGATCCCCAAGTAGCTCGTAGAGCAACGCAAAAGGTGGTGGAACGAGTGCCCTTTGTCAGAGAAAATTTATTAGAAGAAGTTAAGATTGAAGCCTCTTCAAAGACTCCTTGCCATGCTCGAAAAGCTAGTAAACCTATGAGAAAGGATACCCAGACTTTTGCCACATAAATCAAACAAACTGCTACACTCAAGCCAAGGAAAGAAGAAGATCGCATGCCTTCATGGTTCGTAGCTAAGGCTTCTAAGCTAAAGTCCAAAATGCTCAATAAACAAATTTAGACTTTGGGGCTTGAAAGAGTGAATGTGATATGTTCACACCCACACCAGAGAGCCAATAATCCTAGTGGAGCCTATTGTGCCTGGTCTAGGTATCACATTTATGCAGGAGCTACTATCCCTTTGCATCATTTCTTTAGATGAATAGCAGATTACTTTAATGTTTCTCCCTTCTAGATTGCTCCAAATAAGGTACAAGCCCTGTCTGCTCTATACATTCTCTTCCACTTCCAGGGCTGGAATCCACCTACCCCTCATGAGGTACACTATTTGTTCGATTTTAGGACCAACCCCAGCCACAAGAATACAGGTTTTTTCCACCTATTTCATAGGCAAAAATGGGTTTAGTATCTTCATGGTATTGCCCATAAATCGAATCCTAGAAAGTATTATACGAAATAATTTCTTACTCCAAACATTAAAGCCAACAACCTGACTTTTACACATGCATGCCCTTTTGATCAACCTCTCCCAACTAGGGAAATGCATTCCCGGGCAGTGGATTTCGTTAACATGCCCATTGAGGAAAAGGATGTTGAGCAGTTGGTCACCTTGGAGAGTCTCCAATTGGTGGGGTTGTTACAAAACAACCAAGATATTGCTGTGGGTAGCACAATTGATGAAGCAGATACAACTGATCAGTCTAATGCCAATACCGAAGTAGTGACCGACTAGTTTTCTCCTGAACCATCTCCTCAGCCATGCCGACCAGGTGGTATTATCATTAGAGAGCTTCTTCTTGAAAATCCTCACCGACCCGCCTTCCCTACTAGGCATGGAAAAGGCAAAAGAATTGAGTTCCTTAGAAGAGACAACTCATCTTCAGAAGGCGAGGACGATATTTTTGATGAAATTCTGAACTTAGGTTTTACTAATAGTAACAATAGTTACATTTTGAGAATGATTCTGATGAAAGTCTGTAGAATTTTTATTCACTTATGTTTATTTCTCGTTTCCATTAACCAAGTTTTTGCTTTACTTTTATGTAGATCCAGCCATGTTCAAGCAGTTTAACACTCCCTCTGCCTAAAAGAGGAAGACTGGTGAAGGTAGCATCTTGAATCCTCCAATCAAAGTCTTGAGGACTGCACCGCCCAACCAGGGGAGACAATCTGACCAGTTAGTCACTATCCCACGCTTGACTCCTCTGTCTATTCCACCTTCTGCCAGCATACAAACTACTTGACCATCCAGCCTAAGAGAGCTCCTTCACATTGCTCGTGAGTATGGAAAATAGTTACTAGACCACACTCTTCACCACGCAATGACAACTCAGACCTTTGAGACTCTACCTCGACAAAGTGTTGAAGTTGTCATTCACAAAGGCCTCGCTAAAATAATGAGTGTAAGCATTTTATCATAAAAATCACTCACTTCCTTATTGATTGTTCTTATTTTTGAATACTTTTCCAGTTATTTACTCCAGGGACTCATCACTGTTAGTCATGCTCAACACCGAGCAATCGACTATAAGGAGCTGGTTAAGGTCTTGAATGATTAATTGGTGGAAGTCTAGGAAAAGATTGAAATTCTGATTAAGTCTGAGAAAGATCTCCAAGAAAAGACTGTGCAGGCAGAGAAAGTAGTTGCTAACCGGGATAGATCTCTGAACGAGTTGGCTGATGAGAACAACAAGCAAATCCAAGTCAACGCTATACTTTTTAATTTCACAAATCTCTCCGGGTAACATGTCCTCTTAGCTGGTCGAACGCTATACTTTTTGATTTTTCCTTATCAGACGGTTTATTGCGCAGGTCAAGCTCTTTTCCACTACGCTGCTGGCTAGGATGTAGCGGCAATTTTTCAAGGCGAACTGGGCGATCTTCTCCTCCTCGTTGGTCATTGCCCTTTTTTCCTTTGACCGGTCGGTTTGATGAATATCAAACTCATATCGACCATATCCGTCTTTGTATTGGGGAGTTTTCTTATCTTGAGGAGCCCTGGTTTGGTTATTCCCGGGCAGGGTTTTCTTACTACCCAACCAGTGACTTCCTGGTCGGGAAGTTTCTGGCCGGTTGCTTTTCGTAGGGGTTCTAGAATTATCTCTTTGCGTTGACTCAATTCTATAGTGGGTGCCATCATCTGTCTGACCAGTCTGATTACTTCAACTCCGATCAGGTCCTCGAGAGTTCGTCTTCCTAGTAGGGGACTTCCAACCAGCATTGTCGTTTCGTGCTCCTTGGGCATTAGTTTTTGTTGCTGCTTGAGTATTAGCTTGGGCCAACTGGGTAGCCACTTCTAGAGCGAGTGCTGCCTCGTGCTGTCATCTATCAGCTTACTCCTGTCGTCGTCTGATCTCTTTGCTTCTGGCATCCATATCCTGCTTTTGCTGCTCGAACGCAGCCTTCTGCTTGGCCATTTCTTCAACGAAAGACTCCTGCCGGGCATTGAATTGCATCATCTCTTCTTCTTGAAAAACTCCCATGGTTTCCTGGAGTTGTTCAACCTCTGGAGTTATCTCCTCGAGAGTAACTCTGTCAGGATTCTCAAGGGCAGTAGGACCTTCTGCTCTAACAGTTTCTTTTGCAGTGGACGTACCGGGCTTCTTGGGTGCCATAATGGTAGGATGGTAGTGTCTTTCTTCTATTCAGGCTCTCAATGAAAGCACCATAAATGTTGACCACAATTTTGGCCAACGACGAGTAGAAGTCAAAATGACAGTAAGCCTTGAATAGAAAATAATGACACAAATAATTTTATAGTGGTTCAGCCCCAATTTGTTGGTAATAGCCTAATCCACTTGGAGTTGTGATATATGAAGCCTACACTTAAGATCATATGAAGCTGAGCCAACTGAGTTTCTTAAGTGTAAGTAGGAAAATACAAAGTTTTTCTCTCTAGAGAATACAAGATTTCTCTCTCTAAGCTCACTCAGAAAATACCCCCAAGAATCCCTAAGTAAGAGTCTCCAAAAGAAGGATTCAAAAAGTCCACCAAAAGAAGGATTCAAAAAGTCTTCTAAAATGATGCCATGAGCTCTTTATATATAGGCTCATGGTTCGTACAAGAAAGATCCCCCGAATTGAGGGAATATCTAGTTGTTTTAACCAACTCTAACTAATAAACAAATTTAAAATATAACGATATGGCTATTACTTCGAGATATCTGAGAGATTCTCATGGTAGTTACGGGTGATTATGGCTGAAGTCGTTATTAAGGTTCTTTAAAAAGTCACTGGGCAGTTAACCCTTGAGATTCTAACACATCCGGTCGGCTACACTCCTCAATCTGACATAGTTGGCCGACTAAATCTTCCTTCTGATGTAGCTGGTCGAGTGACACCCCTTTCTGATGTAAATGGTCGGGTGATGCCCCTTTCTGATGTAACTGGTCAGGTGAAACACTCCCTGACCAGTTAAATTCTTACCTGGTTTGGAAAATAACTTCTTGATTAGGTACAACCATCTTCTTGGCCAATGTTCTTCCGACCAGTGATATCACAGCTCTGTAGGTCCTTTTCTAAGCTTTGCACTTCCCTTGGTTAACCTATTTATTGACCATTAATATGCCACTTGACGACCATGCATTGCCACTTGTCACTTCTGATTGCCACGTCATTGAACTGAAATTTTGGGGATAACAATTTATATATATGAATTTCAATATTATATATTTAAACTTATAAACATATTTTCAAAAATTTAATAATTAATTCCAAATTATTTATTCAATCTCAATTATCATATAATTGTATACTTGACCCGAAGAATAAAATTCTTCTCAAATTTCTAAATTACAGTTTTACCCTTGTATTAACTCTTACCTTGATATGGTGTTGATAGAGCCACCTTGAGAACCTATGAACCTATAATATCAAGCTCCAATAAATATTAGATTATGCATCAAAGCTCTTTGATTCAATAATCATATTTATTAATCTCATGATTACTCCACTATAAATATGAGATTGAATTTTTGATAATTATAGACATATATTTACATAGTACTTTATTAAATAATAAAGTGTCCATTGATATAATCATTACATACAATGTTAATCCTCTATTAATTGTTCATAATTAAAAGGGAATAAAATTACTGTTTTACCCTTTTAACTATATCTTGTTTCTAGAGTACCATTGACTTTACTAGTGAAGGTTGTGTCACAACAAGTTCGCGACGTGAGCGCTCATAACCTTTTTAGTTCTAAAAGTCAACCCAATAGGGAACCATTATTCAATCTATAAGAAGGTATAGATTCCAAATCTGTTAAACTATGTCCCCAGCCATATATATCATTGAGTCCCCAAAACAATTGTTCTTAGCTTGATCATTCTGACAAACCTTAACGCATGAATTAAAGGATCATATGACATATATAGGAGTTCATAGTAACCCCAGGATTAAGATCATCGTGTATATGATATCGTTTGATGTGTTTGATTAATACTACGAAACAATGTTTAAACTAGAATCACATCTGGTCCAGTTCTATATATCACCATATATAAAGTACCTTCACTATAGTGTCCTACTTCACTAGTGACCCAAATCTAGGTCACTTGTATTCATTATACTAGCAAATCGTACTAGTAGTAATTAATCTAAAGATCCCATAACTTTATTCTACTGCGAACTGTTTCAAGTTTATTATCATAATCTCGATCCTCTCATGCCAATATGAGATTAAGACCACATAGATAAACTTTGAAATTTTCTTATATTTACTTTATATTATCAACATAATATCAGACATAGTCTATATATATATAATAATTAAATTCAATTATTTATTTCATTTAAAATATTTGTCAACTGCAATTGCATTAAGGACATTATTCCCAACATTATGATAAATTTCTATCATGGATTGATGTGATAGTTTAATAAGTATGCTAATTTGGGAAATATTATGTTTTCTTGATATATATTTTTATAAATAATTAATGTCAATAATTGTTATTATTATTTTTTCATATATTTTTATACCTGTTGATACTGTTTTTCGTCAACTTGAGAACATAAGAGCATGGATTCAAGTATAGAGATATGATAAAATAAATAACACCATATTTTATAGTAGTTCGATCCCAAAAAGATGACCTACATCCACTTAGTCACTTTTATTGATATTTAAGCTTGAAGAACTATAGTTTCCGGCGAACTTACGTTGCCGGTTGTTCTACAGTCCTCCTTTACTTTTACATTACATAAGGACTATTTATACAAGGAATGATTTTCGACATTATCAATTGCCTCCCCCATTTCTATGCCATCTCCTCTTATTTATAGTGATGAGTTTAGGGTTACATTTAAATCTTGGGCCTAAGCTATTGGGCTTAGCCCATAAATAATAAATTACAACATTATAATTACACAAATATATTCGTATTTTTATAAATAGCAACTCTATCACCCGCTGCTTATTCTGTTAGTGGAGATAGCCTGTCTTGAACGAACATGCATAAACCAATCCTTGTGCATGACCAAATGTCTCTGTCAGGGAATTGCAACCTTCTTGAGTGAACATAAGTTGAACGAACAAGAACATGAATGTGTTACTAGGATACCAGAATCCTCCTGTTAGTGTGTGATGACTTGCCTTGTGCGAACATAAATGAAAAAAACTTGCTTAGGGGCGAACAAAAGTAGAAGAACTTCTCTGTTATCACAAGGTAACTTTATATAAGCGAACAAACACAATATACTTCCCTGTGAGCGAATGCATGCCTAATTTGTGAAAAAAAGCATGTAATAAGTTCTGTTCATGTTTCATTTCAAGGAAACGACTAGCAGGTTTGAGGTCATCAATATTGTTATTCTTTGACACATCATCATGCTAAAAAAATGGGTATAACATTTGCCCCCAAGTCAGTTTTCGTGCTTTGCACAATTCTGTCTTAGTTATGTAAGCAATTTTTCAATTTCTTTGGTTATATACTCAAGTGACATTTAAATAAAAGAGCCTTTCCTCTAATACCAAAATGATCACTTCTCTAATCGTTCCAAAAAAATATTATAATTTTGCTGCTCTCTTATTCTACTCCAAGGATTTTGTACGCCCTAAATATCCGCGCATATTGGCGAGCTAGAAAAAGGGCCTAATTCGATCTGATACGTGTAGATCGTCCACCCGGAGCTATTTGTTACGGGCCTCCATCTGTCCAGCCCGAGCTGATTAGGGAGTTAACTGCTTCTTGGAGGCATCGTGTCAGCAGTATGAGTGTCACGAGCTGGCGCCACACTAAACGTGCAAATATCAGACATCACATGTCTATTCTATTCCTGAATTCTAGGACACGCAGTATAAACGTGCGTGTTCAGACATCCCATGCCTGATTTGGGCCATGCGGCCCATTATCCCTCCTTACCTATTGATTAGACCACACTTCACTGCAAAGTATAGGAATTAATCATCAGTGTCACAGAGATGACGTGAAGGATAAAGAGATCACGGGATGACCGTATTGCCAACCCAGATATCTTCTTCCTATAAATACCAAGACCTTGGGTAGTGCATGGGGTTGGCATATTTTTTGTAAAGAAACACTCTATAAGAAATAGTCAAGAGATATCAATAATATCGCCTGGTGGACTAGAGGGATTTTAACCTTCGAACCACCTAAAAAGAAAGGAGTGATCATCTTCCCATGATATTAGTTTCTCCAATCTAAAATATAGTTATTTTCATATTACGGTTTACCAATTAGCACTAATCCATCCCACTTATTCGTATAATTACTTGTTGACGAAGAACCGCATCAATAGTTTGGTGCTTTCATTGAGAGGATTTAGATTGGTGCTATCGCAAAAACCTGATCATGGTGGTTACTCGTTCGAGACATGGTAACGAGGTGGATCAACATGATGGGCAGGAGGCCCACCATGCTGCCGTATCCGATGAACAAAACCCCGAGATCCAGCAGCGATCGGGAAAGCAGCCGATGGGCCAGGAGGACACCAAGAGTTCGCCGCCCCGACCGCCAAACTTGAACCCGGGTTTCCTCACAGCGATAGAGATGGAGAACATACAGTTGAGGAGTCAGCTATCCAGAGCAAGTAAGCAAATCAAAGAAGTCTTGGCCCGGCTACCCCCTCTTACAACCGACGTTAACGTCGGAAAGAGGCAAAGTGGGACTCACAAGTCCCACAGGGATAATCGGCCCAGTCTTAGTTGATCAGTCAGAACCTCAACCCCGAGTTTTGCACCCACGTCACACCACAACCAGGAAACTGTGTTTGAGGAGTTTCCCAGGGCCAATCAGCAATTCAGCTGGTCAGTCCAAACCTCAACTCCTAGCTCGATTCCACCGGCGAATGCTCACAGAAAGGCTCGTGGTAGCTCGCGGAGGAGATCCGGGGAAGGCTTGCGAAAACAGCCTACTCCGGCCATCCCTCTCGCGCCGCGGTCCTACTGTTAAGCGCAGGATGCTGTAGATGGTAAAATAGAACGGTCGCGAGCTAATTTGATCCGCCCAGACGGGACTAGGATCGCATCACCAGTTAGGCACCCCCCGTCGCCGATAAGATACCCATCTCCTCCCCGTCCAGTTTGAGACATTCCGACACACGGGAGCAGCAGAAGAAATCCTCCTTCCGCCGGTCCTTCCCATTGCAACCGAGCACGCGGGGAGGTCCCGGATCCTCACCCCCAGTAGCAGGCTCCAAGATTTTCCAACGGGAGTTATTGGACCGGGAGCCACTGAAGTTGCAGATCCGGTGGAGACCTGCGTAATCGCTTGAGTTCCGCGCAAAGCCCTCGGGCCACCTCGAGGGCCGACCTTCGAGATCGCCTCAACTCGCAGAGGGGGGATCCGGCTAGAAATGGAAGTCATGCTCACCGAGGGGATGGTCTTTCCGAAGTACGTGACAGTGGGAATGTCTCACCTAACCAAGCTCAAGCTTGGAGGGACAATAACCCGCCTAACGCGTACAATGGAACTGGAGCTGCTGAACAGCCCCAGAACAACCAAGGGATTAAGGACCAAACTTAAGAGCGTTTAGCTCAGATGGAGGAGCTTATGAAGAAGCTCTTGTCAGAAAAGGAGAAAGACGAGTATGATTCGGGGGACGAACTCGAGCTTTTCGCCCCCAACAGGGCAGCCACAACATACTCGCTGGGTTTTCGGATGCCCCACCTATCTAAGTTCGATGGAGATGGAGACCTGTTAGATCATTTGGGTATGTTCAACACCCTGATGATGGCCCATAACATCGGCCTCGAGCTAAGGTGTTTGATATTCCTTTCCACCTTGACTGGGCCAGCTAGGCAATGGTTCAAGCAGTGTAACAAGCATTCCATCAGCTCGTGGAAGAATTTTTCTACTGACTTCAAGAGGGCGTTCTGAGCTACTCAAGATGCCCACGTCAAAGCTGACACCCTGGCGAATGTGAAGCAACAGCCCGGGGAACCTTTGAAAGCTTACCTGAGTAGGTTCGCAAAAGTCGTGGCTCGTGCCAGGGACGCAGATGATAGTTCCAAGCTTATGGCATTGAGGACTGGAATCCTCGTTGGAGGCGGGCTATGGAAAGAGATACAGAGAAGAGGTGTCAGCACCATGGATGAATTCCTGAACAAGGCTCAGGAATGGATAAACTTGGAAGAGGCGCAAGCGTCAGTCGCGGGAACTAGCCAAACCCTTGATCAGCCCGCTGGAGTGGAAACGGATGTCGTAAAAATGACTCAAACCTTTGGCTCAGTATGCGCGGGACCGAGTTCCTACTAGTCTGCCAGCCCCAGAAGCTCCGGTAAATCAGCCTGGGCCCCAGATAAGTCAAGATACCCCTCCTCCTGTAATAGGAGGAGAGATATCCACAATCTCTGAAGGCCCCCATTTGGCTGGCACAAGCAAAGGTGCCCAGAAGAGATATGCCAATGAGTTGAAGGCTCATAACAGAGTGGAATTCATCCCGGAGCAGCATCTACCCAAACAACAATGATTGGAGAGGCAACCAATCATTTTTACCGAGGAGGAAGCTAGTCACGTCCAGTTCCCCCATAACGATCCTCTAGTCATAACTGCCCAACTCACCAACCAGAGAGTTAGGAGGATACTAGTCGATAATGGGAGCTCGGTGAACCTGCTGTTCCGATCTATGCTGGAGAAAATGGGATTGTCTGTCATCGAGTTGAAGGCCACCTCCATGATGATGTATGGATTTTCCAGAGAAGGGTCGGCAGTGATAGGAACAATCGAGCTAGTAATAACCTTGGGAGAGGGGCCCCGAACTGTCTCTAAGCTCCTCGAATTCGTGGTTATCGATTGTCCCACTGCCTACAACGCTATTCTGGGCCGACCTACGTTGATGGCATTTGAGGCCATAACCTATATCTTCCATCTCGCAATCAAATTCCCCTCCTCTATGGGGATATGTACGGTCCGAGGTGATCAGCTCGCTGCCACGGAATGCTATAGCATTTCCATGAAGGGAAAATCACGACCCGGGCAGCAGACGATGACCATTCAAAGCAAGGATGAGGAATCTTAGGAAGTAGGACCTACTCCTGAGATAGAAAAACCTCAAGAAGTCAATGGGGAAGGGATCACCTTGAATGATGATATCAACCCCAGGATAGGCGAAGATAGATCCGAGCTCCAGGCCATCGAAGAGCTCGAAGAGGTGAACATCGACCCGAAAGACCCCTCGAAGGTGGTGAAGCTCGGGAAAAACCTGTGTAATAAGAGGAAGGCAGAGCTGCTAAGATTTCTATAGGAGAATCTAGATGTGTTCGCCTGGTCTCACGAAGACATGATAGGGATTAGCCCAAGCGTCATCATGCACACCCTCAACTTGGACAAGAACGTGCCTGCGAAGTCCCAGAAACAAAGGCGCCTGGGCACGACACGAGCTAAGGCCCTAGAAGAGGAAGTAGCTTGACTTTTAAAGTGAGGCTTTATTCGCGAGGCAAAATACCCAATCTGGGTCGCCAATCCTATTTTGGTCCCGAAGCCCAACGGGAAGTGGCGAACCTATATCGACTTTTCCGATCTGAATAAAGCTTGCCCCAAAGATTGCTTCCCCTTGCCAAGGATTGATCAACTGGTAGATGCCACTGCATGGCACGAGCTCATGTCCTTTATGGATGCGTACTCGGGCTATAACCAGATCGCCATGAATCCTGCGGACCAAGAGCACACTAGCGTCATGACCCCAGCTAACGTTTATTGTTACAAGGTCATGCCTTTCGGGCTGAAGAATGCAGGAGCTACATACCAGAGATTGGTCAACAGGATGTTTGCTAATCAGATCGGGAGAAACATGGAAGTGTATGTTGACGACATGTTGGTCAAGTAAAAAACTGCCAATAACCATGTCCCCGATCTGAAGGAATGTTTTAAGATTTTAAGACAGTACGGCATGAGGCTGAATCCTCAAAAGTGTACTATCGGGGTTGCGTCAGGAAAATTCCTGGGTTTCATAGTCAACACCAGAGGAATAGAGGCGAACCCCGATAAAATCAGGTCGCTACGCGAGATGCCATCACCCCAGTCGCGAAAAGACGTCCAAAGTCTAGCAGGAAGGGTGGCAGCCCTTAATCGGTTCATTTCCAAATCAACCGATAAGTGTTTGCCATTCTATAACCTGCTCCGGGGAAATAAAAAATTTCAGTGGACCGATGAATGTGAGCGTGCCTTCCTCGACCTAAAAGCACATTTAGCTGAGCTGCCTGTGTTATCCAAGCCCACAGCAGGAGAGCCTCTTTTTCTTTACCTGGCTGTAACGGAAGATGCAGCCAGCGTCGTGCTGGTTCGTGAGGAGGACCAATCTCAGAAGCCGGTCTACTACATTAGTAAGAGGCTTCTCGGAGCCGAGTCTAGATATCTGGTGATGGAAAAGATGGCGTTCTGCCTTATCACAGCCTTCAGAAAGCTCAGGCCGTATTTCCAGTCCCATTCAATCCACGTCATAACCGATCAACCTTTAAGGCAGGTTTTGCAGAAACCTGAGGCATCGATGCGTCTTTTGAAGTGGGCTATTGAGCTCAGCCAATTCGAGATACTGTACGTGCCACGAACTGTGATCAAAAGCCAAGCTCAGGCTGATTTTGTAGCAGAGTGCACCGGATTCCAAGAGGAACCAGTGGAAGAACCGGTACGAGCCTCGTGGAAAGTCTTTGTGGACGGCTCATCTAACGAGAATGGATCCAGAGCTGGAATCATTTTGATATCCCTGGAGGGACATCGTTTCCACTCCGCGTTGTGATTCGAATTCGAAGCGTCCAACAACGAGGCCGAATATGAAGCTTTATTGGCTGGGCTAAGGGTGGCCCAAGAGCTGAAGGCCAGCTCCATCCAGTGCTATAGCGATTCCCAGCTTGTGGTAAACCAGGTGTCAGGAGAATACCAAGCGCGGGGAACCAAGATGGCGGCCTACCTGGCCAAGGTAAAGAAGGAGCTGTCCGCATTTGAGCACAGCTTAGTTGAACAGATACCTCGGGAGCAGAATGTCAATGCTGACGCCTTAGCAAAGCTCGCCACCTCGAGGGAGGTCGAAACCTTGGGCCTGGTACCGGTGGAATTCTTGGAAAGGCCAAGCATAGAGGAAGCCGGGAGGGAGGTCAAAATGATCGACACCAGGCCGACCTGGATGACTCCCATAGTTGAGTACCTCACAACAGGAAAGTTACCTGAAGAACAAAACAACGCGAGAAGGGTACTTTACCAAGCTTTGAGGTATACAATGGTAGCGAGACGTTGTACCGACGTGGTTTTTCTTTACCTCTTCTTCGGTGTGTTTTGCCAGGTGAAGCGAAAATTATTTCGCGGGAGATCCATAAGGGATTTTGTGGCGATCACGCTGGGAGGCAAAACCTGGCCTTGAAGATATTAGGGCAATGATATTATTGGCCCACTCTGTTGAAGGATTCGATTTCCTATGTCCAAAAGTGCAACAGGTGCCAGCGGTTTACCACGGTCGCCTGGGCCCCTCCAGTCGAGCTGAAGATGATCTCATCCCCGTGGCTGTTCGCGATCTGGGGAATTGATTTAGTTGGTGCCCTATCCACGGGAAAAGGAGGAGTTCGCTATGCGGTGGTGGCTATTGACTACTTCACAAAATGGGCAGAAGCGGAGCCCCTGGCAACGATTACATCAAAGAGGGTCCTCAACTTTGTGGTTAAGAATATTGTCTGTCGATTCGGGCTGCCAAAGAAGATCGTGTCGGATAACGGAACCCAATTCGATAGAAACCTCTTCACTGAATTCTGTGAGAGGCACGACATAATTAAAAGCTTTTCCTCCGTGGCCTACCCCCAGGCTAATGGACAGGTCGAGGTTGTGAACAAGACACTAAAAGTGACCCTTAAGAAGAGGTTGGATGAAGCCAAGGGAATTTGGTCTGAACAGCTCCCCCAAGTGCTATGGGCGTACTGGACCTCGCACCGAACTTCGACGAGTCACACTCCTTTCTCCCTGAATTTCAGGAGCGAGGCCGTCCTTCCTGTCGAAACAAAGATAGCCTCACATAGAGTCTGGGCATTTGACCAAGACCAGAACAACAAATTGCTCAGCGCGTCCCTCGACCTAGTTGACGAAAAACGAGAAGCTTCGCAGCTGCAGCTCGCACATTATCAACAAAAGATCACTCGTTATTTCAACTCAAAGGTTAAGAGACACATCTTTAACTTAGGTGACTTGGTGCTCCGAAGAGTCTTCTTAGCCGGTAAGGATCCCAAGGACGGAGTTTTGGGACCAAACTGGGAAGGACCCTATTAGATAATAGAGGTTGTGAAGGAAGGGGCCTTTAAACTAGCTCGGCCTAATGGAGAAGCAGCCACACGGACATGGAACGCTATACACCTAAAGAAATATTATCAATAGTCATACTTTTGTAAGGCTTAATTATGAAAGCCGCCTTGTTTTATTAAAAAATGAGAAGTACTTTTGTATATCGTTTTTTTTTTCTATGTGCGGGTTGTATTAGAAGAGTGTGTTCCAAGTAACCAAGAAAGATATCTTTCTGTTTACTTGGGGGGCATATGTCCTGGATACAACCAGGTCCTAAAACTTATAAGTTGATTCAAATTGGTTAATCGATGTTTTTCTTAAAAAGCACGAGGTATCAATAACAATTAACGCGAACTAAGTTTTTTAAAATCAATGTCTTGGATACAACCAGGTCCTAAAACTTAGAAGTTGATTCAAATTGGTTAATCGATGTTTTTCTTAAAAAACACGAGGTATCAATAACAATTAACGCGAACTAAGATTTTGAAAATCAATGTCCTGGATACAACCAGGTCCTAAAACTTAGAAGTTGATTCAAATTGGTAAATCGATGTTTTTCTTAAAAAGCATGAGGTATCAATAACAATTAATGCGAACTAAGTTTTTTAAAATCAATGTCCTGGATACAACCAGGTCCTAAAACTTAGAAGTTGATTCAAATTGGTTAATCGATGTTTTTCTTAAAAAGCACGAGGTATCAATAACAATTAACGCGAACTAAGTTTTTTTAAAATCAATGTCCTGGGTACAACCAGGTCCTAAAACTTAGAAGTTGATTCAAATTGGTTAATCGATGTTTTTCTTAAAAAGCACGAGGTATCAATAACAATTAACGCGGACTAAGTTTGTAAAGTTAACCGTCCTGGATGCAACTAGGTCCTAAAAACTTAGAAGTTAGTTAAAATTGACTAGCGGTGCTTTGTGGTTTCGAAGAAAGTCAATAAACTGATGCAAACTAAGTTTTTACCAAACATGCTAAAAATAAATAAATAAATAATAACAATAATATTAAAAATAGATTGAAATGAAAGTCAGGTAACTAATTGTCACGAGGAGGAAAAACCTCGTGGTAAAAGATTACAAGTAAATAAAGAATACAAAAGTCCTAGGCCCCCCCAGGCTGATCTGATGAAGTCACCCCTTCGATCTCCTGCTCCCCAGCAGCGGAAGTCTCCCCAGTCTCAGAAGGCGACTCCTATTGAAGGCGGGCCTTAAACTTCTCGAGGAATGGCTCCCACACCTCAGGCGCCAGGAAGGAGAAGTCGACATCCTGGTTGAAGGCCCAGCAGTGATAGAGCATGGCCTCCATGGAGGAGCTAGAAGACGCCCTCTCTGCCACGGTGACGGCCTCGGCCTCCAACTGCTTAGCCTTGGCCTCCTCGAGCTCGGCCTTCACACCAGGGCGACCTGTGCAGCCTCGGCCTCCAATTGCTTAGCCCTGGCCACCTCCAGCTCGGTCTTCGCAGTGGCCAAGGCGACTTGTGCAGCCTTTTCGCTTTCTTTGGCAGCCGTCAGGGCAGCCTTGGCATTTTGCTCTTGCTGTTGTGCAGATGCGAGAGCGGCCTGAGAAGTCTGGAACTCGCCCCTGATCTCATCAACCCTGGCCCTGGACCGAGCTATGCTACGGTGTAGAGCCAAAGCCGCCTGCAAAGATAGATAGTAAAGCATGTGCTGGGAAGAAAGCAAAGAAAGTTAACTAGATAAACTTACCGTGAGGGTCATCCCCAGTGAAGACTCCATAACATTCTCGGGGCTCCTTGTCTCGATCTCCCGCAAGTCCCTCGGGGTGGCATTGTAGTAATGGTCCACCGTATAGCTCGCGGTCTCGTAAATCATCCCTCGCAAGGCCTCGGGGATTTTCTCCAGAGCCTGGGTGTTAACTGGGATGCGCACGGTGGGAGTGGGAACTAGCGGGGTTCCAGCTGGTGCCTCCTGTTCCCAAGTAGGGACCAGAGGTCGCGGGGGAGGTGGGGGCATGTTCTCTGCGGCTGCAGGGACCTGGCCCCTCCCCTTAGCAGGAGACTTGGAGATGGTCCCGGGAGGAGTCTTCTTGGTCAGCCGGGGTTTCTTGACCAGTGGCCCGGACGATCCGGAGGGAGGATTCCCCCCCTAGAAGATGGACCGCAAGACGTTGTCTCCGGGCTGGGCCATCTCTTCGCCTGAAACAAAAAAGAAGGTAGCATTAGTATACATGTAAGGTTACTTCATTACAAGAAAAGTGTAATGCCCCGGATTCCCTATTATGGTTAATGGCTGGATTAGTAGGCCGGGAGGGCCATAACTTCTTACTTATGCCATTAAATGTATTTATGCATGTTTATGAGAATTATATTATAATATGATGTTAAATGCATGCATGTGAGTCCACATTTGTTTACAGGGGTGATTAACGGGATAAGTGGAATGTGCCAAAATTACCCTTGAAGTGGTTTTAGAAGCTTTAAAAGACCTAGGGGTATTTTAGTCTTTTGGTTTGGATATATATGATGTTTGAAGGCTGTAGAATAAACAGAGTAAAACAGAGGCATTTCCTTCTTCTTCCCGTACCTTCTCTTTCCTTCATCTTCCCTGTGAGATTTTGTGATCTTGTTGAGGATTTGAGCTTGGGAGAGTGTTCCACTGTTGAAGAGCACCATAACCTGAACTTGAGGTAAGCTTTTAGCCACTAGTTTCCATGTATGCTTTGTTTTCCCTTTTAGTTTTCAGTTCATGATTTTGATGTGGGAAGTGAGAATCAAAGGGAGTTTTTGTGTTGGTTTGATTGGGATTTTATGAGGGTGAGCTATGGGTGTTATTTGGGGGTTAATTGTATGTTTGGAGGAGGATTAGAGATGGTTTGAGGGGCTGGTTTGAGAGGAAAGAGCACAGGGGAAAAACTGGTTCGTTAAGAGCGTTTTTGCTGGTCTGGGCTGGGCGCCGCGGTGCAGCAGGGGTGCGCCGCGGCCCTGGGCGTCTGTCAGGAGGGAGCCCTCTCTGTTTGAGGGCGCACCGCGGCGCAGCAGGGGAGGGCCGCGACCCTTAAGGTCAATTTTGCCAAAATGTGGTTTTTAGCTTGGGGATTCAAACCTTAGGCCTCGGGGTTGGACCTAGTACCCGGTTGGGTAGTATTTGATGTCTCGGGGGCTGGGATTTGGTTTGAGAACCCTCAGTTATCGTTTTTATTGATGAATCCTATAATTTGGTTATGACCAGGTGACCGTCAAGGAATTTAAAGGTTGATCATTCTCAGGGGTCGTTCGTATAATAATTCTCACTCGAACCAGAGGTAAGAAAACAGTGTATGAACACAGTTGCACCCTGTATAGGTATATGACATGCATGGTTTGATATTGGAGCATGTTGGTTGATAAATGTGGACGTGGATCGCATATTAAATACTGATGTACGCTGATTACCTGTTTAAGACACTGACTAGTCAGGGACCGACTCTAAAGTCGAGAATCATGCATTGAATGGCTCTATGGCATTAATGCTAGACCAACCCTAGGGTCGAAGAACTTATAAGCGCTTGCCTGGTCTACGACCAAATGACTATAGCCAAGGTATATGACCCCGGTGACCGTTTGTCACGTGGCTAAGGGACGTTGTCCATAGTTTCGACTCTAGAGTCGTGAGGAAGGTTATGTTGGTGACCAATCACCATGCACCTGTCCTGAACAAACTTATGAAAGAATCACTTACCCGTTAAGCCCTGGTGACCCTATCGTCACATGGCTAGAGGAAGCAATGCTCATTATTGTGACTTTTGGCTATTGTCACCTATTTGTTTGGACTGATAGTCCTGAATGGTTATTATGATCGTTGTTGATATTATATCATGTCTTATTGTGTTTTCTTGCTGGGCCTTGGCTCATGGGTGCTATGTGGTGCAGGTAAAGGAAAGGAGAAGCTTAACCAACCCTGAGTGGAGAGCTTGGGCGATGTTGTGTACATACAGGGCCGCTTGACCGCCACGGTCAAGGAGTTCTCAGAGGGACTAGGGGTTTACCCTACTTTTGCCGCTTAGGCCGGCGGGGATTGTAAATTTGAAACTGTAGCGACTCTTTTGTATTATGAACATCTTGTAAACATTTTGAAAGGCTCATGAGCAGTTTATTTACTTAATGAAATGTACCCTTTCCTTTTTACTGGTTTTTCACCTTAACCTGATAATAGCACTTAGATCACGTCTTTAACCAAAGGACTCGGGTAGCGAGTCAAATTTTCGGTTCACTGTTCACCGTAACTGTTCTGGGGTAGCCAGGGCGTTACAAAAAGTCTAAAGATGTATTGCAAAGGTCCTACCCTCTGAGCTAGAAGAGGAATCTAGTGCCATGACCTCCGGCCTCGGAGCTTCTATGGGGGAGTCTAAGTTTATAACTTCGCGAATGAGAGGGGGCTCTGGGTCCGGATCCGCCTCAGGACTGGACTCCTCTACATACTGCCTAAGCCCTGGAAGGACTACATCCTCCAGAAGGGAGGGCCACGACCTAAGGTTGGTCCCGTACTCCTCAAAAAAGGCCGACCTAAAAGCCAGGGTGTTGTCTACTACTACCGTGCCCCTAGGGCGGCCCATATCATGGCGCAGCACTAGTTGATCTACACACTAGAGTAGGGTTATGTTAAGGTCTGGGTCATCTCGGTGACGATGAACGAGCTGTCTTGGGTTAAACATAGCAAGCGTTAGGTCGGCGGCAACCCTGTCTAAGTCCCTAAACAGGTATGGGTTACCTTAGCTGGAGGGGCCGGCTGCTGCCCCGGACTAAATCTGATTCGCGTCGAGGCCCTGAGCAGCCTCGAGAGCCCGCTTTCGTCGCACGAGCGGCACCCCGTCTTCCTCGTCCTGCTCGTCACTGTTCGCAGTATCCCCCTCGGGGATAGGCACCAGCTCGCGAGCTACTGGGATAGCCCACGACCTCCTCAAGGCCAGAGTCTGGCCCGGAGAAATCAACTTACATGCCAGCATCGTCTCATCAGATACGAGCTGGCGGTAGTCTTTTTCACTTGATGGGAGCCCCGCCAAGGTTTTGTATTGACCCCCAAGGGTCATTGATTTGGCCGTCCTCGCAAAGATGGCTGCACGATGATGTTCAAGTCAACACGCATGAAAAGAAATAAAGCAATGTGGTGATTTTGCAAGCTGAGAATAGAGAGAACTTACGAGGACAGTTGCAGTTGTGGTATTCGCAGTTGCGAAACCTCGTCGACATGAAGAACTGGTCCTTGAAGTCGTTGGGGTGGCTGGGCAGCTCGATGACTGCAGGAGAGTTGGGAAAACAGGTCAAATAGTAGAACCCGTCACCTCGCCCCCGTTGATCTGGGCTAGCTTTGAGGCAGAAGAAGAAAAGGATGTCCGCTGAGGTCGGTACCTCCCACTCGTGCCTCAGGAAGAGGTACCTCAGCCCCGCTAGCAGACGATAGGAGTTAGGGGGCAGTTGGAAGGGAGCCAGCTTCACGTAATTCAGAAAATCCGCAAAGTACTGGTCCAGAGGTAGGAAGGCCCTGGCCTTGAGGTGTTCGTCGCTCCAAGCCGTGAACTCCTCATCGAGGGTCATGCAACTCCTCTCGCCCTCGAGGGGAGGTCGGGCAACAAGTGCACCTGTCCCGATTTTGATGTTATGGGACATCAGGATCTTGTTGACCCTCCCTTGGGTCGTAATCTTCGAGACTATCCTTTCTGCCTCGAAGAAAGCATCAGGTCCCACCTCGACCTCTTTCAATACTGTGGAACCGAAGTGGGGGATGAGAGAATCCACAACAATCCCTTTCCCCTTGCTGCCTTGCTGGGATGACGAGCCAGCTGTGCTCTTCTTGGGTACGTTTTTCCTGGGTCCCATCTAGTCTCCTAACGAACAAGAATGAAGAAAAGTTTAAATAGGCGACCTAAAAAAAGAAAAGGGAATATAGCGCGATAAGTTATTTTCGTACACGGCTGAGGTAATCTTAGCCCGCGGTGTGTGAGGCCATGCGTTGCCATGGTCACGCGCCCACGTTTCCAACAGATCCTCGATTGCTCGGGATCTGTGTGTCAGGAGGGTCAGGATAATGCTTGCCTTGGAGGGAAAGTTTTAAAAAGCAAAACCGCCTAGGAAGCGTGACCCCTAAGCTACCCGGTTTTGCACCCTAGAAACCTCTCACCTTCCCCTTTCCAAATAGGCATTCCCTAAAGCTACCCAGAAAAATTACCCAGAATTTATCTTGTCCTAAACATCACGTTCCTAGACATGTTCTCATATATTCGATATACCTAGGATCAAAACCTATGCACCAAAAACCAGCCAAAAACAACCTACAGTGTGCAACTAAGAAAGAGGTTTACCTAACAGAAAAACGGAAAGATCAAAACATGCAATAGGCAGAGGACTTACAGTGTATTTTCTGTGTGGAAGTCGCAAAAAGCGTAGGAATCGGAGTCCTGGTGGAGTCTTTAAAGCTGGACAGGTGCAGAAACTCTTATGGCGAGAGCGTAGGGATCTCTGGGATGATAACCAGAAGAAGAGAAACTTCTGAGACTAAAAAGGAGAGAAAATGAGGAAAAAATTTCAAATGAATGGGGGCTAATACGGAAGATGGCCAACCTTATATATACGTAAGAGACATAAAGGAGCGAGGACCGTTCGACCAAATTAATGCGAGATACGAGGGTCATAACTCGAGAGGCGAAACGACGGCCAAAAGCAGGCTAGGCCATTTAATGCAATTCTTGGAAACCGAACAGTCGCCAACCACAACGCTCCACGTGTCCGATGCCCACGCAGTGGGCGGGACATGAAGAGTCGAAAGGGATACTTAAAAGCCCCCGCTGTGAAGACTACAGATGACGTCATGGGTCACGAGCAGGGGCTTGGGGGGCAAATGTACGCCCTAAATATCCGCGCATATTGGCGAGCTAGAAAAAGGCCTAATTCTATCTGACACGTGTAGATCGTCCACCCGGAGCTGTTTGTTACGGGCCTCCATCTGTCCAGCCCAAGCTGATTAGGGAGTTAACTGCTACTTGGAGGCATCGTGTCAGCTTAATGAGTGTCACGAGCTGGCGCCACACTAAGCTCGTGATGCAACGGAGATCTGACATCCGAATCCTTGTAAAGTCAACCACGCAATATAAATGTGCATATATCAGACATCACGTGTCTATTCTATTCCTGAATTCTCAGACACGCAGTATAAACGTGCGTGTTCAGACATCCCACGCCTGATTTGGGCCATGCGGCCCATTATCCCTCCTTACCTATTGATTAGACCACACTTCACTGCAAAGTTTAGGAATTAATCATCAGTGTTATAGAGATGACGTGAAGGATAAAGAGATCACGGGATGACCCCATTGCCAACACAGATATCTTCTTCCTATAAATACCAAGACCCTGGGTAGTGCAAGGGGTTGGCATATTTTTTGAAAAGAAATACTCTGTAAGAAATAGTCAAGAGATATCAATAATATCGCATGGTGGACTAGAGAGATTTTAACCTTCGAACCACCTAAAAAGAAATGAGTGATCATCTTCCCATGATATTAGTTTCTCCAGTCTAAAATATAGTTATTTTCATATTACGGTTTACCAATTAGCACTAATCCATCCCACTTATTCGTATAATTACCTGTTGACGAAGAATCGCGTCAACAGATTTCCATTGGAATATACCAATTTTTTGAGCTGTTTTGAAATAAGTCACTTTGGGCTTATTTTTCATCACATACTCAACTAAGTGGGAAATTGGGCCCATTTGTGTTTGCAAAATCTAAAGCCCATTTCTCAAAGCCGGTTGTTTACTTGGAGAGACAAGAGCAACAGTGCCCCGATCTTGGAAAGTGCTCAACGCCACCGGAGGAAAAGAGTTTGTTGCCGATTGGAGGAAGCTAACGTCGCCGGAGAAGAAGAGCTTCTTGCCGACTAGAGGAAGCTAACGTCGCTCGAGAATAAGAGCTTCTGCCGCTATTACCACTTCTGTGTTTGCACCATTGGCCTGAACTGCGATGTTTGGCGCCATAGATTGGATGTAGAGTCTTGAGTCGACCCAGAGGTATCCCATTTTTAGACCCTATTTTGTTGATTTCTGACAAAAGCTGGATGAGAATCACTCTTCTCTAACGTCGGAGCCTTGATTCCTCACAAGATGCTTCTTTTTGTATTTTGAACCTGAACGACCCGTGAGTTGAACTCCTTATGCTTTGTTTGCAACCGAACAAATAATGTTACCCACAAGCAAGTCTAATTGATTTTTGTTCGCTCAGCACACGCGTCAAACAAATCGATTGTCCACCAACCGAGTAGAATAGGGAATCATTATTCTAAGTTCTCTTGTTTGTGGATAACTCAAACAGGTTTCAAATCATGCATAAACTTTCCTTTTCCAGTACCTTCAATTCTAACAATGAACTTTCCTTTAGGAATAGAAGCTTGCGCAAACAAAATCTTGACTTGATCCTCCATGTTAATTCCCCATATATGCGAATATGATTTTTGCCTTTTAACGTAGGCACATAAACGAATAGCTTCTTCTCAACAAAGCTCTTGGATTTCAATATTTATATGGCTTGGTTTAACTTCAGCGAATGGACTGCTCCTCATGTGTGTCTTGTGACTTAGCGTGCTGAACGAAATCATAGCTTTTATTCATTATATTCGCACCATGTATATATTACTTGGGCGAACAGAACTTGGCTGGGCTATTTTGATGTCTGACTTGAGGTAGAAATTAGATGCTGTACCAATTTAAAGCAACCTCTTTCATTTTCATTTATTATTTTAGATTTTGACTTTAATATTCAATATTTTATTTTTTATATTGAACTAGTAGAACTAGTAGAAGATTATTTAAAGACAGAATTAAATAAATAGCACGACAGATACAAAGATTAAAATTTTTACATTGGACTTTTAACAGTATTTTAAGGGTAATATGGAGAATGTGATTAAAAAAATGAGTAATATTAACCTAAATGTTATTAATATCTATTTTTGGTTAATTAATCATAAATACTTTGTTATACCCTGACTTGAGCCCTTCGTTTGCATCAAGGCCTTGTCAGCGAACAACCACTTTATGAGGCTAGTGAATACAACACAATAAACAAAACATTTATTATATGCAAACAAATTGCCTAAACAAGAACCTCCTTTTCTCTTTTCTCCACGGACTGGCTACGTGGAATAGAAATTACTGTTTGACCTTAGTGTGTTCCACGTAGCCTCCATGTGACTCTTTATATATGCCAATAAAGCGATGCTTGATTTCTAGCTACATCAATCATTATCTTGTAAGAGGACAATAGCTAAAATCTTAAAATTTAGTTAAAAATTAGTAAAATAGCACTTCAACAAATAACCTATTTTACAAAAAATTTAACTTAGACTACTATTTTAGCTAAATGTATGATAAACTATTCATTTATGTAAAAATATTTTATTATTTTTTAAACTCCCACTTATTCTCTCTTTCGCTTTTATTTTTCTAATGTGTGTGAATCTTTTATATATGTAGTGTGTGCAGTGTCTGTATATATATATATACATATATGTGTCTTTGTGTATACGTATTTTAATGCTTATATTGTTTTTTTTGTTGATATTTTCATGTTATTTTGTATGACTTATGAATTAGTTGATTTGTTATTTAATTATTTGTTATATTATAATGCATTATTTTTTTGTTATTACAATATTTAGAATGAATTCTTATAATAATTTTATTATTTTTATATTTTTGAATTAATTTATATTTTAGTTTGTTTTATAACTTTTGAATTTATTTAAAATAGAGTATAATTTTTTTAATTGTAGAGCATATTTATATTTGACATTATGAATAAATATTTCAAATATTATTAAAAGTGAGATAAAATATTTAAAATGAATAAATAAAATAGCAAAGTGGAGTTTTGGTGATGTAAAATAAAGAAGTTAGTGTATGGTAGTTTGAGGTAAAATAAAAAAAAAAATGAATTTTAGTGATGTAAAGAAAATATAGAGTAGCTCATCTGCTAAGTGGGTAGACCATGATGCTATCCTACTTTTATATGCAAATAGAGACACAAAGGAATAGGTCCACAAACCCATTTCCTGCTTTATACATACCAAGGACTTTCCACATAATATAGATTAAGCAAGTATGTCATACATGACCGTTTCCAAAATATTTGCATGATGATTGTTGGAAATATTGTCTTTAAAATAATTGTAGTTTACAAATATTTTAAATGAAATAAATAATTGAATTGAATTATAATATATATATATAGACTATGTCCTATATTATATTGATAATATTAAGTAAACGATGTTAATCTCTATTGACGGTGAGAACTCGTCAACGATGTTAGGTCGAAAAACTCAAAGTTTAGTAAGTGACTAATTAAGTAAGAATTTAGAATAGACTTGAGGAAAGATAAATGCAGATCAACAATAGAGTAAAAACTTGTATATTGCTTAATAGCCTAAGTATACAATGAATTTCCCAACCCCTTATCTGATGGGTCACTACAAGAAATCTGATCTTTACCTACCAATATTTTACCTACCGATATATATTGGTAGGTAAAGGGAACCTTTACCCACCAATATTTATTCGTAAGATTTATTGGTAGGTAAATATTGCCAATATTATAATATTTTAGAAGGATGATTATCTACTAATAATATGGGTAAGTAAATAGTGTTACCCTACATATATAAAATGATGCTGAGTTGTGTGATGATGTGTTAAAAATATCCTACATGTCATCTTACTTATTGTTAACATGTCATATTATTTTTAACAAAGGGTACAAATCTTAAAAACAAATAAACATTACAAAAACAAAAATTAAAATTAAATTAACTCTAACTATCAGTAAAAACAAAATCATAATAATATATATTTTATCATTTAACCATTTCAGACAAAAAAAAAATACTCTGGTCTGGTATCTCTCCCTCTTAGAAAACCAGTCGAAGAAGCGCCCATCCTCAACGAGAGTACCCCGGAGGCCCCGACGCTGACCATCGCCTGAGAAGAAGCGCCCATCCTCGCCTGAGAGAAGAACCCATACTCGCCGACCGCCACCTGAGAAGAAAAACCCAGATGTGCATGAGCGGGGTGCCTCTTTCGTCCTCCCCTTTAGCCCAGAAATATTTAGAAGGTTTATGAGAAGAAACGCCCATACTCGTATCAGATTGCATTTTAAGTTTATGCCATAATTTCAACCAAACTTGCTCCTATATATTATTTATTTGTTTTTTTATTTATATGACTTTTGGTAGGTTTATGCCATAATTTCAACCAAATGCCCGGCCGCTCAATTGAATGGGGCAAAACTGATGATACTATATTGTGATGCCATAATATCAACCAAACACCCAAACTGTTGATGTCATAGACTTTCTAACAGCCAGGTATGTTTAATTTCTTTTCTTCTTTCATATAATGAATATTTTATAATCAAATATTAATTTAGTAAATGAGCTAATTAACCATTTTGGTATGTTTTAACATGGTCGAGCACTTCAGTTCATACCTTGAAGACACATAGTTTGAAATAAACTTGGATAGGCTGTATATATAGGTAATTATTCTTTAGTTATGGGTTTCTCTTCATCTTTGTGAAGTTAGAAGCTTTTTCACATGAACAAGCTGAAAGCCAAGCGTACGTTGACAACAAAGTCTAACATAATATTATGTGTTTCAGTTTCACTTCCCATCATTAATTAATTAAAAAGGTCTTTAAAAGAAAAGGCCTTCATTCTCTTTCATCTGTTAAGGGGTAGAAGCCCAACAAAGAAGACAATTAATGAACAGGTGGAAATTACATTGAGAGATGGCTTGGCTTGGCATGTGAAAACAGAGTAAGATGAAGTGGTGTTAGTACCGCGAGAGCAGTAGTAGTAGTAGGGTAAGAGTGGTGTGTGTGTGTGCATGGAGTACAGGTTACTGTCGCACTGAATTAAGCTATATCTATCTACAACTCAAGCTATGGATGGGGGGTTTCTCTCTCTCTCTTTTCCATGTAGCAAAACAAGACAATCAAAGTTAAAGATCGATTTTCTTGTTTTCTTATGTACAGAACACAGCCACGTTTACTGACTCACCTTCAATGGCATGTAGTACCCTATATCTCTCTTCCTTTTTGCTCCTGCATCATTTACAGTCTTTTCCAAAAGCCTTTCTTTACATATATCGCTGCAGAGTGTGGCCATGCGGCCTGCTTGGTGGGTTCAGACTTTTAAAGACCCTATAAAAATGCTCTCACTCTTCTGTCAAACCCCCTTAGCCACTAGCAATATTATAACTATATATATAGTAGTACTAGTACTAGTGCTCTTGAGAAATGTTTGTACTTGATGATTCGAAACTGTGGTGATCATCAAATCGAGATTCTTATTATTATTATTTTTGTTGTTTTTGTTATATATGCTAAACATTATTTAAGGCATTAATTTATTGGTCATTCGTATTGTTACACCCAGATTTCGAGCTATGTTAAATATGACCTCGAAATTTGGATTCGCAAACAAGTGGACTCATAAGGTTGGAAATATGCTCCAGGATTAAATATCGAGCCTGCAGGACATAGACGACCTCGAATATGGTGACCTCGGAGTGTTCATGATCTCGAAAAGGTAGCTCCAGAGACGCATCCATCTTCAGGGATAACCCGGATCAGAGGTCCCGAGCTCGACGCACATACGATCTCGAAAGATGACGGGAAACCTGGGAAGTTAAAGCCTTGGAGATACCTGATAACCACCTTGAATATATATAAGTGATGTCTATACGAAATGTAATCCTCATTTATTATTGTAAATCCCCAAGAATCGTGGGATATTATTTGGTCAGTTATACGTCCCCTGGTCTTCAGGGGACGTTTCCTTTTATATTTGATTATAGGCATTTAAAGCCATTTATTTGAATTACACAAAAAGAGTAAGTACCCAAAATATGTGGGATAGTATTCTACAGCCTTCTCTATAAATAGAGGGGCCATGCACCATTGTAAAGGACCGAAAATTCTGAACCTTGAGAGAAAACTCTGAAGAATTCATGCTTAAAGAATTTTCAGAGATAATCTTGAGTTTAATAACAGAGACTCGTGGACTAGGCAGATTTAACTGCTGAACCACGTAAAAATCGTGTGTTTATATTGTCTTATTTCAATTGGCCATTATCAGTTATTGTTTATGTGCTCTTCTTTCACTGTTTGACGAAAAACGGCGTCAACAGTTTGGTGCTTTCATTGAGAGCCTTAAGCATTCATCCCTGAGAGATTCATGGCTACAAACAATCAGAACACCCCTGATGAAAGCTACCCAAGGCATCCTAGAAAACAACCAATGGAGAACCCGGATGTTGAAGAGAGAAGTGGGTCCTCTGATTCCCGGGGACCACCTCCTCCACCAAGAGATGAGGATATGTACTACAATCCTGAGCGGTACGTTCCTATTGTGGAACTTGAAAACCGACAACTGAAGCAGCTGTTGGCAGAAGCCAACAAACGGAATGAGGAGTTGACAAGGATAGCCGCAGAGGCGCAGGTGGCTCAGCCCCCGCCTTCGCGCGAAAGCCAAGTCCCTCCTCCAAGGGACGTACATGTTCCTCCCCAGAGGCCCCGCGGGCGTCCGCGAAAGGATGCTGCCACAAGGAGGCCGACTCAACCTCCGGCACCAGCAGAGCCATCCGCTCCACCTAGGCCCCAGAGGAGTACTCGAACTCGGGCCCCAGCTAACCCGCCTGTAGAAGTGCCTGCAGGAGCTGAGAATAACCGAACCCCTGCAGAGGCTCGGACTCAGGTACCTGGGAGCGCATCGAATGCGATTGACCCATCTCGGGCAAATTCTGGACCCTCCAGGCCGCGACAAGGGTGGCGGCCACCGTCGCCTATACGGTTCCCTCCGTCACCCATAAGATATCCTTCGCCCCCACACAGAAACGCTCAACCTGTTCGAGATCAGGAGCAAGGGCGTGCGGGGGAAAGACAAGGAAACAGAGAGACTTTCCAGGAGCGGAGAGGCGCTCCATCTGAGAGAAGTCAGACGTCTCGGTCTCGCACTGCGGAGACGAGGCGACGTGGAAAGAATCCATCGCGAAATAACCGAGCAATGAGTTTCACCAGTGATGAGTCCGGAGAGACCAGGTCCGTCAGTAAACACGACCGAGGTCGTAAGAATACTGGAAGTCGCAAGAATCGTCCCGACCTGCGAAATCATCTGAATGAGAGTCGGGGGAATGGAGATCAGACAAATCCAGACCTGAGGGATCGCTTGAATAAACGTAGAGATCCCTTGCGGAGACGCGAGCCTGGAATCACTATCAATGACAGTCAATTCCAGACAGCACCTCCTACTAACCCAGTCCAAGAAAGAATCGATCAGCTCGAAAGAGCCTTTAGGCTTTTAAAGAATGAATGAGGAAATGGTCGATATGAGGACTCTGATGAGGAGCTCGAGCCGTTTGCTCCCCATATTTCTGACACTCAATTTCCTCAAGGTTTTCGGATTCCTCACGTCCCTACGTTTGAAGGAAAGACCGACCTGTGTAGTCACCTGAGCACGTTCAACACTATCATGAGAGCCAGTAACGTGGGTTACGAGCTCAGGTGCATGTTGTTTCCAACATCATTGGCAGGACCTGCCAAAAGTTGGTTCGAAAAGTATAAGAGACACTCAATAACCTCATGGGAGCAGTTGTCTAGAGACTTTAAGAAGCAGTTCAGAGCAATGGTAGGGGTCAGACCAGAAGCATCCACCTTAACTAACGTCCGGCAGCAACCGGGCGAAACATTGAAGAGTTACTTAACAAGATTTAATCTGGAAGTAGCCCGAGCTCGGGATGTGGATGACAGTGGACACCTCATGGCTATCCGAGCTGGCGTATTACCGGGAAGTGCCCTTTGGGACGACATCCAAGGGAAACCGGTAAGGTCAATAACTGAGTTTAACAGATGAGCGCAGAGGTTTGTTAATGTAGAGGAAGCGAAGTCGACGCTCAAAGCGACCTCCCAGTCCGAAACTACAACGATAAACATCAACTCTGCCTCAACCTCGGCGGACCCAGCGCCACCAAAGCCTGCCTCGGAGAACCCATCCAAGAGGAAAAAGAATGAAGGAAGTAACCCCGAAGCTGAGGGAGGAAAGAAAAAGAAAGGGGAGAGGTATTTCTCCGTGTATAAGGTATACACCGAGCTCAATGAGTCTCGGGAGAACATATATCTGGCTAATGAAAACCAGGTCCCCTTTAGGTGTCCGGACCCGATGAGAAATCAAAAATCCAAGAGGGATTCCAATAAATATTGTCGGTTCCACAGAGACACCGGACATACAACCGATGAATGTCGACAACTGAAGGACGAGATCGAAGGGTTGATCTCGAGAGGTTACTTTCGGCATTATGTCAAAAACCAGAATACTGGTCAGGCAGCCGCGAGCCAGAGAGTAGCCGCGCCTCCGACCACACAAAACAATAACTCCCGATCTCGGGAAGAAGATAGGCCCCTGCCGATAGATGGAGAGGATGTAATAACCATCTCGGGAGGGCCTCATCTCGCAGGAGGGGGCAGGAATGCCCAAAAGAGGTATGTTAACGAGTTGAAGATAGGGGACAGGTCTCCTTATGAACCCGAACCTAGGGCACCAAAAAGCCAGAGGAATGAAACACAACCTATAACCTTCACCGAGGAAGACGCCTCCCATGTTCAATTCCCTCATCATGATCCGCTGGTTATTACTCTTCAGTTGGCCAATAAAAGGGTCCACCGAGTTCTCATAGATAATGGGAGCTCAGTCAACATCCTCTATAAAGCAACCCTCGAGAAGATGGGACTCTCCCTTCGCGACCTGAAAGCATGTGCAACTACTTTGTACAGATTTTCAGGAGAAGGAACTGCCTGTATGGGATCTATTGAGCTTCCCATAACCTTGGGAGACTGCCCAGTCTCGGTGACCAAGATAATGGAGTTCATAGTAGTAGACTTACCATCTGCCTACAATGTGCTGCTCGGGAGACCCGCCCTGGTCGGGCTGGGGGCAGTCTCATCAGTAAGGCATCTGGCCCTTAAGTTCCCGACTCCTAGCGGGGTCGGGACATTAAAAGGAGACCAATTGGCAGGGAGGGAATGCTATAGCATCTCCATGAGAGGAAAGAAACAAACGAACGCTCAAGCACTCGTCATCATACGAAACAAAGACGGAACGGTCTTGGAGATTGACGAAGAGATCGATCCGAGGATTGAGGAGAAAGTTGACCTCGAACCGTTAGAGGAGCTCAAAGAAATTCAGCTCGAGGTAGCTGATCCCTCGAAGAAGGTGAAGGTCGGAAAACACCTCCAAGACGAGGCCAAATAGCAATTAATCTGTTTTTTGAAGAAAAACCAGGATGTCTTCGCATGGTCGCACTCAGACATGGTGGGGATAAGCCCGAATGTAGCAAGCCACGCACTAAACATAGACAAAAGCTTTCCCCCGAAGCAACAAAAGCGAAGACAACTGGATGAAGACAGAAAGAAGGCGTTAAAAGAGGAGGTTGACAGGTTAAAGGCAAACCAATTCATTAGGGATGCCTTTTACCCTGACTGGGTAGCCAATCCGGTGTTGGTCCCAAAAGCCCAATGGGACGTGGAGAACCTGTATTGACTACTCAGATCTCAACAAAGCTTGCCCAAAAGACTGTTTTCCGTTACCAAGGATTGACCAGCTCGTAGATGCCACGGCGGGGCATGGCCTGATGTCGTTCATGGATGCCTATTCTGGATATAACCAGATTCCTATGCACGCCCCCGACCAAGAACACACGAGCTTCATCACGGATAAAGGGCTATATTGCTATAATGTCATGTCATTCGGGCTCAAGAATGCTGGAGCCACATACCAGCGGCTCGTAAACATGATGTTTTCAGAGCAAATAGGGAACAACATGGAGGTTTATGTTGATGACATGCTTGTAAAGTATTAAATCAACAAGAACCATGTTGATGACCTCGAAGAGTGCTTCGGCGTGCTCAGGAAGTATAACATGAAGTTAAATCCTCAGAAGTGCACTTTTGGGGTATCTTCAGGAAAATTCCTGGGCTTTATTGTGAACTCTCGAGGAATCGAGGCTAACCCCGACAAGATCAAGGCCCTGATTGACATGCCCTCACCTCGAAGGCACAAAGATGTCCAAAGTCTGACTGGCAGGATGGCAGCCCTAAGCAGATTCATCTCGAAATCTACAAATCGTGGTCTTCCATTTTTCAACTTACTGAGAGAAGGTAAGAAGTTTGAATGGACAGAGGAATGCGAGCTGGCCTTTCAGGAGCTCAAAAAGCACCTTGCAGAGCCGCCTATCCTGTCAAAACCTGAAATGGGGGAAATACTGTACCTATACCTTTCAACTACCGAACACGCGATAAGTGCGGTGCTCGTCCGAGAAGAAGAGAGGGTGCAAAGACCCGTTTATTACATCAGTAAAAGATTACTGGGGGCAGAATCAAGATATCAACTGATGGAGAAACTCGCGCTCAGTCTAATTCATTCATCTCGTAAGCTCCGCCCCTACTTTCAGGCACATCCCATCCATGTACTGACTGATCAACCACTTAGGCAAGTCCTGTCTAAACCAGAAGCTTCAGGTCGACTTCTTAAATGGGCTGTTGAGCTCGGACAGTTCGAGATCACCTACCACCCGAGAATGACGATTAAGGCACAAGCATTGGCAGACTTTATAGTGGAATGTACTGGTATAGCCGACGACGAGGTAATAACCATGGCCCACGAGCTGTGGAAACTTTACGTCGACGGCTCGTCAAATGAAAATGGAGCGGGGGCAGGGGTCATTTTAGTTACCCCCGCGGGAAGCAGATTTCATTCTGCCCTAAGATTTGACTTCAAAGCGTCGAATAATGAGGCTGAATATGAGGCTTTACTCGCGGGACTTCGTATAGCTAAGGAGCTCAAAGCTAAAGCTATACATTGCTACAGTGACTCCCAGCTAGTGGTTAATCAAATCTTGGGTGAATACCAGGCTCGCGGCACGAGAATGGCAGCTTATTTGGAGAAGGCAAAATCAGCGTTAGAGTGTTTCGAATTCTATACAGTCGAATAGGTTCCCCGCAAGCAGAATTCAAATGCAGATGCCTTAGCTCGACTCGCTACATCCGCCGAAAATGAAGAGCTGAATGTCGTACCCATAGAACACCTATCAACGCCTAGCATTAACGAGCCAGAAGAGGAAGATGTGTGTATGATCGACACAGAGCCGACCTGGATGACCCCGATAGTTGATTATCTCGAAAATGGAGTTCTTCCAAAAGATCGGAACCAAGCTCGAAAGTTGATGTATCAACTTCCCCGTTACACAATCTTGGATGGAAGGCTGTACCTAAGGGGATATTCCATGCCGTTACTCAGGTGCGTAACCCCTCCCGAAGCTAAGAAAGTCATTGAAGAAATTCATGAAGGGTTCTGCGGAGATCACACTGGGGGGCACAGCCTGTCCAAGAAGATCATACGCCATGGATATTTCTGGCCAACCATTAAAGCGGATTCTTTCGAGTATGTGAAGAAATGCGACAAATGCCAGAGATTCGCTACGATACCTCGAGCCCCACCATCCGAGCTGACCATGTTGACATCCCCATGGCCTTTCGCGGTATGGGGCATCGACCTCATAGGCTCTCTCCCGACTGGCAAAGGCGGAGTGAAATATGCTGTAGTCGCCGTGGATTACTTCACAAAATGGACGGAGGCTGAACCGTTGGCAACTATAACCTCAAAGAAGATCCTTGATTTCATTGTAAAGAGCATCGTGTGCCGATACGGAGTGCCAAGGAAGATCGTATCCAACAACGGAACCCAGTTCGATTGCGACCTATTCACCAATTTTTGTGAAAAGAATGGTATAATAAAGAGTTTTTCATCAGTGGCTCACCCTCAAGCGAATGGCCAGGTCGAAGCTGTGAACAAAACTCTCAAGAGTTCTCTAAAGAAAAAGTTGGAGGAAGCAAAGGGACAGTGGCCCGAAGAATTGCCCCAAGTCCTTTGGGGATACAGGACAACGGCTCGAACCTCGACAGGACATACCCCGTTCTCTCTAGCATACGGCTGCGAGGCAATGTTGCCCATAGAAGTCAAAATCCCAACGATCTGAACTCAGATTTACGACCAAAGTTCAAACCATACTCAGCTCAAGGAAACCTTAGACTTGATTGAAGAAAAAAGAGAAGAGGCCCAGCTGAGAAACGCTGCCTACCAGCAACGAACTACCAGATATTTCAACAAGAGGGTTCGAGATCGAAAATTCAGAATGGGAGATCTGGTGTTAAGACGCATATTCTTGGCAACTCGAGATCCGGCAGCTGGAGTGCTCGGGCCGAATTGGGAAGGACCATACCAGATAGAGTCAGTCATCCGACCTGGTGTGTACAAACTTGCGAGATTGGACGGGAGCCTAGTACCGCGAGCATGGAATGACGAACACCTTAGACCTTACTATCAGTAGTGTTGGAAAAGTGTTGCCTATAACCATGAGTTTCTATCTGTATTAGCTTATTTGTTTTTGAATGTCATCAAATAAAAGATCCATTTCGTTCAAATATGTTATTTCTTTTTATTTTTGCAATCTCTCTTAATTTAATAACCTATGGTCACACTCATAGGATATTAAGGGGGCATCATTGGTACATATACCATCAGCTTAAAAAATAAAATAACATATACAAAAAACATATAAAGTATTTGGATGTAACCAAATACGCGAGCCTAGATAGTTCGGATATAATCGAATTATCAAAAACATATAAAGTATTTGGATGTAACCAAATACGCGAGCTTAGATAGTTCGGACATAACCGAGTTATCAAAAACATGAAGTACTTGGATATAACCAAATACGCGAGCTTAGATAGTTCGGACATAACCGAATTATCAAAAATATATAAAGTACTTGGATATAACCAAATACGCGAGCTGAGATAGTTCGGACATAACCGAATTATCAACAACCGAAAACGTTTGGAGTTAACCAGATGTGCAAACTTGACAGGTTTGGAACAAACCAGCCAAAAAAAAAAACTAATCGATGGTAAGTAGGAACCTAAACCTATTTCGAAATCGAGGCTGGAATATCTTAAAGAAAATAGTTTTGAACTCTTAACCTTGGAGCAAAAACCGAGGATGAGAAAAAGTGACTAAGAAAAAAGATATAACCAAATCATTTACATTACATACCATATAAGTACTTTTGGGTTCATGGTTGAAGTAATATCCGACTTTGAAAAATAACGAGGTCGGAAGCGGATAATTTGAACAAACTGTGCATGAATGCATTGAGCTTCGAACCTAAATCCACAATATGTTTGTATGACTAAATAAACATAACTGATTCATCAATATAAAATGTGCCAAATATTTCGAGCCAAGAAATGTAAAGCATATATAAGTAATATTTAAAGAAATTGTATCAGCCCCGAGGGCATAAATTAAAATAATTACAGAAATAAGGGGACGCAACCCCAATAAATGGTTTCCCCGAGATCAGAGTCAAGGAAGAGGAGTCTCCTTGGCCTTCTCAGCATCTGCAGCACCGGATTCCTCAGGACGAATAGCATGGCTATCCTCCTGGGCTCCATCCAAAATGGCGTCCCGAGCAGCCTTTTCCTTCTCGAGCTGATCAGCCTTCTCCTTCTCGAGCTGCTCAGCCTCTTCCTTCTCGAGCCGAGCATTCCACCTTTCAAGAAGCGGCGCCTCGTGAGGACCTAAGAAGCTGGTGTCCAGATCTTCATTATAGGCCCACATTCGGTACATAGCAGAGTCAACCGCTTGATCCTTCTTCTCTTTGTATTCAGCAAGGAGGCGAGCTTTTTCATCCTCCATGATCTCGAAGGTGGCAGCCTTTTCCTCTTCAAGCTTCTTGTTGGTCTCCTGAAGCTGGGTGATCTCCTTCTTATGCTCCTCGAGCTCAGCTTTCAGCTTCCCGAGCTCGGTAGCCATGTCATCACATTCCTTGGCTCCTGCCTCAAGCTTCGCATGCGCTGCCTTCAGATCATCGCATGCTTTGAGCTGGAGATCCTTCACCTCCTGAGCATGAGACTTGCTCGAGTGGATCTCATTGTTCAGCTTATAGTTGAGCTGGGCAGTGAAGGCAAGAGCCTAAAAAAGGAAGAAACCACCATTAGCTCCAGGTCAGTGTGATTATAAGCAGAAAAGGAAGGACTATAGAAGGATACTCACCGCGGTAGTATGCTCGATACTCTTCTCGTAGAGAACAGTGCAGTCTCGGGTGTCATTTAAGCACTGCCATTGGGGAGCTTCGAGACTGCCATAGCTCTGGCCGATCCGGGACATAACATCCGAGACCAGCGTAGATCCGTGGGACCCAGCGGCATTATCGACCACATATGCATCCATGTGGGTGGAAATTGATAGCTTCTGAGCTCGAGAAGTAGAAGGCCTTCTAGTAGGCGGACCTAAGGAGGACTGACCTACCACAGGAGGTTGGGACTCAGCCATAATGGAGGGACCAACCAGCGAAGTCGGCGCCACAGTAGAGGCGATGACCTGCAAGGACGGCGCCGTTGTGGAAGCGCCGGCCTGGGAAGTCGCCGCAGCGATGGAGCTCGAAACCGGCGGAGCAAGGGGAGGTGTTTTCTTGGACCTCTTGGGGCCTTTGCCCGGCTGGTCAGTCTTAAACGACCCCGCTCTAGGACGCTTGCTCCTCTTGGCGCCAGCACCATCGATGATGTTGTCGAGGTCGGAGTCCATCTTGCCTGCACAAGTCACAACACAGAGTGAGCCAGTAAAAGAGAAGCATACAAGTTGTTTCAGTATCACAGACATATAAAGTGATGATAGAAGAAACCTAACTGGAACTCTCCCCCGAGCTCGAGCTTAGGGACCATGAAATTCCCCCGTCTTTAGAGGAGGCGGGGGGAGTGCCTTCCCTATATGTGGGCGATAACCTTGAAAGGTCCCTATAATCGTTGGTCCCATACTGAATAACTATCCCGTTCCACACCTCGTCCGTGGTATACATGGTGTCATATTTCCCGAGCCCACTATCAAACCTATGGACACAGTCATCTACCCAACTCCATATGTAGAAGTGGTATCTTTCCTGCGGGCACGAGACTAACCTATTGGGCCTGTGTTTTAGTAAGGTGGGGGACCACATTCTTGAGGTAGGGAGGACTTTACCTTCATCTGAATCTGAGCTCGAGGCTTCATCATTAGCCTCATTCCCAGACGGCGGACTCCTCTGGTGAACTGGAAGTGGTGGCCTCGTTCCTCTCCTCGGAGGGAGGGCGTCTGTGGGTAGGGGCACCTGCTCCCAGTGTTCATATTTTATATTGGACCAGTCAAAGGTGGACTGGCCCTCCTCCAAAAGTCCGCACTTTCGAAGCTTATCCTCGTGTAAAAGGTATAGGAGAGACCTCCTGCCACGGGGGAGTTGGAGCAGGGTCTCTCTATGCTCCTTCATTGTATCGTCAGGAGTGGGACGCTGAAAATTGGATGAAAGACAACATATTTCTACTAAGTACGGATCTAAGAGCTAAAGTCACGAGCACATAAATAAAGATAACAAGAATACTTACGAATCCGCCTGAACGAATAGTGTCGAGACAGGGACAGACCGTCTGTCCAGAAGAAGGCCCTTTTGAAATCGGGCGGATGATTGGGAAGATCTTCAAAGACCTTCTTCTCCTTGGGATAGCTCGAGAGGTAATAAAAGCCATCCCCTCCCCGAGCTCGAGAGGGGTTACTTTTCAGACAAAAGAGATATAAGATCTCTTGAGGCGAAGGTCCTTTCCACCCCATCTCATGGTATAAGGACCTCAGGGCAGACAGTACCCTGTAAGAGTTGGTGTTGAGTTAGAACGGGGCCAACCCAACGAAATCCGTGAAGTCCTTGAAAAAAGACTTCAAGGGAAATAGAGCTCCTGCCCTCATGTGTTCCTGGCTCCAGGCCGCGTATTTCACATTGGCGTCGCGGCCCCCAGGGGCGAAGCAGCTTCGTTCATGGTCGACCGGAGGTCGACACTACAAGGAGCCTGACAAGCTAAGGCCGTGGAAAGCCAGGATGTCAGTTATCTAACTAGTTGTGGTAACCGAGCTCCAGTAGTGCTCGGCCTCAAACATTTCTCTCCTCGACTGCGAGGAAGAAGGTTCCCCCATTAGTGAAAATTTGAGCTCTCCTGGATGGTATGCGACAGTAACCTTTAATGCAGGATCGAGAGGAATCGGCCTAGGTCCTGAATAGGATTCCGGATAGAGGGCCTCCCGAAGAACTCTCCTCTTCCCCTCTATGACCTCATCTATCTGGAGGCGGTAATGAGCTCGAATGTCCTCTTGCTCGCGCGCAAGCTTGTATTCTCTTATCCGACGTTGATTCCGGGCGAACAGCGATTCTGGGCTCGTAAGGGATTTCCAGCAACGACCCCCACCGTCTTTCCAGATTCTGTGACATCTAGCGAGAAAGAAAAAATGGTGAGGGCCATGCATGCAAGAGTTTCGAGCTCGAACTTACGAGCTCGGGGTTAAGGAGCAAAACAAGCTATATATTAAGACCCTTATTGAAGAGTCAGGGCGTGCGTTCCACGAAAAAGAAAGGAGCGTGGATAATTTTTTGAAAATCCCGAAGATCAAGGGAAAAAAGAGTGGCGGTTAATCAGAAAAGGCATTCTTGGGTTTCGTGCATTTATCAAAGGCAAGGTTTTTACCCGAAAACTTAGTGTACAAGAAACGTCGCCTAAAAATTTCAAAACCCAGAAAATAGGAACCTCACTCAAATGTGAAAGCTGGGTATAAGCCAGTGATGTAAATCCAGTATGGAAGTCTAAAAAGCATAAGAGCCTATCGGATCAAAACCTCCTATCATATTATGCTAAGGATGTAAACTAGTATATACACATACACAGCAAGAACAGCATGAATAAAAACTGACAAAATGGAAAACAAAGATTGCATACTTACACAATAATGGCGATTGCAGAGAGATTGTCGACTGAAGAAGAGGTTGCAAATAAGAACTCACGGACTCGAACAGACCAGGGTTTCTTTGTTTCTTTGGCCGAGAAAACATGCACAGAATAGAAACTTTATAAAGAAGTCTCTGGTTTCGTTTTTCTTCTTTTCTTGCTTTTGGTGAACGAAGGTAAAAATGAAGATGAAGAATGGGGTCTCGTATATATAGATGGAAAAAGGGGGATTAATCCGAGGCGTTGAATGAAATCCTTGCTAGATCGGACTGATGGGAATCAATGACAAGATGGCACCGAAAAGGTGGCAGACGGATGATCGTGGGCATGTTTCCAAGGTACTCAAGTACCAAAAATGAGCAATACCCAGCTGACACGTGTCCATTTTCAAAAGTGTGACGGTACAGTTCTCAAAGAAAGTAGTTCAAAAGTTTCCTTCTCTTAGGATTTGAACAAATACGTTTGAGGGGGCAAGATGTTACACCCAGATTTCGAGCTATGTTAAATATGACCTCGAAATTTGGATTTGCAAACAAGTGGACTCATAAGGTTGGAAATATGCTCCAGGATTAAATATCGAGCCTGCAGGACATAGACGACCTCGAATATGGTGACCTCGGAGTGTTCATGATCTCGAAAAGTTAGCTCCGGAGACGCATCCATCTTCAGGGATAACCCCGGATCAGAGGTCCCGAGCTCGACGCACATACGATCTCGAAAGATGACGGGAAACCTGGGAAGTTAAAGCCTTGGAGATACCTGATAACCACCTTGAATATATATAAGTGATGTCTATACGAAATGTAATCCTTATTTATTATTGTAAATCCCCAAGAATCGTGGGATATTATTTGGTCAGTTATACGTCCCCTGGTCTTCAGGGGACGTTTCCTTTTATATTTGATTATAGGCATTTAAAGCCATTTATTTGAATTACACAAAAAGAGTAACAACCCAAAATATGTGGGATAGTATTCTACAGCCTTCTCTATAAATATAGGGGCCATGAACCATTGTAAAGGATCGAAAATTCTGAACCTTGAGAGAAAACTCTGAAGAATTCATGCTTAAAGAATTTTCAGAGATAATCTTGAGTTTAATAACAGAGACTCGTGGACTAGGCAGATTTAACTGCTGAACCACGTAAAAATCGTGTGTTTATATTGTCTTATTTCAATTGGCCATTATCAGTTATTGTTTATGTGCTCTTCTTTCACTGTTTGACGAAAAACGGCGTCAACACGTATCATCATTTCTGTGCCTTGTTGAATTTTGATCTTATCACGTTTTGAAATTCCTACTCTCACCATTTACAACAGGGATCATCATCATGTCTTTGTAACAAAAAAAAAAATAAAAAATCAGGGTTGTGATGTATTATTTGAATGAAAAAATGAAAGCTAATGTTATTGTTTTGGCATCATCTACTCTTTTTAGTATTTGGCCCTACATAAACAACATCTACTCTTTCTAGTATTTTGTTTTGTCTTTGATTTACATATTTTAGTGTTAAACTGTTCAATAAAGTTTGTAATAAATAGACATTGTGTTGTTCAAAAGAAAAGGTTGTGTAAAATTTTTTCTAATAAATTTTATTTGGATTTATTTCTTCAGGAAAGAGCATTAAAGAATACTACCAATCGATCAAAGAGGAAATGGGAGTCGAAAAATGGTTCAGTCTCCACACCACGACATCACATTCGACGTGGAATGGTGTTAACTTCTCCTACCGGTCAAATTGAGACATGGCGTCTAAAGCATTATGATGCTGAGAAAGGATGGACTGGAATAGAGCTCGAGCCATTATATGTAAGTAATTTAAATTTTTATTTATTATATTTCTTACTAATAATTAATTAAATATATTATTAGGATAAAATTATGGAGTTAAGGGGTCAACATCCTCCAGAAGAACTGTCTGATAAAGAGATTATGGAGCGTGTACTTGGACGTGATTCGGTATACTTGCGAGGGTGGGGGCGTCTCCTAGTGTCACAACTCCTACTTCACATCGTGAAAATATTGTGGGTAATCAACCAACTTATGAAGAGTTAGTTGAACGACTTAATGATACAACTTCCCGCCTTAATGCTACTAACGAACAACATAGTGTGGTTGTGGATATACTTCGTCATAACAATTTGATGGCACCGCCTCCACCACCTCCAACAGACCAAGCTTCAGATGCAAATTTAAGAGAGTCGCCATCTTTTTCAGTTCGGGAGTCACAAGATGATTCTTAGTTTATTTACATTAATTTACTAAGGAATGAACTTTATGAAGTTTTTTTTATTTTGGTAGGGGTAACCTTAAAATGATAACTTTATGACTTATTTTAGTATTGAACATTATAAAGAATTTTAGCATTAAACATTTTATTATTGTATGGTTTTTTTCTAGTTTATTTCTAATATAGAACATTTATAAATAATTGTTATTATCTTTTACCTACACATAACCATTAAATTTGAACAAAATATAAATTGTGTAACAGACCAATAAAATAATGCTATGTGGGCTAATAAAATGACACCACGTAGGATGCCACATATGATGTCACGTCACCAGACACGTAAAACTACATAAACCATGTCAGCATACACGTAGGATGCCATGTCATCAAACACGTCATCTGATGACTCATCAATTGATTTATAACTTAGTGGGGTCCACTAATTCTTTTACCTACCAGTGTTAATAAGTGTAGGTAAAGACTCTTTCCCCACTAACCTTTACCTACCAATCTCTACCAATTCAATATTGGTAGGTAAACCATATTACCCACCATTAGGCTAGTTTTACCTACACTTACAATTGGTAGGTAAGGACCCCATTTTCTTGTAGTGGGTGAACGTCTATTTATAACTGGGCTCTAATGGCCCTTTATACATGGTGGTCCCTCGGGAAAAAATAGTACACGGGTATATTGTCAAGGTAGTAGCACAGGTGGTAGTGGTGTTGGAAGAGTGGTGGTTGGCTCTAGTACATGTCACGGGTCTGCAAAAGTACACCTACCTTGGTACCATATTATAACTCCACTACTTGTCGGGTACGAACCTCATAGGTGTGCTAGGGGAGTACTTGCTATGAACCATTCTTGTACTGCCACTACTTGTCTGGCGTGGACATCGTGTCTGTACTTTAACTCCTCTTGGTGTGTAGGTGCATTATGTACCTGTACCAGCTCCTCGAGTCATACATAGGCTTTCGCCCCACAAGGTACCTTATTCTTCAAGTATTGAAATCCCTATACGTTATCATGGGTGACACGGTCCCATTAGGCCTTAGAGGCAAGGACCTTGCGTGATGGCCCTATGAAAAGGGTACGTAAGGGGCCCCCCATGCCTTAGACGTGATATCCTTGGCGATAGGTACGACATTGTAGGCGAGGCGTGCACCTCGCAAGTCCTTCGGCGCGAGATGTGACACCACATGCGAGAGCTGAACTTGCAACACCCTTGGCGCGAGACGCGATGCTTTGTAGGCGAGGCATGTGCCTCGCGAGACCTGCATGGTATGAGACGGGGAACACGAGGTGTCCTCGTGAGACACATAGCGCGAGGCAAGGATCTGTAGGTAAGGTTGTGCCTCGCGAGACCTGCAAGGTGCGGGATTGGGCATACGATGTGACCTCGCGAGACGCTCGGTGCGAGGCGTATCCTGGCGCGCGCGCAAGGTCCTTGGCGCGAGACGGTGTCCTGATGCGCGCACAAGGCCTTTGGCGCGAGGCGCATCCTGATGCACACGTGAGGCCCTTGGCGCGAGACAAAGGCCTGATGTGTGCACGAGGCGTTGAGGCGAGGCCCTCGGCGTGGGACGGTGGCCTGATGCCTACGCGAGGTGTTGAGGCGAGGCCTTTGGCGCGAGGTGCATCCTGCTGCGCGCGCGAGGTCCTTGGCGCGAGACAAAGGCTTGATGTGCGCGTGAGGTGTTGAGGCGAGGCAGGGGCCTATGGCTCGAGACCATGCCTCGCTTGGTGCTATCTCGGGGATTTTAGCGCAAGGCGCAAGGTTGGGCTTCGCCGTTTCCATCCTAAGCCTATGGTTTGAAGGGCACAAGGCGGAAGCCTTGTGCAACTAGAATTTTTGCATCCACACTTTCCCCCCAAGTCTATGAGGAGGTATTTAGGCATCCTTGTAGACTTATTGTGATGCTATACTTACTATGCTCTGGTGGTAGTGTTGTGTGCCTTCATGTAAACTTGACAATGAATTTCGCGATGATAGTGAGAATGGTAGCATACTTCGGGATTGATGCAAACCAAGGAGCTGGACATGCTGGTCATACATGTGGGAATGGAGCTGGATTTACACTAGACCCTTTGTCACTTCCTAGTGGCCCAATTACAAGACTTAGAGCCAAGCGTTTCAAGGAAGCACTAAATGGGCTAATCCAAGAGAATTGGGCTGACCAAGATAGGCTCAAATAATAATCAAGGCTTAGTCCATGTCATCAAAGCAAGTGAAGAGGCTAATTAACATCCAAAAATGTTATCAACATGGTTTGACCATTAAAGAGCATGAATTTGATGCTAATTAACATCCAAAAACGTTATCAGCATGGTTTGACCATTAAAGGGCATGAATTTGATGAGTTTAAAGGATATTAAATAGGGGAATGCTGATGGCCTTGGCTGGTTATGTTAATACATTGAATTTAATCATTTAGTTATTTTTTGGCTGCCTTTAGAAGTCCAAAATGCCTAAAAACGTGGGGAGTGTTTATTTTTATGTTTGTGTTGCTTTTAAGGTTGAATTATGACTTTTCCTATTCTTGGAAGGTTGTTCCAAGTATATATATGGTTTTATGAACTTTGTAAGGGATGATGTTTTGAGAAATATTATTATTATTATTGTGAGGTGTGTTCTTCTTCGTTCTTGAAAGAACTCTTGAACTTATCAAGTTAATCTTGTGGCATTCAAACAACCAAACTTATCACCTTGATCCTTGAGATATTCTTAGGTTTCCTGGTGTGGCGTTTTCTATCATTTGTAGTCTTGGTTTTCATCTAATTAGGTGACGGGTCAAGGCTCAACAAATCTTGTCTACACGATCTTGGGGTTCCAAACCATCATTGTTATCGGGTTTCATCACAATTGTTGGTGAGGTTCATATCATTTGGTATCAGAGCTTTGGTTCTAAGGCAAGTTTGACTATCTTTTTTTTTTTTTTTCCTATTCCCTACTGTAGTTGAAAAAAAAGAACAATAGCAAAAAAAGAAAAAGAAAAAAGTACACGATTCCAGTAAGAAAATTTATTCCTTTCAATCTTGTTTCTCACCGTATTCAAGTTCTTGATCTTTTTGATGAGTTTTGGTTGCTTCTCATTTTTGAATGGTTGCTAGATTATTTTGAATTAGTTTCTTGAAGTTCGATTAAGAACTAAAGAAGACACAAAAGAGTGGAAAAAGGCAAGAGTGTGTGAGGCCATAAGAGGGTAAAAGTCATTTAGAGTGAAAACACGAGTGCAAGTGTATCAATTGTTGAGTGAAACACGTGAGGGAGTGCTTGTGAGGACTCTAACTTTGTTTTACAGATTCTAAACATGTCCAATAATCAAGAAGAAGACAAAGCCGGAGATTTTCGACAACCCGCAGGTTCGAACCTCCAAATGCAAGTGTTGTTAGGGGAGATGAGGCGAATGATGAGGGTTGAATTAGAACCTATTCATGAGAGGTTGGACAGGGTAGAAGCTGGAACTCCTAGGGAACAGGAATAGGACATCCCCAATAGGCAACAAAGTGGGCGTGTTTCGTGGCGGAATGTTGAGGAAGAGGCTGAGTTAGAGGAGTTTGATAAGCCATATTTGAACCGGGGCAGGTTTGAGCGTGGGCATGGGAATAGAGAAGCTAGGATGGGTAGGCCTAGGAGAGATAATGATTTAGGAAACATAAAGATTAAAATCCCATCTTTTCAAGGTATAAATGATCCTGAAGCTTATTTGGAGTGGGAAACTAAAATGGAGATGGTGTTTGATTGTCCCAACTACTCAGAGATAAAGAAGGTTAAGTTGGGAGCAATTGAATTCACTGATTATGCCATTGTTTGGTGGGATCAATTACTGATTAATAGGAGGAGGAATAGAGAACCACCCGTGGACACTTGGGAGGAGATGAAAATTCTTATGAGGAAGTGTTTTGTACCCAGCCACTATTATAGGGGATTGTATCAAAAGTTTCAGAGGTTAATTCAAGGTTCCAAGAGTGTGGATGAGTATTACAAGGAGATGGAGGTAGCTATGATCTGGGCTAATGTAGAAGAGGACAGGAAAGCCACCGTGGCTAGGTTTTTGCACGATTTAAATCGAGAGATTGCAGATATAGTTGAGTTGCAGCACTATGTTGAGCTGACGAATATGGTGCATCAAGCCATAAAGGTGGAGGAACAATTCAAACAGAAGGGATTGGCTAGGAGGGGACAACCTATGGCTACCACCATCCTATGGAAGACAGCTCCAAAAAGGGACGAGCAGCTACAAAATAATCCAAAATTTGAACCCTCTAAGAATGCCAAGCCAACGACCGCCACTACTTTAGGGAACACTGATTCTTCTACTTCTAAAACACGTGATATTAAGTGTTTTAAATGTCAGGGGGGGGGGGACACATAGCTAGCCAGTGTGTAAACAAAAGGGTGATGGTGATTAATGCCCAAGGAGAGCTTGAGTCAGAGAATGAGGAAGAAGTAGATGATGATGCCATGCCACCTTTGGAGGATGCTGATGATGAGCAAAATGCTGTGGTTGGAGATTTATTGGTAACAAGGCGAATTCTCAATGTGCAGATTAAGGAGGAAGAAAGTAACCAAAGGGAGAACTTGTTTCATACTTGGTGCTTTGTAAATAACAAAGTTTGCAGTGTCATTATCGATGGAGGGAGTTGCACAAATGTAGCCAGCACTTATTTGGTGGAGAAATTGGCCTTAACCACCTCGAAACATCCTCACCCTTACCGGCTTCAGTGGCTGAATGATTGTGGTGAAGTCAAGGTGACAAGGCAAGTGTTGGTGGCATTATCCATTGGCAAATATGAGGATGAGGTGCTTTGGGATGTGGTTCCTATGCATGCATGCCATTTATTGTTGGGAAGACCGTGGCAGTATGATTTGAGGGTTACACATGATGGATTCACGAATAGGTATTCTTTCACTCTTAAAAGGCAACCTATTACTCTTGTTCAATCAACTCCAAAACAGGTCATGGAGGATCAACTAAAGTTACAAAGATCAATAGAAAAAAATAAAGAAAAAGAAATGAAGGCTGAAATTTAGAAAAAAAAAAGAGTTTAAAAAAAAGAAAGAGAGAAGAACATTGATTAGAGTGAAAAAGAAAGAGAGATGATTTCAGCCATAGTGAGAGCAAGAGAGGAAAAATTCAATTATATTGCAAAAAAAAAACAAGTGAGATCAAGAGAGCATTATTTTCACACCAGCCCCTTATTGTACTCATGTACAAGGAGGCTCTTTTATGTACTAATGATCTCGTCGGTGCTTTGCCGAGCGATATTGTTTCTCTTTTGCAGGAGTTTGAAGATGTCCTTCCTGAAGAGGTACCTTATGGCTTACCTCCAATTCGAGGGATTGAACATCAAATTGATTTCATACCTGGTGCATCCATTCCAAACCGACCTGCTTATAGGAGCAATCCCGAGGAGACCAAGGAGCTTTAGAGGCAAGTAGGTGAATTATTAAAGAAGGGGTATGTGCGTGAAAGCATGAGTCCTTATGCTGTTCCAGTGCTATTAGTTCCTAAGAAGGATGGAATATGGAGGATGTGTGTAGATTGTCGAGCCATCAACAACATAACGGTAAAGTATCGTCATCCCATTCCTAGATTAGATGATATGTTGGATGAATTGCATGGTTCTTGTGTCTTTACAAAAATTGATCTTAAGAGTGGATATCATCAGATTAGGATGAAGGAATGTGATGAATGGAAAACCTCTTTTAAGACTAAATATGGTTTGTATGAGTGGTTAGTAATGCCTTTCGATTTAACTAATGCTCCGAGCACATTTATGCGTTTGATGAACCATGTTTTGCATGCATTTATTGGCAGATTTGTAGTTGTGTATTTTGATGATATCCTAATTTATAGTAAAAACTTGGAAGAACATGTAATGCATTTGAAATCTGCTTTGGAAATTCTAAGAAAAGAAAAGTTGTTTGCTAACCTCAAAAAGTGCACCTTTTGCATGGATAAGCTTGTGTTTCTTGGTTTTGTTGTTAGTAAGAGCGGAATTGAGGTGGACGAGGAAAAGGTGAAGGCAATCCAAGAGTGGCCAAAACCTACAACAATCAGCCAAGTGAGGAGTTTCCATGGCTTAGCTAGCTTCTATAGACGGTTTGTGCGTGATTTTAGTAGCTTAGCTGCCCCTCTTACTGAAGTCATCAAGAAAAATGTGCCCTTTAAGTGGGGGAAAGAACAAGAAAAAACATTTAATCTGATAAAAGAAAAGTTAACTAATGCACCTTTGCTTCTTTTACCTAACTTTGCTAAAACTTTTGAAATTGAGTGTGATGCTTCAAGAATAGGTATTGGAGCTGTTTTGATGCAAGAAGGTCGTCCAGTTGCTTATTTCAGTGAAAAGTTGAGTGGGGCAGCCCTAAATTATCCCACTTATGATAAGGAGATGTATGTCTTGGTAAGGGCTTTGGAAAATTGGCAGCACTATCTATGGCCAAAGGAATTCGTGATTCACAAAGATCATGAATCTTTGAAGTATTTGAAAGGACAGCAAAGGTTGAACAAACGCCATGCCAAGTGGGTGAAATTCATTGAAACATTTCCTTACGTGATCAGATACAAGCAAGGTAAGGAAAATGTGGTGGCTAATGCATTGTGCTGCAGGTATGCTTTACTTTCCATTTTAGATACAAAACTGCTTGGCTTTGAATACATTAAGGATTTGTATGCACAAGATTCTGATTTTGGTGATGTGTTCAATGCATGTGAAAAAGTGGCGTTTGGTAAGTTTTATAGGCATGATGGATTTTTGTTTCGAGAAAATAAATTGTGTGCCTATGTGTTCTTTGCGTGAATTGCTTGTGAGAGAAGCTCATGGTGGTGGTTTGATGGGTCATTTTGGTGTAGCTAAGACTTTAGGAATTTTGCATGATCATTTTTTTGGCCTCATATGAAACGTTATGTGGAAAGAATCTGTGAGAAGTGTATCACGTGGAGACAGGCTAAGTCTAAATTGAAACCCCATGGTTTGTACACCCCTTTGCCAATACCTCGTGAACCTTGGACTGATATTTCTATGGATTTTGTTTTAGGTTTACCTAGGACTAAGAGGGGGAGAGATTCAATTTTTGTGGTGGTAGATCGATTTTCCAAGATGGCACACTTCATTGCATGTCATAAAACTGATGATGCATCACGTATAGTTGATTTGTTCTTCAAAGAAATAGTTAGGTTACATGGCATGCCTAGGACCATTGTTTCTGATCAGGATGCAAAGTTTTTGAGTTACTTTTGGAAGACTTTGTGGGGAAATTTGGGAACCAAGTTGTTATTTTCTACTACTTGTCATCCACAAACGGATGGTCAAACTGAAGTATTGAATAGAACTTTGTCTTCTTTGTTGCGTGCTATCATTATAAAGAACTTGAAAACATGGGAAGATTGTTTGCCACATGTTGAATTTTCTTACAATAGAAGTACACATTGTGCAACTAAGTTTTCATCATTTGAAATTGTTTATGGCTTTAACCCATTGTCGCCTTTGGATTTGACTCCTTTACCTTTGAGTGAACGTGTGAACTTAGATGGCAAAAAGAAGGCAGAATTTGTAAAGATGATTCATGAAAAGGCATGGTTGAACATTGAAAGGAGGACTAAACAATATAACCATCAAGCCAACAAGGGACGCAAGAAGGTAGTGTTTGAACCTAGAGATTGGGTTTGGTTACACTTAAGGAAGGACCGTTTTCCAGAGAAACGGCATTCAAAACTCCTACCACGGGGTGACGGACCATTTCAAGTAGTGGCACGCATCAATGATAATGCCTACAAGCTTGACCTACCAGGTGAGTATGGTGTTAGTGCAAGTTTTAATGTTGCTGATTTGTCTCCTTTTGATGCAGGTGATGATTTGAGGACAAATCCTTCTCAAGAGAGGGAGAATGATGCAAACAAAGGAGCTGGACATGCTGGTCATACATGTGGGAAGGGAGCTGGATTTTCACTAGACCCTTTGTCACTTCCTAGTGGCCCAATTACAAGACTTAGAGCCAAGCATTTCAAGGAAGCACTAAATGGGCTAATTCAAGAGAATTGGGTTGATTCTAAAAAGACTAAGATGGGCTCAAATAATAATCAAGGCTTAGTCCATGTCATCAAATCAAGTGAAAAGGCTAATTAACATCCAAAAACGTTATCAGCATGGTTTGACCATTAAATGGCATGAATTTGATGCTAATTAACACCCAAAAACGTTATCAGCATGGTTTGACCATTAAAGGGCATGAGTTTGATGAGTTTCAAGGATATTAAATAAGGGAATGCTGATGGCCTTGGCTGGTTATGTTAATACATTGAATTTAGTCATTTAGTTATTTTTTGGCTGCCTTTAGAATTCCAAAATGCCTAAAAATGTGGGGAGTGTTTATTTTTATGTTTGTGTTGCTTTTAAGGCTGAATTATGACTTTTCCTATTCTTGGAGGGTTGTTCCAAGTATATATAGGGTTTTATGAACTTTGTAAGGGATAATGTTTTGAGAAATATTATTATTATTGTGAGGTGTGTTCCTCTTCATTCTTGAAAGAACTCTTGAACTTATCAAGTTAATCTTGTGGCGTTCAAACAACCAAACTTATCACCTTGATCCTTGAGATATTCCTAGGTTTCCTGGTGTGGCGTTTTCTATCCTTTGTAGTCTTGGTTTTCATCTAATTAGGTGACGGGTCAAGGCTCAACAAATCCTGTCTACACGATCTTGGGGTTCCAAACCATCATTGTTATCGAGTTTCATCACAATTGTTGGTGAGGTTCATATTAGGGCTCTCATGTTCGCGTGAGTGGAAAAACATCTAATATTGTTTCAGGAGACCTCACGGGATGACTAGGCATAGGTGAAGCGTATGGCACTTGAGAATACGCTTTGGAGGGTATAATCAAGTGTTGGATGAAAAGAAATAAGCATGGACATGCGAGTTCACAAACAAAGTCATTCGGGAGCATCGGGCTGAGGGTGACCTTCCTTCGTGCCTCCTAGTCTTTAACCTTCATCTGTCAACACGTGAAGGAATTTACTTGTCACCTTTTTTATGAATGCGACACTTGCATTACACTCGGAGGTGTATAAGGCAATGAAGGGTGTCATACAACACTATTGGGTGACGAAGAGCTTGCTATGCAAGATGGTCTCGCACAACGAGACCCTCTCACATGGTGAGGCTTGCCTCCTTCTCTTCGTGCTTTATCTGTTGACATCCTGGGAGCTTCATCGACTATCCTTTCAAGGATAAGGCTTATATGAAGCTTAGGGGCAGGTTAAACACTTAGACAAGAATGTTTGGAAGCACTAGCCTATAGTTGGTCTCACTATGTGAGGGCCCTCTCGCTGTGAGAGGCCTCTTGACCTCATTTTTTGTCTCCGTGACTTCATTCTTCATTTATGTCTACAAGGTGGCCTTTAGATAGATGTCCAATGAAATAGTGGAGCCGATTGAGTTAGAAGGCCGAGGGCAACCTTTCCGAGGGAGGGTGTCGTTGCTATGCGAGACCCTCTTGCAAGATGTGAGGTGTCTCGTCTCTTTGTCAACTTGAGCTATTCTTTTTGGACATCTTTACTTGGTGATGTTCTAAGGAATGTCTAAGGTAGGAAGCGAACTCAATTGGGAGCCAAGGTCGAGGGAGGATTTCTATCGTTCACACTTGGTAAAGTATGAGTTGAGATGCCTCTCGTTTCCTGAGATGGATATTACTAAAGAGATGTCTGCAAATTGACTTTCATTGCGACCTCGCGATGCGGGCACATCGAGGTATCCATAAGTTAACTTGCCTGGCATCCTCGAGATGTAGGCGCATCTGAGCTAGGAGGTGAATACATAAGGGCATCACATTGTGATCTCGTGTTGCGGGCGCATTCCATTTGAAGGCTACTAAATTGCGGACTTGTATTGCGGGCGCATTCTTCCAAGAGCCTACGTCACAAGGACCGCTCATCTCAGAGCTCTTTCAGATGTACCAATTCACAATATAATTTTACATGCTCACGTAAGTATAAGGGGAGTGTAAATCCCTTTCTCTTTCTCTCATTGGTGTGAGACTTTGAGATGCCCACTTTTTTCTTTAGTATGGGACTGTGAGGAACCTTGTTTTCCTTGGTCTGGGCCTCTAAGAAGTTTTTCTTTTTCCCTTTTTTTTTTATGAAAAACTTCAGCAAGTCCTCATGGTCATAGTTCCAATAGATTTAATTTCAAAGGGTTCCCTTTGGGATCTCTCTACCGTGTGTGATTCGTGTCTGTTGGTGCACCTTGATTACTGGTAAGGATATTGTTGACCCAAGATTTGGCCAACTGACATGGAGTCAGAATATGCTTGATATGAATGAATATAATGAGAAGAACGTAATGACAAAAGTAAATAAGACACAGTGTTTTATAGTGGTTTGGCCCCAAGATCTGGTAATGACCTACGTCCACTTAGACTGATATTGATCTAAGAATCAGAAGGGTGATCAAAGAACTAGAGTTCAATGAGTTTCACTAACCTCTGAAGAACAATACAATATTACTAGGAGAATTACTATATTCTCAAATGATTCAAAAGCCAAAAAGTCCCTTCCTTGAGCTATCTCTTGCTATTTATAGGCTCAAGGGGGATTACAAAAGATTGTTACAGATATTCTTTCCCGAATAATCGGATATTCAGGAGATTGTGTGAGATAAATTTGGGATTCACAAAGATCTTCTCATAAATGTTGCTTTGTATGCGGAACTATCGACCAGCCTGGTCGCAGGTAAGACTGGGCCGCTAACTGCTTCTAATGCGTCTTCTGGTCGATACTCTAGCAGAACGTTTCCAGGTGTTAGCCACGTGTCCAGGGATCACTTGCCACGTCATCAATGCTAATTTTTTGGATAACATTTGCCCCCCAAGTTTATTTATCACGAGCAATAAATAAACTTTTGGACGAGCGACTCTTCGATAACCCCGCCTGACGTGTCAGAACCCTTCGTGTGTTCTTGGAAAAAGTAACCTACTTCTGTCTAATCAAGTTTTTTCGGCTCCCCAGAAAAGATTTTGATGGCCATCCCGCTTCCCCATACTTTGAAAAAGGGAAACTGATGATTACACTTTTTAATGCCACAGACAAACTTATATAAGACCTTCGAAGTCTTCCTATTCTTTTTACGCATGTCATTGTCTTCACAAGAAAACCTAAAAACCAGAGCTTTTACCGTCTCCGGAGACCGTTTCTTCTGCACTTCCAAGACTCAGTCCGAGAGTCCCTTGATCTCCGAAGACCTTTCTTCCATCTCCACGATCATTTTCTTGGTAAGTTTTCGAATTCTCATGCTTCAGATTTTCGTGGCGCATGTTTCTGTATGTAGACTGTTTGAGATTATCTGTTTCTGGTTTGAGATGCTTGTGAGTAGAACGTTTTGTAGGCAAAAAGGGTTACGAGTTAGTTTGATTAGTCAGGAACATATGTTTTGGACGTAAGATCGAAGTAAAAATTCGATCTTTATAATGCTGGCCGCACTCCAAACGGATATAGAATGCTGGCCGCACTCTATATCCTGTATAAACTTAAGAAATGGCCAGAACCTTCGCCTCATGAGGTAAACTATCTTTTCGACCTCAAATCCAACCCGCAACAGCATGGAACGGGTTTCTTCCACTTCTGTCACCAGGAGACCAACCGGACGTTCCTGAGTGACACCACGCACATCTCGAATGTGGGGCAGTATAGTAAGGAGTACTTCCTTACCCCGGACATAACCAGCAACAACCTGGCCTTCGCTCGAGTAGGTAAGTGCTTGTCTTTGACTGGTCGATAATTTTCATCGAGGAGTTCCCTTTCATTTTTCTCAAACTGTAATCTGTTTTTTAGGCCCATGGCTACGTCCGACTCCAACACCAGACATGGTGTTGAGGTCCAATACACTGGCCAGGATGACTGATGCAGCAAAAAGCATCAAGACCCTGGTCACTGAAGAAAACCTGAGGTTGTCTGGCCTCCTGGCTCCTCGCCATGAAACAAGAGGTCCGTGGTAGACGATGCCACTGCCGAGGGGGTTCCCGAGCAGCAACCTCCTGCGTCCCCTCCTCGGAGGAGGCCAACAGGAGTTACTATCAGGGAGCCCACGGGCAATCCTTCCGCAGAAAGGCCTTCTGCTCCCCAAGGCAAGGGGAAACAAAAGGCCACAGAGCCAGTTGTGGACTTGGGGGAGTCTTCTGATGAGAACGGTAACACTATTTTACTTTTGAACAGTTTGCCAATTCCCTGTCACTTGTTTGACGGGGAGGGCAACTTTACATATACTCCAAAATTAGGGCCAGACTTCTTCATGCCAGATAGTGAATGTATGACTAATAGAGTCAATAGTATAGCGACCAGTAGTTGTAGCTCGGGTATTCACTTTGTTACCTCTTTTCTGTTGTATAAAGAATTTTCATCTGCCTCTTGTCTTATCATTTGATTGTGTTTACTTGTATGCAGACATGGCCACTCCCAATATCTTTGACATGTACCAGGCCGAGGAGGAAGAGGAAGTTCCCCAACTCCGGCGAAAGTCATCAAGGAGGCACACCGGCGAGACCAGCCAGGGGCCCACCAAAAAGAGTCGAACCGAAGATCCTCCAAGGGACGCACCTACTGGGCAAACTTCCACCCATCCTCCGACTCCTACGGAGAAACAGACTCCTTCTGCCACGCCAAAACCTCTGGCTGCGCCTACCGGAGAGCAAATTACTCGGGAAGAAGCTCTCGGGGCCAAAATCTTGAGCCGCACTCTGTGATCAGCCAAGGATCGCCTTGTACACATCGGTAAGAACGACCGTGTCAAGGATGCAATGGTCGAAGCAGAAAATATGTCGGTTGACCTGATCCTGAACAGGACCCTGAATGAGATTTCCAGTGTAAGCACTCCCTTGTCTCTCAAGCCTTAGTCCTTTATTCTTCGTAATAGGCTTTAACTTTTTCCTTTGTTCACAGGCCTTGCTGTCTGCTACCACTGCTCGCACCCGTGCCCAAGCCTCTATCGACCAGGCTCGAGCAAAGGCCATTGAGAGGTATCAGGTGAAGGCATCCGAAGAGTTTTCGGCTGCAGAGGCTAGGCACGCCAAGGAGTTGGAGGCGATGGCTCGAGAGAGGGACGCTGCGGTGACAAAGCTGTCAGAGGCTGAAGCTGCAAAGGAAGCTGCAATAAAGTCAAGGCAGCAGTATCGAGATTCCAGCATAACCCATCTTCGCGAAATCAAAAGGTTGGAAGAGATGCACAAGTCCAAGGATGAGGCCATTGCTACTCTCGAAGGCAAAGTAAAGCAGCTGGAACTTGACAACTCCAAAAATCTGGAGAGTTACAAGAGGACGACGCTCCGATGTTTCTACAACTTCTGGAAACACAATCAGGGTGCCGACTTCAGCTATCTTTCTGAAGATGTCAGGACTGCCGAGCTGGCTCGCTGTGCTGCCCAATTGACTGAAGAGGAGGCAAGGGCTAGGATCCCTGATTCCCCAAGCCTGGCTGTCGTAGAAGAAGAAGTTGCTGCTGAGGATGCTGTTATCCAGAATGCCTGAGAGGACCCTCCGGCCCCAAATGCCTCTTGAACTTTTTCATTTATTTTTTCTTTCCTTTTGATTACACGACCCACGGGTCGTGATGTAAAGACAATATTTTTGTTTTAAAACTTTGCTGCACGGGCAGTAAATCTTTTTTCTTTTACTTGAAAAATTACATCCAAGCAGTGATGCTTGCGGTGTAAAAGATTATATCTTGATGCTATAATATTTTTATTTATTATAACATTTGTCCGTATGACCGAACTTAGCATAGTACTTTGGCATGATTTAACAAAATACAAATTTTGAAAAATACTCTAAGTACCCTAGCATCCTTTCACTCATTTTGTTCATGTGTTTACATACCTCATGGTACGCTTTGCTATCGATGTGCCTTATATGCCCCCCAAGTGATCGAGGAGCTTTAGGTCCTTGGTCACTTGCCTTGATCATGACCTGTTCGAACATTCCTGTTCGTGTACAAAAATGATACTTGTAATACAGCAAAACAACACACGTAATGAACAAATACTTGTAAATGTAAATTCACAAAGGTTGGCAAGAATGACTGGCTGCGCCCAGTCCCTTATAATCTCGTATTAAAAATGGACTAAACATGTCTTTTCGAGTGATTCTGAAATAGAATCTTACATATACGAGCGATTAGCCATACAGCGTGGCTAACCCTCTTTGCTAAACTTGTAAAAAGAAAAATTAATACAAGCCAGTCCTTTAAAAAGGACTGTTTACTGATAATACTTGCGCAGGTGTTCCCCATTCCAATAGCGTGGAACGAGATCTCCGTTTAAGTGTGCAAGTTTGTAGGTGCCCGGAGGCGACTTTTTGTTGGTATGCAGCAACTCGGAGTTGAGATTTCTCTCGTATCTCATCGATTGAGTCTAGGGACTCCATCAATAGCTGGCTGTTCTGGTCCTGGTCGTAAGTCAAACGCCGATGTGAGGGGGGATCCAACTCGACAGGTAACATAGCCTTATATGCATAGGCTAAGGAAAACGGGGTATGTCCTGTCGCTGTTCGGTGGGACATACTATACGACCAGAGGACTTCAGGCAACTGCTCTGGCCACGCTCCTTTAGCTTCCTCAAGTCTTTTCTTCAGGGTGTCTTTAAGAGTCTTATTTACGGCTTCGACTTGCCCATTCGCCTGTGGGTGTGCGACTGAAGAAAAGATTTTAATGACTCCATGTCTTTCGCAGAAATAGGTGAATAAATTACTGTCAAACTGGGTCCCATTGTCTGAAACTATCTTCCGGGGCAAACCATATCGACAGACGATGTTCTTGATAACAAAGTCGAGAACATTCTTGGTCGTGATGGTAGCGAATGGTTCAGCTTCGGCCCATTTGGTGAAGTAATCGACTGCCACGACTGCGTATTTTACACCGCCTTTCCCTGTAGGCAGGGATCCAATCAAATCTATCCCCCATACTACAAAAGGCCACGAACTTTGCATCTGTTTCAATTCGTTTGGAGCTGCTCGTGGAATCTTGGAGAACCTTTGACATTTATCGCATCTTCGTACAAATTCCATCGAATCCTCGTTCATCGTTGGACAGAAGTAGCCTTGCCTTAGAATCTTTTTTGCCAAACTCTGCCCCCCAGCGTGATCCCCGCAGAAGCCCTCATGCACCTCTTTCATGAGTTCCTTAGCTTTTTCTGGTGTAACGCACCTGAGTAGTGGCATTGAATATCCTCTTCGGTACATAATGCCATCGACCAGTATGTACCTAGCAGCTCGTCTTTGTAGAGTTCTGGCTTTGTTCCTATCTGTTGGCAGCGTACCATTTGTCAGATACTCCAAGTAAGGCGCCATCCATGTATCCTCCATTCGAATCTCCATACCGGACTCAGCTGCTTGTATGCTCGGCTTACTCAGTCTTTCTACGGGCAGAATGTTCAAAGATGGTTAGAGTGTTCCAGCCACGGGGGCAGGCTGTAAGGGTGGCGAGCGTTGGCGCGTGGACGCTTGCTCGTTGCCACCCGGAGCTTCTCGTTGGGAATTTCCCGAGGCCCGCACGTATCTTCTCAAGTGTCCTTGTCTGATAAGGAACTCGATTTCGTCCTTTAACTGGTTGCATTCATTAGTGTCATGTCCGTAGTCGTTATGATAACGACAGAACTTGGTAGTGTCTCTTTTCGAAATGTCCTTTCGAATGGGGCCAAGTTTTTTGTAAGGCACACTAGAACTTGTGGCCTGATAAACCTCTCCCCGAGACTCAACGAGGGCAGTGTAGTTAGTGAACCGAGGTTCATAACGATTACCCTTGGCTCGTTTGTTGTCGGAGGTGGAAGGCTCGTTATATGGTCATTTTCCACCATTCTTGCCATTGCCGTTACCGTTCCCATTGCCCTTGCCGTTGCCATTAGGCTTGGACCCGTTGGCGGCCTTGGCGGGTTCGGAAGCCTTCTTATCCTTGCCTAAGGGCTTTCCATCGTCGGCAATGGCTTCTTCGAGCTTGATGTAGCGATCAGCCCGGTCCAAAAATTCTTGGGTAGTTCTCACCCCTTCCTTTCGGAGACTTTTCCAGAGGGGAGAACGGCGTTTAACTCCTGCAGTTATCGCCATCATTTTGCCTTCGTCTCCGACCGTTTTTGCTCCAGCTGCTGCTTGCATAAAACGCTGGATGTAGTCCTTCACTGACTCCCCATCCTGTTGGCGAATTTCAATCAACTGGTTTGCTTCGGTCGGATGCACACGACCTGCATAGAACTGTCCGTAGAACTCCCTTACGAACATCTCCCAGGAAACTATGCTCGCGGGTGGAAACTTAAAAAACCATTCCCGCGCAGCTTCAGAAAGTGTTGCAGGGAAGATCCTGCACCGAGCGTCTTCGGAAACTTTCTGAATGTCCACTTGAATTTCAAACTTGTTGACATGAGACACTGGGTCTCCATACCCGTCAAAGTTTGGGAGTGTAGGCATTTTGAACTTTCTTGGGGTTTCGGCATTAGTTATCCTCTTTATGAAAGGAGTGCCTTTCCTCCTATCGTGGTCGATGTAGGATATCCTTCCCCCGACTAGCTGTTGCACTGCCTGGTTGAGGGCGTCTATCTGGGCCTGTACAGCGGCAGGAATTGCTGTGGCCTCTGTTGCCGAGGGGACGTTCTCACCATGTCACTCACGGCTGTCGTTGAGTACATCTCTTAGGTCCTCTTCTCTTCTCCGCTGCTCGCTACCCCCGAGCCAGTTGAAGACATTATTTTGTCTGGGCTGCCCCCCAGCATCCCATCTATTGGGTTGGTCATCTTGAGGTACCTGGCTCTTGCCTTTACCTCTTTCTTCATTCCTTCGGCCAGCGTTCCCTTTGCCTAAGTCAGCCTCATTATATCCATGGCCATCCTTGAACCTCGACTGGCTATGGTGGGATCGACTGTTCCCTCGATTTCCATTCCTGGCTGAACCGTCTCGAGCGTTAGAGGGCGGCCTGCACTGGTCGTGGTGTCCCCGTGCATCATCGTGCCGTGGGGGACCCCGGACCGTAGAGCCTAACTCTGAGTCCCTCCTGTTACCAGGGGGATATTGACCTCTGTTCGGTAGGTTCGGCCCATCATCCCTACGGCGTCTAGGATTGCGAGACTGATGCTCGGCCCTATTCTGCCTCTGTTGCGGGGGATTACCCCGAGCATCTTGGGATGGTGGCTGCGCCTCAGGGTCCAGCGGGGCATCGTCATGGGGCGCCTGAGGCTGCTCGGGCCTTTGCGGACTTGAAGGCTGGATCGGTGGGCTCGGATTAGGACCCCTCTGGGGTGGTCCGTCGCCAGGTTGGTCAGGTTGCGAAGCAGGTGCGGGCCGATTCCTTGCCAGCTGCAAGGCCGCCTCGAGAGCTGCCATGGCTTCGTTGTGGCGGCGGTCCATCTCCGCCTGCCTTTCGCTTAGCTCCGCCCGCTGTCGTTCAATCTCCTGCTGTTGCCATGCCACAACTCCGGCAGCAGTCTCCTGACTGGCTCTCAGATTAGCCAGCTCTTCTTGCAACGCGCCTAGGGTACTCTTCAGCGTTGCATCATCCATCTCTTCCTCCTCAAAATCCAGATGTGGCTCATCCTCCGCCACGCTTGCAGGAGGAGGAGGAGGTGGCGGGTTTGACGGTGCAGCGGCGGCGGCCTGTCCAATTTTCTTTGTAGCTTTCGCCATCGGTTTTTCTTAGCAATGATATGTCAAGCTCTCAATGAAAGCACCAGAATGTTGACCCAAGATTTGGCCAACTGACACAGAGTCAGAATATGCTTGATATGAATGAATATAATGAGAAGAACGTAATGACAAAAGTAAATAAGACACAGTGTTTTATAGTGATTCGGCCCCAAGATTTGGTAATGACCTACGTCCACTTAGACTGATATTGATCTAAGAATCAGAAGGGTGATCAAAAGAACTAGAGTTCAATGAGTTTCACTAACCTCTGAAGAACAATACAATATTACTAGGAGAATTACTATAGTCTCAAATGATTCAAAAGCCAAAAAGTCCCTTCCTTGAGCTATCTCTTGATATTTATAGGCTCAAGGGGGATTACAAAAGATTGTTACAGATATTCTTTCTCGAATAATCGGATATTCAAGAGATTGTGTGAGATAAATTCGGGATTCACAAAGATCTTCTCATAAATGTTGCTTTGTATGCGGAACTATCGACCAGCCTGGTCGCAGGTAAGACTGGGCCACTAACTGCTTCTAATGCGTCTTCTGGTCAATACTCTAGCAGAATGTTTCCAGGTGTCAGCCACGTGTCCAGGGATCACTTGCCACGTCATCAATGCTAATTTTTTGGATAACAGATATGATGACACTTTGGGTTCTTGCTATCCTTTTATATATTTTTGCACGTGTGTTTTATTTTGTGCGAGAAGCGTCCTTCTCGTCATTATGCATAGTACTATTTTTTGCAAGCGTCTTCTTTGAGACCCGTTTTTGGTTTTTGAGGTAATCTCCCCTCGGATGGGGACCCTTATAGGGAGATGGTCCTTGTGAAACCTTGTGAACACCTATTTTCAAGGCCTTTTTTCCCTTGGTAAGGCGACTCAGTCGATCTAGACTTGGGGATCTCTTTGGGCTCCCCTTTTGTCTTCTACGATGTGGTCCCTTTGCAGGATGGGTTTTTTCGTGAAGAGGTCACTTTTGAAGGACCTTTTGACTTTTTTAATTTCCATAAGGGTAGATAGTCCTTATAGATTCAAATGTTGTCTCATAAGGTTCACCGCGCTCACATATATGTATTATAAGTACTTTATATATATATATGTCACAAGGCTAGATGCCTGTTTCGCTCTTGGCCAAGCATCTATTGAGGCTTGTGAGGCTAAGCGCCTACTTTGCACATGGCTAGGTGCCTGTTGAGGTCGGATCTAATACCTCCTAAGTGGTTTGTCGGATCTTTCTTGCCAAGTACTTTTTTTTTTCGTTCTCTCTGATATGCTTTGACAATTCCAGATCTCTGGAATCAACTAGGCACCTTATTTGGACCTTTATGGGGGCCGATTGTGATGATTTGATGAATCCTGCTAGCTTCTTCTTTGAAGCTTTTTTGTAGTCCTCTTCCAATTTTCAACTTGATCAGCGACTCCTCTATCACGACATTCTCTTCTACACGGAATCTTCAGATGTATTGGTAGAAGGGTGATTGGAGGAAGGTTTGCTTCCCTCAACATGCAAGTCCTTATGACCCTCTTCCACACGTATATACTTCTGTGCTCTTTCGAAGAAGTCATCTAAGTTTGTAACCTCTCTCTTGAGCATGTTATCCCATAACTTGCTTCCTGGACGAACTCCGTCTGTAATAGCCATCTTGAGCTCCTCTTTAGTTGAACTTCCCAACTTTGTTGCTTCCATATTGAACCTATGGATATAGCTCTTCAGACTTTCATTCTTTCCTTGTTTTATGTTAGCAAGGCTGGTAATTGGCATAACGTAATCACAGACTACATGGTGTTGCTGAAGAAATTCGCCAGAGAATTGCTGCCATGACTTGATGGTTCCTGGCCTTAATCTCTTGAACCACTTGTATGCCACTCCATTAAGTGTAATGACAAAGAAATGGAACTTTGCTCTGCTGTTGACCCCCCTTAACCTCATCAAGTTATTGAAGGAGTCTAAGTGATACTTTTGATCCGTAGTACCCTCGTATGGTGTGGCTCTTTGAAGCTGGTGGGGAATTGCTCAACCTGGATCTCCCTTGCGAAGGGAGAATCATGGTCAAATTCTTCATCATCTCTGTGCCCCCCAGGTGCAGTGATAATCTTGCCTCGATGGCTTTGCATTTTGATGTCTAGTTCCCTCCTCTTTTTGCTTAAGGAGTCTTGTGGGTTCTCAGACTGAACCCTTGATTTGGTGTGACCCTCGAGGGAGCTACGGGGGGTGTGGTTTTTACCTCGAACCCTCTCGAGTTAAATTTCTCCCTCAAGTTAGGAGAAGATTTTGTGGGGGTAGTCTTGGGTTTGCACCTCCTTTAGGTGGGGTTCGCGCTAGGTTTCGTCACTGGTGTACAATCTTCCTTGCGTTCTGGGCGAGGGGTACAACAAGTGGAGAAGTGGAGAGCTGCGTTTTGTCACCATCCACGGGTATGGTGGTTTCTCCTCGTGCATGCTTTTTTCTCCTATGTTGGGGAAGGGGCATGCGTGACCTTCCTTGTAGCAGGTCATTCAACACCTTCTACATGCTCTCTATTGTGGCTTCTAGCCTTTGATTTTTTATGCGCAACTTGTGTATCTCATTCTCGTAAAAGTGAGTTCTGGAGCTGGGACTCACTGAGTGCACCCGCAAACAGTTATCGAGCTTGTGCAAAGAGGGGCATGGATCCCAGTGGCCAGAGCGCGGTGCAATTGGTTGTTGAAGAGGAAGGTGCATACTCAGGCCACCCATACAGGTCGTAGATGTTTCACGATGACCTCCCCTAGGTTGGACTACCGGGAGTGATGCCTCCTTCTCCTCTCCAAGGGTTGGATATTCCTCCGCCACGCCTCCATTCTCAGGTGGTGGAGGGTCTCTTCTGGAGGCTTTTAGTTGGCCTTCGTCAAGGTGAATCTTAACATCCTGAGATTCCCATAGGCGTTTTGAACACCTTGGCATTTTTTCTTGTCAAAATTGATGGAAGAACAATGGCTTGATAGTCGTCCTTCCCACAGATAGTGCCAAACTGTTGATGGTGAGAACTCGTCAACGATGTTAGGTCGGAAAACTCAAAGTTTAGTAAGAGAGTAATTAAGTAAGAATTTAGAATATACCTGAGGAAAGATAAATGCAGCTCAACAATGGAGTAAAAAATCGTATATTGCTTAATAGCCTGAGTATACAATGAATTTCCCAACCCCCTATTCTGAGGGGTGAATGTCTATTTATAACTAGGCTCTAATGGCCCCTTATACATGGTGGTCCCTTGGGACAAAATAGCACACGGGTATACTATCAGGGTAGTAGAACAGGTGGTAGTGGTGTTGGAAGAGTGGTGGTCGGCTCTAGTACGTCAGGGGTATGCAAAAGTACTCCTGCCTTGGTACCATATTATACTTCCACTACTTGTCGGGTACGAACCTCATAGGCGTGCTGGGGGAGTACTTGCTATGAACCATTCTTGTACTGCCACCACTTGTCTGGCGTGGACAACGTGCCCATACTCAAACTCTTCTTGGTGTGTAGGTGCATTCTGTACCTGTACGAGCTCCTCGAGTCATACATAGGCTCTTACCCCCACACGGTACCTTATTCTTCAAGTATTGAAATCCCTATACGTTATCATGGGTGACACGGTCCCAATATGCATGTGAGGCAAGGACCTCGCATGTTGGCCCTATGAAAAGGATACATAAGGGGCCCCTCATGCCTTAGACGCGATATCCTTGGCAATAGATACGACATTGTAGGCAAGGCGTGCACCTCGTGAGTCCTTCAGCGCGAGATGTGACGCCACATCTGAGGGCTGACCTCGTGACACCCTTGGCGTGAGACACGATGCTTCGTAGGCGAGGCATGTGGCTCGCGAGACCTGCATGGTATGAGACGGGGCACACGGGGTGTCCTCATGAGACACAGAGCATGAGGCAAGGCTCCGTAGGTGAGGTTGTGCCTCGCGAGACATGCAAGGTGCGAGATTGGGCATACAATGTGGCCTTGCGAGACGCTTGGTGCGAGGTGAGGCTCCGTATGTGAGGCGTATCCTGGTGCGTGCGCGAGGCCCTTGGCACGAGACGAAGGCTTGATGCGTGTGCGAGACGTTGAGGCAAGGCCCTTGGCGCGGGACGGTGGCCTGATGCGCGCACGAGGCCTTTGGCGTGAGTTGCATCCTAATGCGCGTGCGAGGCCCTTGGTGCGAGACGAAGGCCTGATGCGCGTGCGAGGCATTGAGGCGGGGCTGGGGCTTGTGGCTCGAGACCATGCCTCGCTTGGTGCTATCACGGGGATTTTAGCACAAGGCGCAAGGTCGGGCTTCGCTGTTTTCGTCCCATGCCTATGGTTTGAAGGGCACAAGGCGGGAGCCTCGTGCAACTAGAATTTTTGCATCGACAATCTCATATTGGTATGAGAGGATCAAGATTAAGATAATAAACTTAAAACAATTTACAGTAAAATAAAGTTATGGAATCTTTAGATTAATTACTACTAGTACGATTCGCTAATATTATGAATACAAGTGACCTAGATCCGGGTCACTAGTGTAGTAGGACACTTTAGTGAAGTTACTTTATATATAGTGATATATAAAACTGAAACATATGTGATTTGTTGATACTTGTTTAAACACCATTTCATAGTATTAATCAAACACATCAAACGATGATCATATACACGATGATCTTAATCCTGAGGTTGATATGAACTCCTATATATGTCATCTGATCATTTGATTCATGCGTTAAGGTTTGTAAGAATGATCAGGCTAAGAACGATTGTTTTGGGGACTCAATGATATATATGGCTGGGGACATAACTTAGCAGATATGGAATCTATACCATCTCATAGATTGAATAATGGTTCCCTATTGGGTTGACTTTTGGAACTGAAAAAGTTTATGAGCGCTCACGTCGCAAACTTGTTGTGACACAACCTTCACTAGTAAAGTCAATTGTACTCTAGGAACAAGATATAGCTAAAGGATAAAACAGTAATTTTATTCCCTTTTAATTATGAACCATTAATAGAGGATTAACGTTGTATGTAATGATTATATCAGTGGACACTTCATTCTTTAATAAAGTGCTCAGTAAGTATATGTCTATAATTATCAAAAGTTCAATCTCATATTTATAGTGGAGTAATCATGAGATTAATAAATATGATTATTTTATCAAAGAGCTTTGATTAATAATCTACTATTTATTGGAGCTTGATATTATATATCCATAGGTCCCCAGGGTGACTCTATCAGCACTATATCAAGGTAAGAGTTGATACTAGGGTAAAATTATAATTTGAGAAGAATTTTATTCTTCAGGTGAAATATACAGTTATATGATAATTGAGGTTGAATAATTAATTTGGAATTAATTATTAATTTTCAAAAATATATTTATTAATTTAAATATATAATTTTTCAAAATTCATACATATATATAAATAAATTAATTAATTTTTGAAATTAATTATTTTATTTGAGTGGGAGAAAATAAAATTGGTAAGTCAAAAATAATTATTTATTTATTGAATTTTAAAAGATGATGATAATGATGATCATCAATTTGAATTTTGAATTTAAAATTTAAATTTTAAATTTCGAAATATGGTTGTCATCTTTTCTTTAAAAAGATAAATACCTTATTTTGTGGAAGATTTATTTTAGTTAAATAAATAAATAAGAGAAAAATGCAATATCCCTGAAAAGAGAAATAACAGTTCACGCATGGCACAGTCCAAGGACTGTGCCATGCGTGTACCACTACACTGATATTGTATCAGTGTTGTTTTTATTTTATTTAATTAATTAATGATTTAAAAATAATTTTTCAAATTTGGTAAGTTAGATATTTACCTAAATCAATTCCTATCATCATTATGATATTATTAATATTATTATCATTATCATATTACTATTATTATTAGGAATAATAAGGTAATAGAATAATCTCTATATATATGGAATAATAAGGAGATAGACAAGACAACACAAATACCATTCAGATCAGTTCTCAGAATTTTTGTCAGATAAAAAGATTGTCTTCTTCTTCTTTATTCTAACTATTCTTAGACCATAATCCAAGTTCTCATGTGTTGAGAAATACTTGTGATTCCTAAATTGCAAACCCATGTTCTCTATGTTCCCACACACACTTGAGGTGTAGAGAACACTCCGGAAGATTGTGGTTTGAGTGCTCAAAGCATTGGATAGGAGATCGATAAATATACGAAAAGACTCAAGGATACTTGATAGACTTCAAGAGGTAAATGCTTATGTTGTTGAATATTTATATGTTTATATGTTATATATAAATATGTTGTATATTTATATATATGATTGCATGATTAATAATATTGTATGTTAATGTTTCTGTCTGGATGTTTTTTTGTTCATATAAACTGTTTATATGAATGATGAACATTTTGATTGTTGTACACAATGGGCCCACCACGCCAATTTCCTTGCACACTCTGTATGTTTTTCCAACAATTGGTACCATAGCAGGTCATTAATCTATGCATATTATTAATTGCTGTGTGAGATTATGTACATTTTTTATATTATATATGATATATTTTTGAATGGATGAATGCTTATTTTCATGATGATAGATTCTTAAGGATTGTTCATAATGGTTCTTTTGGGTTTAGGAATTGTTCTTAAAATTTATAGATGAAATATGTAAGCCATTTTGGGGCATAGGAATATTGTAATTTATTTTTAAATTCTAGATAAAAAAATTCTGATGTGGCCTGAGCCCCGATCCCTATGCCCCAAGCCCGAGCCCAAGCCCAGCCCACCAACGCCAGCCAGCCCGTGCGCACATGGTCCCCGTGCCCTTGCCATGCCATGCCAGCCAGCCTTTGCCCTTACGCCAGCCGAGCACGCCCAGCCATGCACCCAGTGTGCCCCTGCTGCGCCCAGCCGATCCTCCACCGCTGGACCTCCTTCCAGCCGCTGCCTCTCTTGGTACAACCTAGAGTTTGTATCATACAGACCCTAGTGTGTTGTTACCATAATTATTTTAATTATTCATTTAATTAAAAATTAGAAATTGAATTAAAATGGTTTTAATTTAGAAATTTCTTTAATTGCAATAATATTGATTATTTTCCTTAATTAAAAATGTTTTAATTGTTATCTTCCACAATTAAAATTATTTTAATTAAAATATCTATTATCCCCAAAATTTCAGTTCGATGACGTGGGAATCAGAAGTGCAGGTGGTAGTGCATGATCTTCAAGTGGATCATCAAGCGGCACATTAATGGTCAATAAATGTGTTGACCAAGGGAAGTGCAAATGTTAGAAAATGACCTACGGAGTTGTGATATCACTGGTTAGAAGATGTTTTTATCTGGTTAGGAAATGATTCACCTGACCAGATAGGAATTTAACTGGTCAGGAGGGAGACTTACCCGACCAGACACATCCGAATGGGTGTTTTTCCAACCATGAAAGGGTTTAACTGGTCAGGAAACGATTCACCCGACCAGATAGGAATTTAACTAGTCAGGAGGGAGTCTTACTCGACCATACACATTAGAAGGGGTGTTTGTCCGACCAGGAAAGGGTTTAATTGGTCAGGAAACGATTTACCCTATCGGATAAGAGTTTTGTCTGGTTAGGAGGGAGTCTTACCCGACCAGACACATCGGAGGGCATTTTATCTGACCAGGTAAGGATTGAACTGGTCAGGGAGTGTTTCACCCGACCAATTACATCAAAAAGGGGTTTCACCCGACCAGCTACCTCAGAAAGGGGATTCACCCGACCAGCTACATCAGAAAGGGGATTCACCCGACCAACTATGTTAGATTGAGGAGTGTAGCTGACCGGATGTGTCAAAATCTCAGGAGTTAACTGCCCAGTGACTTCTTTACAGAATCTCAGTAACAACTTCAACCTGAATCGCTCGTAACTATTGCGGGAATCTCTCAGATATCCCGAAGTAATAGCTATATTGTTGTAATTTGAATTTGTTTATTACTTTATTAATTAAAGTTGGTTGAAACAACCAAGGACCCCGTCAAAACGAGATATTTTTCATGTACGATCCATGAGCCTATAAATAAAGGGCTCATGGCATCATTTTAGGGGATCTGATCTTTTGGAGACTTTTAGACTATCTAATTTTGAGACTTTGGGACTGTGACTTGAGACATTCTTGGGGAATTTTATGAGAGAGCTTAGAGAGAGAAAGCTTGTATTCTCTAGAGAGAGAAACTTTGTATTTTTCTACTTACACTTAAGAAACTCAGTTGGCTCAGGTTCATCTGATCTTAAGTGTAGGCTACATATATCACAACTCCAAGTGGATTAGGCTATTACCAACAAATTGGGGCTGAACTACTATAAAATTATTTGTGTCGTTATTTTCTATTCAAGGCTTACTGTCATTTTGACGTCTACTCGTCGTTGGCCAAAATCTTGATAAACAATGTCCAAAATAAAAATTATCTTGAATTTTAATTTATTAAAATTATATTATTTAATTTTATTTTTAAATTAAACTACCAAAATTCAAATTGGGCCTTAGAAACTTTTGGGTGTTAAAACCTAAAATTTAATTATTTTAAAAGTTTGTTTAAATTAATTAAAAAGTAGTATAATTCAAAATGGATATGGAAAAGGGTGGCATTGGCTCAACAAGACTACATCTCAAGGTTCAAGATCAAAGTGCTCTTAATCAGGCCTTAGTTTGTCTAGGTTACATTTTCATGTATTTTTTGCAAGTGTTGTAATTTTTCTAAAAATACCCAAAAGTTATCATACCAACTTTTATTTACTTATTATAAATGTTTGAATGTGATTAAAATATTTAATATTTTGTCATGCATTATACCATGCCATTCATATACCCACACAGTATGCAGTTAGCATCCATTACATTCGTATAGAAACATGCTATTAGGAACGTCCTATAATATTTTGTTATATATTTATATGTGATAATTCATATAATAATAAATTGAGTCTTCATTAGTTAAGATGGTAAATCAAAATTAAAGTTGTATAATTTGTTGTTTCAATGAAAAATATTTTATTAAAATAAAAATGATATTCTCTTAATTAAAGCAAAATTAGAATTAGAATTAATGGCACAATTTTGTTTTATTTTGTTTTGCTTAATTGGATTAGTAATTATTAGAATATCATTTAGTAAAAATAATTAAAAAATATTGATTTTGTGAAAAACAAAATTTTCCAAAATAGTGAGTGGGAGAGAGAGTTATGACAATAAGTCTCATGATCTCCATTATTGATTGAACACCGAGAGGCATAGGAAGGGCCTCGTGTCACCTCCGTTTGCAGCCTCCCTAAGGAAGTGCTTCCGAATATATTTATTTTATCTCAAAGTTGTTGTATCTTATGAGAATATAATTAGTGATGCATTTCAAGTTTGACTGACCCTAAGACACGCTCTTGAGTTAAGTCATTGATTGAAAATAATGGGTTACACTCAAAAGGTGTATCTAGGCTTTCGAACACGACTAGTGCATCTTGACCAATCTAGCAATAGTTCACAAGTCAAAAGAGAAAAAAATATTTTTAAGTTTTCACTTATGAAATTGAGATTTGTCTCAAAATTAATTTGGAGTTAGTATGACCTACCCCAGGCGGTCCATTAATTTTCAAATTAATTTATCGTAGATTAGTATGTATTTTTATGTGTTTTTATATGTTACATGCATGCATCATGTTTACTTTTCCAAATAAAATCTTGTATTTATTATATGCTTTAATTCATTATATTTTATTTATTTATTTCCAGCAACAATGGTTAATGCTCTTAATCCTGATCATGTACTTGAAAACTTAGGAAATCAAATATACCTCATTGAAAAACACTTGGAAATGATTCCATTTAGTCTTAACCACATAAGAAGATGGTACGAAGGGATTCACATTGTCTTTAGAACACAAAACTTGTACGGGGCGATCTATGATCTACCACCAGAGGTTCCAAGCTTTTCATCCAACTTTGATGAACATGAAAAATATGGTGAGATCGAATCACCTGGCACGCTAATGCATGTTATCGACCATGCATGGCGAGATTAAAGAAAGATATATGGTTATTGAAACTGCATACGAGATGTGAGCCATGACAAAGGATGATGCTATAGCACATGCTCAATTTTTGAAATACGGGGTAAATTCGATTTAATCAAAAACTCTTCTTTAATATTTTTGAATGGTTCATTCAAAATTATGCCACTAATATTATTTTTCATATGTTATTGTTTCAGGAATACAGAACTCTTTTGAGAAAAATAGTAGTTGCATTGAAACCAAAGCGAAGAAGAAATGATGAAGACAATTGAATAAAGAAAAGAATAGTTTAGAAATTTATTTTGTTTAGTTTAAACAGTATAAATTTTTAGTCATTTTGAAATAGTTTATTTTCATTATGAAAGAAATTAATAAGTTCTTTCTTTAAAGTAGTTCTAGAATTCTTTCTAGAAACTATGTTTTTAGATTCCTTTATTTGATGAATGAACAAGTTTAATATTTCTTTTGAATAATAAATTCAGTTGTTATTTTTGAAATATACTTGTTCCACCTATTTCATCAATGAGTATAAATGATAATTGTGAATTGTTTATTATTTTGGAAATCATAGGTTTGATAAGACATCTTATTCCAACCACAATTATGTGAAATATATATGTTAACTATTTTTGAGATTGATTGTAATTAATTAGACACATAAAAAAAAGACAATCTTTTATTGCAATCATTAATTGGTTATCTTCATGTTTCTATAGTCTAATAATTAAAGTTAACCAAAAGACCTTTCTCTTATAAAGGCTCAAAAAATCACATAATCGTTTAGCTAATATATAGAGATGTATGTTGAACCTTTTAATATTCAAAGCTAAAAGAAATAATAAATAGTGAGTCAATATTGATTGACATTTATTTAAGATATGTTTAACTTTGATTGAATGCAAAGAAAATTTATAGAAATTTTCATGCAACCTTCAAAGTAAAGTCACTTAGAGACTTGTTTGACCAAAAGGAAGTCTAAAACTCGAATTTAGAATTCAAGTAATTTGCATGTGAACTTGGAATTCAAACCCAATTCACATACAACTAGAATACTAAGCGAAATTAGTATTTTGGAAATATAATATAATCATATCAGATAAGATTAAATAGATAATGAGTAATCATTATCGTCTTTATTATTTCTATAATTTTAACACTTGTTATACTTTGTACATGTTTGATTGTACAACATCAAAGACTTATAGGTTGGGATTCACAAGTGGTTATGTGAATAAATTGAAAATTTTACATGGAGTCATTTAGTGAAATAGTTTAATAATCATAGAAGATTACAAAAATGTTTGTATCTATTTAATGCTACTTTAAGGAAGCATGATTATTATAATCACTATATTTTCTAGTTAAGTTGTACTAAAAATAATGATTGCAAGTCAAGTAAGCAAGTTATTGATAATTAACAATGATAAAACCAAATAATATCACAAATTTTGTAAAGCATTGTTGTAGTGGGAGCGTTAGTTAGTAACTACTCTATCACAAATGTAAAGAGAGTTAAATTGTGTGTAGCACATTCTAACTATACTTCATTCACATACTAGTATATGAAATGAATTTTTTTTTTTTACTGAAAACAATGGTTGAAACACCATGAATCTAGAAATGGAATTTAGAATTCTATGACATCTGGATTCTTGAACATCCAACTAAAGTTCATTGAAATTCAGTTTGAAACAGGATATTCAAGATGAAGAGGAGAACAGAGGAAAGTACATACTTTTCAAAGTTAGGTTAATAGCCTAAGGCTATAAACAGAAAGAAGAATCTATTACTTAAATAAATATCTTCTGCTATAACTAAACTTAAATCTGTTTACATACTCTTATCCACTGCTTTATGCATGAATTGTGAGATAAATTTAAATGGATGTCTAAGTAGTCTTTACTGAATGGCTGACATGACAAAATCATTTGAAGATCTCGACCAAAAAGATTATGCTGTGATTCTTATTCTTAATATTGACAACATTCTAATCATAGGGAATGATGTAGAGAAATCGTCAATAGAAAAGAAATGGTTAGCTGAACATTTCTAAATGTTAGATTTAGAAAAGCCAAGAATGTTTTATACATTCAAGTCTATAGAGATTGAAAGAACAATCTTTAGGCAATGTTCAAGCGGCTTACATAGATAAGAAGCTTAAATGCTTTGGTTTACAAAATTCCAAGAAAGGCTTCTTGTCTTCTCGGTAAAGAGGATGTATTATTTAAATAATAATGTACATTTATTCTTTTACTAGAAAAGAAGGACATGAGACAATTATTCCTACAACTCAGTGATAGACTGTTTAATGTATGGAATGTTATGTTTTGACATTTGTTAAACGGTGGGAATAGTCAGCAATTGTCAGTCCAATGATGGATTGAGTCATTGAATAATTATAAGGACTTAATTTTGAGTATCTTGAATATAATGGAGATTATATGTATGTGCATTTAGGCAGAGACCTAAAATCCCAAAGGATGAACTGATTTCAAATCTTCAAAGATTGATATTAGAACCAGATTCCATAACTGGAGAGGAGACACATTAATCTGCAAATGTATTGGACATTTCTTATTTGTATGTTTCACCACAAAAGCGTAATATAACAGCTACGAGCAGTTAAATAGGCTATTTGACTTAGTTGAGTTCTTTGTCATTCTGGAAAGGGTTTCAGACTAGAATAAACAACTTGTATCTCATTACGAAAGCAATGGAGATACAACTATTCTAGAAGAACTATAAATCATGAGAGGGTAAAGCACATGAAATGAAGTATAATTTAATTCAAGACAATTTTGCATAATTGATGTAACAATCTTGAAGATAACTTCAAAACAGTTTCTTACAATATTGTTACAAAGACTTTGTTAGACAAATTCAGTCAGGAGAATATGATTGACATATTAAAATAGATGCCTCAATTTGCTTTAGGGAAAGTGGAAGATTGTTGGGAATAGTACACTTAAAGCAATTGTAGTTGACAAATGTTTGAAATGAAATAAATAATTGAATTGAATTATTATATATATAGACTATGTTCAATATTATATTGATAATATTAAGTAAATATAAAAAAATTCTAAGGTTTATCTATGTGGTCTTAATCTCATATTGGTATGAGAGGATAGAGATTAAGATAATAAACTTAAAATAGTTCACAGTAAAATAAAGTTATGGAATCTTTAGATTAATTACTACTAGTATGGTTCGCTAGTATTATGAATACAAGTGACCTAGATCTGGGTCACTAGTGTAGTAGGACACTTTAGTGAATGTATTTTATATATAGTGATATATAGAACTGGACCAGATGTGATTTGTTGATACTTATTTAAACAATGTTTCATAGTATTAATCAAACACATCAAACGATGATCTTAATCCCAAGGTTGATATGAACTCCTATATATGTCAGCTGATCCTTTGATTCATGTGTTGAGTTTTGTTAGAATGATCAGGCTAAGAACATTTGTTTTGAGGACTCAATGATATATATGGCTGGGGACGTAGTTTAACAGATATTGGATTTATACTTTCTTATAGATTGAATAATGGTGCCCTAATGGGTTGACTTTTGGAACTAAAAAAGTTATGAGCGTTCATGTCGCAAACTTGTTGTGACACAACCTTCACTAGTAAAGTCAATGGTAGTTTAGGAACAAGATATAGCTAAAGGGTAAAACAGTAATTTTATTCCCTTTTAATTATGAACCATTAATAGAGAATTAACGTTATATATAATGATTATATCAATGGACACTTCATTCTTTAATAAAGTACTCGGTAAATATATGTTTATAATTATCAAGAGTTCATTCTCATATTATTAATGGAGTAATCATGAGATTAATAAATATGATTATTTAATCAAAGACCTTTGATTAATAATGTAATATTTATTGGAGCTTGATATTATAAGTCCATAGGTCCCTAGGGTGGCTCTATCAACACCATATGAATGTAAGAGTTGATACAATGGTATAACTGTAATTTGAGAAATTTAGAAGAGTTTTATTCTTCATGTCAAGTTTGCAATTATATGATAATTGAGAATGAATAATTAATTTAGAATTAATTATTAATTTTCAAAAATATATTTATTAATTTAATTATGTGAATTTTGAATTTCATATATATAAATAAACAAATGAATTTTTGAAATTAATTATTTTATTTGAGTGGGAGAAACTAAATTGGTAAGTCAAAATTAGTTTTTGATTTATTTAATTTTAAAAGATGATGATTATGATGATCATCAATTTGAATTTTGAATTTAAAATATAAATTTTGAAATATGATTGTCATATTTTCCTTAAAAAGATAAATACTTTATTTTATGGAAGATTTATTTTAGTTAAATAAATAAATAAATAAAAGAAAAATACAATATCCCTAAAAAGGGAAATAGCAGTTCACGCATGACACAGTCCAATGACTGTGCCATGCGTGTACCACTACACTGATATTGTATTAGTGTTGTTTTTATTTATTTAATTAATTAATAATTTGAAAATAGTTTTTCAAATTTGGCAAGTTAGATATTTACCTAAATCAATTCCTATCATCATTATGATATTATTATTATTATTATTATTATATTACTATTATTATTAGGAATAATAAGGTAATAGAATAATATCTCTATATATGATATATAATAATAAGGAGATAGACAAGACAACACAAATACAATTCAGAATAGTTCTCAAAATATTTTGTAGACAAAAAGATTGTCTTCTTTTTCTTTATTCTAACAATTCTCAGACCATAATCCAAGTTCTCATGTGTTGAGAAATACTTGTGATTCCTAAATTTCAACCCCATGTTCTCTATGTGCCCACACACATCTTGATGTGTAGAGAACACTCCGAAAGATCATGGTTTGAGTGCCCAAAGCATTGGATAGGAAGATCAATAAATATACGAAAAGACTCAAGGACACTTGATAGGCTTCAAGAGATAAATGCTTATGTTCTTGAATATTTATATGTTTATATGTTATTTATAAATATATTGTATGTTAATGTTTTTGTCTGGATATTTTCTTGTTCATATAAACTATTTATATGAATGATGAAAATTTTGATTGTTGTACACAATGGGCCCACCACGCCAATTCCCCTGCACACTCTGTATGTTTTTCCAACAATGATGTGACATGTTTAAGAGACACAAGAACAATACATGACTGGTTATTAATGAAGGCCTGGTCGACCAACGACTAGATTGTCAAGAGGAAATTAAAGTTGTTCAATATGCTTAATTAATATGTTGGGTGACAGGAAAAGTAGAGGTGCAGATGCATACGACTAAAGCTGCTCGTTGAATCGAGACACATTCTCAAAAATGGTTATAAGTTAGATATTCTCAAGATATTGGATTATTTTTATATGTAAATATCATTATTTATGTTACTATTTGATTATGCTTGTAACGCAAGTTAAGGATGGCCCAAAGGCCCATATGTACATCCTTGAGCCTATAAATAAGACTAATGAGATTCATTTATAGGGCGCACAATATTTGGTATCTAGAGAGAAATTGTGCTTTTATACACAGTAATTGTATCAAGGTGTGAGACTTGTGAAACTTGGTGAACCCTTGTTCGCTGATTGTATGTTTCGTAATTGCTTTACATTAAAAAAACACTAAGTGGACGTAGGTCATTACCAATCCTTGGGGCCGAACCACTATAAATTCCGTGTGTCGTATATATTATTGCATTCAGTTCTTTTATTCATATCATTTTTAGTGACTCAGTGTTGTTGACTAAAACAAGGGTCAGTATTTTGGTGCTTTCGTTGAGAGTTGAACTCAAGGATTCCAAGATAGCAATGGTGAAGAACTCTAGGACAGCAGGTCAAGCTGGACAGACATCGAAAAATGTGCCAAATCCACCTCCTCCACTAGGTTTAATGGAGGACGAGCAACAAGTGGAATTGGAAGAGGAAGAGATGGACACTGGAACCCTGCGAACAACTTTGAGAGTATTGTAAGACAAGTTAGCTACCCTAAAAGCTAACCAAGAGAAGGTGGATGAAACTATGGTAATGCAACAGATGGAGATCGACCGACAGTGTTGAGAGTTGAACGAAAGACAAGTGGACATGGATCGTCGGCAAAGAGACACCACAACGACGTTAGAGGTGGCCATTCAGTTAGCTCGAGGACAACCACCTACCCCGCCTGCACCAACCTCTCAGCCAGATCTAACACCGAACCCTCATCCTCCTCAAAATCCACGACCAGATCACCCCCAATGTCGTCCAAATCCACAAGACCCAAGGAATCCACAACGACCGGAACAACATTCAGCTGCTCAGCGAGAAAGACAAACCCAGAATTCTAATAGAAATAATGAGTAGCAACAACCCTCTTGTTCTAGTCGAGGTAATACGCAGCAGCACATGTAGAATAGAGACAAGCAGCTTCCTAGAAGCCCTAGAAGTCAAGCAGCTGACAAACCTAACTCTCTTGGCAGGGGACAACGTCCCTCAGGAAGTAGGAGGCAGGTGGACTCAGGCTCTGCAGTCTGGGACCCCCCACGATAGAGCAATGTCCGGGGACCCAACGACCAATGTAGGCATCCGCCTGTTTACTGAGACGGATTAGGGAGAAGAGAAGGGGACAGTGCGTACAACAAGTTGCGTTCTCACATGTCGCAGTTCAAAGATGGCCATGATTACAATGAAGCGAACTCTGGTTATAATAGGAGAAATAGTGGTCGACAACATGAGGAAAGGAACGGGCAGCAAAACCCTCCTCTGATGGACAACCGACCAACAAGCCAGAATTCTAGGGGGCAGCCCAGACAACCCAACATCTTTGACTGACTAGGTGCAAGTGAGCAGAGGCGAAGGGATGAGGACCTAAGGGACATACTTAATGGCTGAAGGGAAAGTCACGATGAGTACGCCCCACCTGTAGCGGTTTCTCCTGCCCCTGCTATACCAGACATTGTTCAGGCTTAAATAGATGCCTGAATCAGGCTGTGCAACAGCTGGTCGGGAATAAAATGTCCCATATTGAATATGACTGGAGAAAGGGCACCCCATTCATCAAAAAAATTTCTATGGCAGAAATCCCAAGCAAATTCAAAATGCTACAACTAGAAGAGAAGACCCAATATCTCACGTGAATAAGTTTGAGATACAAATGAACATCCAGAAAGTATCTAAAGATGCTCGGTGCAGGATCTTTTCTGGTACTTTATCTGATGCTGCCAAGGAATGGTACTTCAAATTTCCACCGGCCAGCATAATTTCATGGGAAATGTTCGTAAAAGAGTTCTACGGATAGTTTTATGCTAGTCGGATACATCTGATAAAGGCCAATCAGCTGGTTGATATTAAATAGAAGGAAGGAGAGCCTCTCAAGGAGTACAAGCAGAGGTTTATGCGAGGGCCATCACAGCTGTAATGCAACACCAATCTCCCCTTTGGAGCAGCCTATAGAAAAAATTGAGTCAAGAGTGCTCAAGGATTAATGAATCGAGCAGACACCTATATCAATTTGGAGGAGGCTATTGCCAGGTCAACCAGGGCAAGAAGGAATAGTCGACCAAAGCCGCCAGTGGGTTTGGCAAAGCCAACGACAATAATAACAAAGGTAATAATAAGAATGGAGGAAAATGCAAATACTGAGCAGACAACATCTGATAACAAGCGCCCTAAGCATAACAGATACGAGCCGAGGTTCACTAACTACACAACCCTAGTCGATAGTAGAGCAGAAGTGTATCAGGCCAGCCATAACACAATCCCTTTTAGGCAACCAGCCCCGATCAGAAAGGACATATGCAAGAGGGACACAACCAAGTTCTGTCATTTCCATAACGACTATGGTCATGATACAAACAAATGTAACCAGATGAAAGATGAAATCGAGTTACTTATACGACAAGGACACCTGAGACGATATGTATGAGCATGGGGAAACTCCCAGCAAGGGGCTAACGGAGGCAACGAGCAGGCACCTGTACGCCAACGCTTGCCTCCTCTGTATCCAGCCCTGGTCGCTGGTACTTTGCTAACTTTTTGCGGGGGACCGCATATATCTGGTGACAATGGTAAGGCAAGGGAGAGATATGCCGGAACCCTACGTCAAAAACATGACATAGAGATGCTAAACGTCGAGGAGCGAACTCCCAAAAAAGCTCGAACATAGGAAGCGGCAATAACTTTCTATGAATTGGACGCACAACATGTCCGATTCCCCCACTCAGATCCTTTAGTTATGGACGTTTAAATTGCCAACATGATGGTTAATGAGTGTTGGTAGATACTGGAAGTTCGGTAAACATTCTATACAAGTCTTCACTGGAAAGAATGAAACTTTCAGTGCAAGACTTAGAACCATGCAACCAAACCATCTACGATTTCTCTGGTGAGGGATTATAACAAACATGTTCGATCAGACTTCCAGTCATGGTAGGAATGGCACCCGCAAACAGGACATTACTCACTACTTTTATAGTAGTTGATTGTCCATCCACATATAACGTCATGATTGGAAGACCCATCCTGGTCAATCTACGAGCAGTGACTTCAATCTGGCACCTAGCCATGAAGATTCTAATCGATCCAAGAGTTGGGTGTGTGTTGGGAAATCAATGAGAGGCCATAGAATGTTACAACTCCTCGATCACAAAGGCAAGAAGGTGCGGATAGGGGAGCGGAGTAGAAAAAAGTTTGCTAGTGGTAAATGAGTCACAAGCCCAATCAGGTGAACAAGTCACCAAATAGGGCGTTTCCCAAAGTAAGGATAAGGAATTAGATCCTCACTTTGGGAATTTTGAGGAAAGCATTGGACCTGTGGAAGACCTCGAGGAGGTCAAAATAGAAGAAAAAGATTCGACTAGAGTTGTGAAAGTCAGTAAAAACTTAGAGACAACAATCAAAGTAAAGCTGGTGGAGTTTTTGAGGAAGAACCAGAAGGTCTTTGCCTGATGAAGGACACACTAGCTTTTGAACACATATGGGGCTATAAAGTAATGCCCTTCATTTTGAAAAATGCTGGTGTGATTTACGAATGACTAGTGAACCACATGTTCAGAGAATAGATTGGCAATAACATGGAGGTTTACGTCGATGATATGTTGGTTAAGTCAAAAAGATTGAGGACCTAAAGGAATGCTTCGACATCTCGAAAAAATATCAGATTAAGCTTAATCCTCTTAAGTGCTCTTTTGGAGTTGGATCAGGAAATTTTTTGGGATTCATTGTAAACTCGCGAGGAATCAAAGCCAATCCCGAAAAGATTCAAGCATTGATCGAGATGCAGTCACCGGCCAAAGTTAAAGATGTACAAAGCCTGACAGGGAGAATCGCGACTCAAGTAGATTCATATCTAAGTCTACGGACAAGTGCGCCCTATTTTTTAATCTACTCAGAGGAAACAAAAAGTTTGAGTGGACAGAAGAGTGCAAACAAGATTTACAAGCACTTAAGGCCCATATGTCATGACCGCCCATTCTGTCCAAGCCGATTGAAAAAAAAAATTTGTACATCTACTTAGCCATAACAGAGTATGCTGCCAGTGCTGTTTTAATCAGGGAGGAAGACAACATTAAAAAGGCAGTATACTACATAAGTAAAAGGCTAGTGGGAGCAGAACTAGACTATCTGGCTATAGAGAAATTGACTTACTGCTTAATACTAGCATCAAGAAAATTGCAGTCCTACTTTCAGGCTCATCTCATAGTATTTTTTATCGACCAGCTACTACGGCAAGTCTGTTAGGGTTTTATGCCCTAATTAAAACCAAATTTCTTTATAATCTCATTTATTATCAATAAAATAATAGAAATCATTTTTTGACTTGGTCAATCACTTTGCTCACATGTTTTATTTTCATGATTAATTGTTTAATATAAACTTTTATTAAATCCCGAGCATATAGCTAATCGTATTTATAGTGACGTAATCACAGTGGAATATATATATATATGATTATATGTTCAAAATAAGTTATTCCTAAGAATAGTGAATGCACAGGATTTACATTGACTTGTCAATCTACGATATGTTCTACTTACACATCACAATGTTATGTTCTTTCCAAAACATTAGCAAAGTAGATAAGATGGGATGTATTTGTTATATCGGACTGGACCGATATTGACAGCAGATAGGATAAGTAAACATACCGTTATTATCTATTCTAGTCATATCTTATAGTTGACCATAGGTCAATTCCATCTCAATTCTGAGTGGTTAGTATTCTAACTGATTGTATTATTTGAGTTATTTGACTTGTTTGTTACCAGCTTACCCTACGGACTAGTCCATACTTACATATTGGGAACTCGGTAGTATAATTGAGTAGGAGTGTTAATCATAGATATGAACATCTATATCTTCTAATGAAGAAGTGAAACGGTGATTTCCTTTTAGTTTGATTCAAGGTGCTAAATGATAGAGATCTCATTTCAGTAATTAATATTAGTTTACTGAAATATTATTTACAAGGAACTAAGTGTTTTAAGGATAAAAAACAATGAGGGGTAAAACATTATTTTAGTCCCATCTCATTGTAGACCGTCTATAGAGGAATGAGTGAAAATTATGATTGTAACAATTGATAATTAATAACGTATCTTTATTGCTTACAGAGCATTCTATGAATTCAAGAGTGCAATTCCGAGTCTTTAGTGGAGTCACGAGGAATTAATAAATTAGTAAATTTATTTGTTAGATTTATGATAACTTATTGGAGCTTGATTTCATGGGCCCATGGTCCCCACTGTACCTTGAATAAAATCATCTAGATAGTCTCAATTAATTGATTGAATTATCAAAGTTGACCATGTCAATTTTGGATAGTTTCACAGAGTTATACAATTTATAGAAGAAAAGAGAAATTATGGCAGATTTATTAATTAAGATAAATTGGTATCTAAATTAATAAATCAGTTTAAATCAAGGTTCAAATTATAAAAAATTAATTTGATAAAGGATTTGAATAATTATTCAATTAATTAAATCAATAGAAAATAATACAGGCCTTGATTTTAAGTCCAATGAGCTTATAATCAAATGAGAAATTTCACGGGCCTAAAGCCCATAATAATTTCGACCTAGGGCTAATAATTTGATATTATTTTATTGATTTTTTAATTAAATAAATGACCTAATTGAGTTTATAAAAGGAATGCTAAGAGAGAGTTGAAATCATAAGTTACAAGTTCATAAGTTGAAACACAAGTTTCTAATAGTTTTTAGATTCTCTCTAAACATTAGTCCTTTTCTAAGCCTTATTGTTCTTTTCTCTTCTTCTCTTTGTATCTATCTCATGTGTTGAGAATTGCCCACTCTAGTCTAGGTGATTCTAAGGATACTTTGGAAGGTTGTGAAGAAAATTGAAGATCGATTTTGTTTCTTGGTAATACTCTGCGACAAAATGGATACATGGGTTAGAGAAAATGAAGGAAGGACTCTATTATTCCACTGCGTATAATGTAAGTATTCTTATCATTATTTCTCTTTGAATTCAATTTTATAAATATGTTCTAGGTTGTCTCATATTAACTTGTTTAATATTAGATCTACTTGAAAATAAATAAAGATCCTGTATAAGTTTTCCCAACAACTGGCCTCAGAGCCTTTGGTAATCTTTATTTTAATGCATGAACATGGTAAAATTGAATGATTTGATGTGTTGAGTAATTGGGTGGATTTCATGTCTTTTTTTATGATGCATATTGAATTTTTTGTGATTATTAACATATTTGGGTTATTTTGTTGTGTTTTCTTTGCAAATATTTTTTATATAAATACTTTATTTGATGTAAATCATGGTAAGAATTATTTAGAAAATGTTTTTGGCTTGAAAAAGTGCACAAATTTTATAAAAAAATTTCTCGGGCAGTGGCCACGGCCACCAGTTTTCACTGGTCGCGCCCTGGGTAACAACAGCTAGTGGCCGCGGCCACCATAAACCTATGGCTGCGGCTAGTGCATGAAAAGTGCGCAGAATCGCCCGTGGCTGCGGCCACCCACTTTCACGGGCCACAACTTGCGTTAATTTTTTTTTCTTAAAATTTGATTTTTGAATATATTTTTAATAGGTTAATACAAAAATATCAGATATTTTCTATTATTTAAAAATATCCTTTTTGAAATATGATATTTTTGTTGTTTAATCTTTTAAAAATAGATATTTTCTACAAAGATTCAAATTCAAATTTAAAAATAGGTTAACTAATTAATTTTAAATATTTTAATATATTAAAATATTAGAATTAAGTTATCAGATATTTAAGATATTTTTTTAAATATGATATTTGAAAATAATAATATCTTATTATTCCATAGATTTTAATATTTAAATTTTTTGAAATTTAAAAATTTGTTAACTAGATATTTGAATTTGTTTAACTGTTTAAGATATTTTTTCAAAAGCAGCAGATAATATTTGTTTTAAAAATTTATAACTGGTTAGATTTTTAAAAATATCATGTTTTTTAAACCAATTAATAAAATATTTTTTAATAAATGAGATTTAAATTAACTTTAATTAATTGTTGATAAATCCTATTTAAATTAAATTAATATTTTTCAAATTAACCTAAACCAAGTTGATTTTTGATAAATGAAATTTAAATTAACTTTTGTTAATTATTGAAAAATTTCATTTAAATTGACTTATTTTTTTGTAAAAATTTAATTAATTTGAATTTTTGTTAAATTCTAGATAATTAATTGTGATATTTTTGCAAATGAAATAAATTGTGGCATTTTTACATAAGTTCATAGACTTGCTCATATAGTAACATGATTAGGCCCATCCAATTACAACATGTCTGTTTGCACTATATGTGGTATTTTTGCAATTAGACTTAGATGGATATAGTCACCCATATGTTTGCTAGATATATGGTTTTTTGTCAAATAAAATATTCATAAAATGATAGGTTTTATTTGGGCTCATTAGAATATATAAAGTTTAAATTCCTCTCTTGTGGGTGATTCCACTTGTGAAGGCCCATTTGCTTTAGATGACTATAGCGGACCTAATCAATTAATAGCAATTAATAAAACAAGTGTTTAAATTCTAGTCTTTTGGACCTTGTATGATAGTATGTGTGCTTTTGTAGTGAGAACGACATAATGGACCCAGCCCTTTTTCATACAAGCCCAATTGTTAAGGCCCATTTACTTGAGTTGGACTTAATTGTATAGGTTCATAATAATAGTTAAACCTAAGTATTGATTAACAACAAATTAATTCTAAATGAATTGAATTTATTTCAATGTAACACTTTAGAATTAATAGGAAATTATAGGACTTTGGTTTTAAAATTTTAATCTTTTCAATTTTTTGGAGAACCATAGTCATTAATTTTCTAAAAATAAATAATAAAAATACTATTTTTAATTTTATAATGAGCTTATTTTAAGAATTATATTCGATCTCCTCTGTTGATTTAACAAGGTCAATAGCTTAATGGGGCCTCGAGACGCTTTGATTCATCCCCCTATGGAAGGTGTTCATTAGTTATTTTGACAATGTTAGATTTCGGTAATTATAGGTCAAATTCTACTAGACTCACTCCTATGGTGACTACTAGGACTAAGTCTATTGATTATTGAAACCGTGGGTTTAGCTCATAAAAAAAGAGATTTTGTTTTCTTATTTTGATCGAATAGTAGGTTGTTAATAATGGTGTCCATTATTAAATAAGTTTACAACTTTATTTAACTAGTGGTATTTTTTACTCTTGCCAACGAGGACAAGGATATCATAGATTAGTTAAAAACCTAAAGAAATAGAGATATGATTATTTTGGTATTTTTCTCATATCTTACATATTTTTTTATATATGTTGTGCTATTTCTTGAAGTTTTGTGTGAATAGAAGTTTTATTGAACAAAAGTGATTGATTTCTATTTTATTGAAAATTGGTAATTTTAAGTATGACTATGTCTACTCCCATCCTTTCTCAACTTTCGATGGAGAAACTCACTGGAGAAAACTTCCTTAAGTGGAGGCAAAACATCAACATTGAGTTGATTGGTGACAACTTTGAATTCGTCATTACTGAGGAATCCCCAGAACGAGCACCATCTCCGCATGTTCTTGATGGCACTGTAAATGCTTGGATAGTAACGTCTCCGCACGTTCGTGATGGCACCGTAAATGCTATGATGGTACCGTGTCCGCACATTTGTGATCAACTCAGCTGTGGTCTGATGCAACTCATGAACGAGCTTTAGATTATTGAGCCTATCAAGGGTGGACCTAGTAAGTGAGGAGAAAATAAGACTACTGTTGTTGTTTTTGATCAAGCTAAGGCTTAAGCTAACCAAGCTTTGTCTTCGAAAGCTGGAAACAAGAGGAAAGGTGGGTAAAACAACAATCCCAAGCCTGCAAAGGCTGCAAAGAAGAGTCCACAACCAAATGCACAGACGACTAAGGGGATAAGCAAGAAAAATAAAGATAAATTCTTTCACTGCAAAGAGAAGGGGCATTAGAAACTAGATTGCCCCAAGTTTCTAGCAGCGAAAAACAAAGGTGATGATTATAGTTCATTTATCTTAGAACACATGTGTTTTAGGTAATGATAAATCCATTTGGATTATTGATTCTGAATCTACCAACCATATTTGCAACTCTTTACAGCTTCTTGAATCATGGGAGGAAGTGGATGAAGGCGGCTGGCTCATTAACACTCCAACCACGTAAAAACTCTGTTGGTTCATCTTTTATCCTTTCTTTCCAACTCTTATTTCTTAATATATTCCTAGTTTCATAAAAACTATGGGTCCTGTGTGATTAGTTGTTTTCCTACTAGGTTTTATAAGCTCACCCCATATTTCTCCCTTCTAGGAAACGCTCAGATGAGACTAGTGGATATCAGGATGGGTGAGAATATGACGTTTGGATTTTTTTTTCTAGTTTAGTCCAATCTAGATTTCTTTGTTTCAAGGAAATTTGTATGACTTGGGAATTATCCTTGATTCTATTTAGATATATGAATTGGAATTGAGCTATATTAATTTGTTTTGACATTTTTCAGATGCTAAGTATATAATTTGATTTGTGACTTATTAAATTTAACTATTTGGTGATCACATAACTATGTGAATATTACTTTTAAACGTATATATGATGAGAGTGATCCCAACTTTATTACTATTATTTTCTATATAATTATAGTAGTTATTCCATTATTTTTGGACTTATGATTATTGTAGTTTGTAGTATAAACTAATGAATCGTTTATAAACATTATTTTCCAACAATGGTCAAAGTTTGACCTTCAAAGTTATGGATATTACACATGTGCCACTGCCTAGGGCTTGAGTCGTGACAATAATGCTTATTGACACCATTGAGGAATTGAAGAACTTGGTTTCAATTGAAGTAATTAAGAAGATTTTTTGATTTACCATAGGGGCACAAAATGAAAGGTTGATATGTTGCAAGTTCATCCCAAGAAATCTTAAGTTTGGTGAAGTAAGAGTTGACATCTTGATCCCTTTGTCAAAGTTGTTGAAGGTGATTTTGATGTTGAAAAATACATGGGCAATTTGATTGATAAAATCATTCATGTAGGTTGTTCAAAATATCTGTAGATGTCTCAAAACACATGATGCTCTCAGAGATTTCACGAGATACAATATTGAGAATCCAAGACATTACCGTGTTATTGTAGCGGTACCAAGCATTGTAGAGTGGGTCATCCATTGGAGAAGATGGAAGAGCTCCATTAACTAATTTAATATTGTTTCTTGAAGTAAGAGAGACAGTAATGACACGCTTCCATGCCTGAAAGTTCAGACCGATCAAGGGAGAAGTAACGATAATACAACCAGAGTGATCTCCATTGTTCAAGAAATAAGGACTTAAAGAGTCTTCATGAACAGGTCGATCAAATCGCTCCAGTTATCGAAATTAGTTCGAAGATGAAGGATCATTTGGGGGAGGATTTGTGGGATGATCTCCACGATTGGTGTCAGCTGCATCTGAAGGAGGAATTGGGGGATTCGCATGGGTTACTCTACAAATGGATCTTCTGGTTCTTAGACGATCCATGGAGAACACGAAGAAGAAGAATAAGAAAGGGGATTTACTCTGATACCATATTAGATGATGCAAGAGGAAATTATTTGTTTGTATTAATTTGAATGAATGGCCAAAGTTACAAAGAGGTTTTTATATAGTCGTGATACAACTTAACTAAGTATCAACTAACCCAATAAACTAACTAACAAAATAGAAAGGCTTAACACTTTTTTTCCTATGTTTTATAGAATTCCAAACAATAGAAAATAAGTTTCATTAATTTTTTTCTTTCTTTTTTCCTAATTCATCAAGATCCAAACAAAGCCCATGTCTCTCCTCTTTGTTTTTCTTTCTTTCTTTCTATATATATATATATATATATATGTTCTACATTAAAAGTGTAATGCCCCAAATTCCCTAGTGTGGCTTAGTGCCTGGATTAGGGGGTCAGGAGGGTCATAATTAATTTAATATGTGATTATATGCATGATTATGTGAGTTTTATTATTATATGATGATAATTGCATGGATGTGGGCCCACTTCTTATTAGAAGGGCATTTTTGTAAATTTGGCCCGTTAAGGGCATAATTGTATATTTATGTGCATGTATGTGATATATGGGTGAGACCACATTATTACGTGGATATGTTTGGGCTATTCGGCATGAGATGATCCTAGGATACAAGTTAGCGGTTTGGTGATAACAAGATTAATTACCGAGCTCAGGGTGAGCTTGGGAGTAATTTGATGCTTAGTGCAGTACCGAGAATGAGCGGGTAATGGGATATGATTTATTAATTAATTGAGGATATTGAGATTAACGAGAATCGGAGGACGTTAGTTATGATTAACGGGATAGGTGGGAAATGACAGTTTTGCCCTTGGTGGCTTCGAAGGCTTTAGAAGTCCCTTGGGGAAATTTGGTAATTTTGACCATTATATAAGTTTAAGTTTAGAAGGATGTGGAATTAACTAAGGCAGGAAAAATCAGAGTTCTCTACTCACTCTCTCTCGATCATCTCTCTCTTGGTTTGGAGTTTTGCAGCACGCTAGAGAATTGAAGCTTAAGGATTTGGGGATTGAGGGTTTAGGATCGTGATTAGCAGCTGAAGGTGTTTATTCAGGGATTGGGGTAAGGATTCTAAGCTTTAATTTTTAAGTTATACTCTGTTTTTAAAGCTATTTATAAGCTTGATGTTTGATTGTGTAATTGGATGTTTGGTGATGTTTTAAGTTGTTCTAGGCTTAGGTTTTGTTGTTGAAGTAGTGATAATATTGTGGTGATGATTGATGGTGATTTTGGGATTGGTTTGATGAATATTTGGCTGGGTTTCGATTGGAGAAAATGCAGGGGAGCTGGGTTCGCTGGGTCAAGTCACGACCGAGTTCATGCAAGTCGCGACTTGAATGTATCCCAAAGCCTCCCCTGGGCTCTGTCTAGCAGGCGCGTCGCGTTGCTCAGGGTTAAGTCGCTGTCCGCCCCCAGCACCCAAACAGGGGGGGCATCCTATCTTGGGGGCACGCCGCAACCCTTGGGGGCAGGTCGCGGCACGCCTGTCTTCCTTTTGCCAGATTGGGTTTTAGTGAGTTTTAGGCCCGGGTTTTCGATTCTCAAGGCTCAAGATTGAATATACTAACCATTTGAGTAGAATTTGAGGTCCCGAGAGTTGGGTTTTAGTTCATGAACCTTTTATTTCTTATCTTATTGATGGGATTTCATATTTGGTTATGATTAGGTGATCGCTAAGGGACCTAAGGACAAGATCATTCTCAATGGTCGTTCTTTATTTATTTTACGCTCAAACTTGAGGTAAGAAAACTGCACCCAATATGTGACATACATGATTATTGATGAGGCATGTTGAGTGCTCTATATATTGACATTGGTTACATTGTGAATGCCTGGCAAGGTTGCTTACTTGTGAATGGCACTGACTTATTAGTCAGAAAAGACAATGGTTTTTAGTACTGGTCTTGAAGTTTCGACTTATCAATCATGATCAGTAATAGTACTGAGCGCTGGTCGTATAGAATTGACTTATGAGTTGAGAATGGCATTAGCGTTCTAACCGCGGGTTGAAATGATTAGATCTAATTGACATGAGCATTAAATGCTTGACCGACCTATTGGTCAAAGAAAAAAACTAAAGCGCTTGGCTAGTCTAAGGCTAGTTACTCAGCGCCAGGGCCAAAAGGCTCAGGTGACTTGAACGTCACATGGCTTAGGGCGCAGGTCCCCAGAAAAGACTTATTAGTCACCATCTGATTAGGGTTGCAAGCCCCGAAATGATTTATTTATATTGTATACATGCAGTAATACGTTTTCTTGCTGAGTGTTTGCTCACGGGTACTATGTGGTGCAGGTAAAGGAAAAGAAAAACTCACACAGCCTTGAGTGGACTTAGGTGGCGACGTGTACAGATGCGGCCGCTTGACCACCACGGCCAAGGTGTTTCTGAGGGGAATTAGGGTTTAACCCTATTTTTGTCGCTTACGTCGGCGGATTGTAATTTTTGAAATGTGATGACCATTTTGGATTGTAAATAACTTTGTAAACACTTTTATGGGATCCCATGTACAATTTAGCGTTTTAAATCAAATATATCCATTCCTCACGGCCGAGATTTTCACCCTGATCTATTAATAACACTTAGATGCACATTTATAACTTAATGACTCGTTTAGTGAGTTATGCACTATTTAAAGTACACAGTGTGACGGTTTTGGGTTATCTAGGGCGTTACAATAAGTGTGTAGATAATGGAAACTCTTAGTTTTAACGATTTTGTTTTGTTTGGTTAAGTTTAACAGAATATTCTAAATATTTAACCGAATATACATTTGAAACTAACTTAGAGATAGATATTTATCAATTATATTAATATAAATTTAAATATTATAAAATATCATTATTATAATAATATTTAGTATAAGACTAGATATATAATAATTATGTTAATATAAATTCTAATGTAAATTCAAATGTTATAAAATATCATTATTATAATAATATATAATACAAGACTAGATATTTAATAACTATACTAATATAAATTTAAATGTTATAAAATTTTATTAAGATAATAATATTTATTCCTATTTTTTTACTAATTATATTAATATGAATTCAAATATTATTATTATTATAATATATAATACAAGACTAAATATTTAATAACTATATTAATATAAATTTAAATGTTATAAAATTATTATGATAATAATATATATTCCTATTTTTTTTACTAATTATATTAATATGAATTCAAATATTATAAAATATTATTATTATTATATTTAACACTAGATATTTAATATTTATATCAATATAACTTTAAATATTATAAAATGTTATTATTATAGTAATACATAATCTTAATTTTTATTAAAAAAGTAATCATTTATGTTTAAAAAGTTGTCATAATATATATATATATTTATATAAATGGTAAACAATGTTTTCTTTAATTTTTCATAGATATTGCTATTCTATATAATATTATTGTTTTTATTTGAAATATTTATAGGACAATGATACAAATTTAATAAATATAACTAATAAATTATATAAATAAAATTATGCAAGCGTTTGTATCTAGTATATATATATATATATACTAGATACAAGTAACATGCAATATGCTTATTATAAGAATATTCCGTTAAAGTTAATATTAAAAAAATAAAAAACAGTTAAAACCAATAATTTTCGTTATCTACATACTTATTATATAGAAGAGATATATGTTTCTATGTTAAGTGTTTTCTAATCTAACGTAGTCAAATATCACTTTTATTTATAAAACATTAAAAATTATTTGATATTCTCATTTTTAAATCACAATTCTGAATTGGATTTTTTTATTTTAACGAAACAGGCTCTTAGTTTGGCCTACCAAACAAAAGCGAAAATAGTTAAGTTTCCTTCTAAAACATATAAAGTGCCTAAAAAAATGGAAAAGATAATTAGGACTGCTCCCGTTTTAATCAAAGGTTGCATAATTGCCGGTCTACAATATATCACTTGCTTGATTTCCATCCATGTACGTTTCAAATATAAAATGGAAACAAAAACTTCCTTTGAGTCCAGTTTTGACTAAGAAAGAAAACTACAAAGTTCACATATGATAAGCGGATATGCCAACGTTGACAGTCATTTCTTAGCTTAGACTGTTATGGAAATTAAAAATACAAGTCACTAGGATAATTTCTCCACTAGAAACAAACTCCTGCTTGACCGACACTGAACACCACCAGCTACCGATGCACACTCGTGAACCCTCTCACACCTCACAGCTCATAGTAATGCCAATCTGCCAACTCTTCTATTCACGGGCCCTGTCCTTACTCAACACTTGTGGGTTTGGTGCTAAATCTCATGCGAACTCCAACATCCCACACTTAGAGATTCTCTTACCCAGTTGTCATTAAACCGCTAGTCATATTCTTCTATATAAACCAACCCATATATCCCTCAGTTTCCTCATATCCAATTAGCAAATGCGCGTATAATTAAGAGAAAACAAGAGACATGGCAGTAGTACTATACAGCAAAAAGCTTGTCCTTATCACATTGTTCATGGCAATAGCAATAATATTAGGGTCAAAACCCTTCAAAGCCAACGCTGAGGGCACCACTCTATGCCGCATGACAAAAGATGGCCTGAAGTCTTGCATGCCGTATGTTAGTCGCGAGCGGAGCCAGGCAGCGGGTGCGCCATCGGCCGCATGTTGTGCTGCCATCTCCAACGCGGACATTCCGTGCCTTTGCTTCTTCAAAGGCTCCACGCTCTTGGCTTACTACGGCGTTGACTCCGACCTCGCCATGCAGCTCCCTGCCAAATGCAACCTCGGACAGGCCTTCCACTGCCAATAATAATAATAATTTAAGATGATTCGACGCTTTAATAGTACGTACGTGGATGTTCAGACGTCCTTTTTCTCTTTATATATTTGAATCAAGATATATAATCTTGTTTCGTTATTTTAAGTTTCATTGTGTATGCCTGTGTTTCTTACCTAATGGTTGTTACGTACTCTTGTTTCATTGATTTCATTAATGAATTATGAGCAGTAGCAGTTTTTTCTTCTTCTTTATATTGTCTATGCCCTCAATCTTTTTAATGTATGTATATAAATATAAGAAGTTTCTAATGTGGGACATGAATCTTGTCCTCATCAGTTAGGGACATTTTTATTTTTGATACCAGAAAAAATTATAATAATTTTTTTATACACCACGTTATATAATGTAGTTATTTAAAACATTCCACTAGTTTTAAGAAAATTTCAAAAAATTTATGGTGTCAAAACATACTTCAAAACAAATCATTTTTAATTGCTTATAAAACAGGTTTCAAAACAGCCTGTTTCATATTTTCAGTACCGTAAATTTTTTGGAATTTTACAAAAATTTGTAAGAGGTTCTAAATAACGATACTATTCAACGCCATGTAAAAAAAATTAGATTGTAACATATTCATGCGTCGAAAAACACAAAAACATGTTTTGAAACTTGTTTTATACTCGGGTGAAATAGATGGTTTTGAAGTCTGTTTTCGACACCGTAAATTATCTGAAATTTCTTAGAATCTAGTGAAATGCCTATTATAATTACAGTCTACAAAGTCTTATAAAAAAATTAAGTTCTTTACATGCTTAAAAAAAAAGTAGTCTTTACCAGTGAGAACAAAAGCTATGTATATACTATACAATTTTCCTATAAATATATGTATGTAAATAGTGAATGTTATTAAACACAAATGTCGTTGAAAGCAAATTAGCAATACAAGTTATTTTGTTTTAATATTTTCGTTCCATTAGAAAAAGGTATACTTTCGAGGAGAAGTTTTTCTCTCCTTCACCTTTTCAAGATGAGCGAATATTTTTCCTTTGCCCTCTATACGCGCGATCAGGTCAAAAGATGCCTCAGGTAGTCCTTGAAAGGTTTCCTAAAAAAAGGTTGGATGTAGAACAAGAAGAAAAAGCAAAAGAAGAGGAGAGTTTTCTGATTTTTCCAGGTACTTGCAGTTTTTGTTATTAATTTACATATGGTTTTATTACTCTTGATTATGTTTAAGTTAGGCTATGGTTCGTTTTTATTGGGTTTTTATTTTTATTTTTTTGTTCATGTTTATGTGGAAATCTGATATTATTTATCTGGTGAATCCCTTATGAATCTGATACAAAGTGGAGATTCGTTTAAAATCGTGAAGTAGTAGTTTCTGGTTACTGGATAATTGGATTTTGGTTATTGGTTATTGCTTTATGGTCTCCTCTCTCCTATGATTTTTATTCCTTACTCATTATTAAAGCTGTTCCCCTCGTCAGGATTGAATAAATTAAAAAATATTTAAACCAATATCAGAATACTAATCCCAAATGTCCCAAATATTCTAAGCCATCTGACGTCGTCTCCAAGCCCATAACTATTGGGACTAAATCTAAATATGCATAAATCTAAACTCATGCCATTATCAAGATTACATAGCAAACTTATAATACATACGTGATTCCATAATGTTGGATATGAGAATGATTATGAGTTTATGGTCTTCTACAAACTAATATTTTCTCTCTATGAGTCTCACTCAATTGATGGGAGTAAAGGAGGAGAGGTGATTGGAGATTAGCATTTGAGACCAAGCTCTTTAGCATTCTTTATATAGTAATCTAATTATAACCTTGTGAACCCTAATTATGTTTACTATTAGTAATTACACATTACAAAACCCATACCATATAAGTGTTGGAAACAGATTTTCCGAGTGCGCAACAAAATGCGATTTATGACCCCAATAGATTACAAAAATTCTATATAAAAAATCATTTTATATATGTGATCCTATGATTTATATATATTAATCTAATAGAAGAATATTTACCTCTTGAAGCCTATCAAGTGTCCTTACTATCTTCTTGTATAATAAACGATCATCCTATCCAAGCACGCAAGACTCCTACCAAAGTCTTCCTGGCCGTAATCTTCAACACAACATGGTGTGTGTGGGGTCTTGGACACGTAGAGATTCAATAGGACAACTTAAGACTCCATTGATATTCTCAACACATGAGATCAATGAAGTTTGGGTAAAGAGATGGTTGAAACAATTTCTTTTCTCTCTTTACTTTTCTTCCTGAAAAAACTCTCTCCTTTAGTCAGATAGAATATTACTATTTGTATCTTTTCTTGAGAGAAATAGAATATATATTTATATTAGTCATCTAGCATTTTATTAATAAAATAACTTTTAATTAATTCAATTAAAATAGATCTTACTTATTATTATATTCAAAATATATTTAATTAAATTTAAATTGATTCATAACCAATCTAACAACCCAGATAAGATATTGATTTATTTCAAATCACTTATCTAAATTTAATTTTCCACAATTTAAATATTAAATTAATTTATCAAATTAATTCAAAATAAGATGACATAGTTAATTCAAAACTAATTATTTTATTTAATTAATTAATAATTACGAAAATTACAATTAATTAAATAATAAATATATTTTCCATAATTGTCTCATAATTACTTATTTGCCCAAAATTTTTTTTTTTTGACAAATATACCCATACTTGTACTATTGATGCTCTTACCTTGTACAATGTTTATAGAGCCGATCTGGGGACCTATGGACCTATAATACTCTTGTAATTATAGACTTATATTTACTGAGTATTTTATTAAATGTCCATTGATTTAATCACTTCATGCAATTAAATCCTCCAATAATTGGTTCATAATTAGAGCTAGGTGAAATTATCGTTTTACCTCTCTAATTACTTCTTTATCCTTAAGTACCATTAATTCACTAGCGAACAATTAATTTATAAATCTTTTATAAATTAGAGGCCTCAAACTGTTTAGTTACAGAATTAACACTTAAGGGAACCATTATTCAATCTTCATACGAAGCAGGCTTGGAATCCATATCTATACATCATGTCCCCAGCCATCTACGTTAATGAGCCCCCAAGACAAAAGTTTTTAGTCTGATCATTCTAACACACCTTAATGAGTGAATCAAAGGACCCAAATAACATAAACAGGAGTTAATGATAACTTTAAGATTTAGATCGATTTGCATATGATCATCGAGTGATATGGTTATAAATCTTTATGGTAAATGATATTTTAATAAAGAGTTAAATACATATCTGGTCCAGTCCTATACAATCTTATTGTATAAAGTACCTCCACTAAGATGTCCTACTACACTAGTGATCTGGATCTAGATCCCATGTATTCATAAATACTAGTAGACCATACTAGCAGTGTGTAATTAAAGATTCCATAACTTTAATACAAGATTATAACTACAATAATGAATTATGAATTTTATGATATTTTTATATATATATATTATTCAATAATAATAAACATTAATTATATATAAAAATATTTCTTTTATAAATTTCATTAATAATGAACAACTTTCATTACTTTAAGGGAACTATGCCCAACAATAAGATGTTTTATTGGACTCCTGTAATTAGATCACTTAGTTAGCCCAACTTAGAATATTAGCTCAAATATAATTGTCTTAATTTGTTAGCCCACACATTAAGTTATTAAAAATAATCTAACAATCTCCCACTTGGGCTACAAATTAATTCCAATAACAATTTATTTTGATAACCTTGGGTGCGCACAAACTTGCTAATTATTCATAAAAAACATCTTTTCATACCTAATTTTGGATTGTCACCACCCATCGGCTCAGATCATGCCTAAGGCCCAGTCACTTGTTATACTTTGTCTAAGTATTAAGCCAAGCCTAATATCTTAAGCCCACTCAAATGTAACCTGAACTCCTCAATATAAATAAGAGGAGTAGGGACCAAGAGAGAGAGAGAGAAAAAAAATGGGGCAGAAGCTTTTTACAGAGAGAGCTCTCCATCTTCAATGGAGCCAAATAGTTAAAAACTAAATACAAATATAATCCATGGCTTGCAAGATCAATGATAGTGACTAAGTGGATGCAGGCCATCTTTTTTGGGCTGAACCAGTATAGAACTCTCTCTTTATCTATTATTTCTGGGCACTAGAAACATCTCTTATACTTTATTTAGCTCTCACAAATCTTCTCAATATTATTCTTTGGGTGTTAGACGAGTTAATGAAAAAATGAGTCAATATTTTGGTACTTTTATTGAGAGTTGAACACAAGGAAAGAGACATTTGTGTCACTGAAATTCACCCCAGTGACTGGCCTTCCCAAACCATCTCTGTTGGGCGATATCGCAGACATATTGCTGAAGTAGCTGGCGAATTGGCTAATCATCTCCCCCACATTGGCGAATAACCTCAGATTTGCACATCTAAGGTAGGTCGGATATGGGAACCCATTTCCAAAGGTGTGCTCAGATACTGGAACCTGCCTAAGGCAAAATGTCACTCCCAAGACCTACCGCATGTCTAAGGTCGCTTGGGATTGTCTGAAGGGAGGGGTTGATCTGAAGCATTCATCTTGCTCAGTTCATAGAGGTCCTCAGAACCTGGGGCAATAGTCTTGCTTGGTTCCTAGAGAACCTGAAGCATTCATCTTGCTCGGTTCCCAGAGGTCCTCGGAACCTAGAGCGATAGACTTGCTTGGTTCCTGGAGAACCTCAGAAATTGGAGCATTCTTCTTGCTCAGTTTCTAGAAGTCCTTCGAACCTAGAGAAATAGACTTGCTTGGTTCTTGGGGAATGTCGGAACCTAGAGCATTCATCTTGCTCGGTTCTTAAAGGTCCTCGAAACCTGGAACAGTAGACTTGCTTGGTTCCTGGAGAACTTCAGAACCTGGAGCATTTATCTTGCTCGATTCTTAGAGGTCCTCGGAACTTGGAATAGTTATCTTGCTTGGTTCCTGAAGAACCTCAGAACCTGGAGCCATAGCCTTGCTTAGTCCTCGATACTTGGAGCATCTCGTCTATCTCAGATCTTGAAGCCGTTTGCCTGGCTCGAGAGTGGGGCTTCTCGGACAAAGCTCGCCCAAATAGCCTACGAGCAGCTTGGATATTTTTATAGTCACTATTTGTCACGCTCAAGTCTTAAGCATTTCAAATGGCTTACAAGAAGACTCGTGAGGCTATGCACACCAGAATCACTATTTAAAGATCAGCGAAGTCAAGTAATGATACGTCCAAGGCTTGAAGATCTGGTCCTCGTGAGGAAGAGAGTTCACACGATAACTTAGCCTTATGCAACCATGAAGACTGACTTGGGGGGCAATTGTTATACCCATTTTTGGAGTGTCACTACCCATCGACCTAGATCATGCCTAAGGCCCAGTCACTTGTTACTTTGTCTAATTATTGGGCCAAGCCAAATAACTTAAGCCAACTCAAATTTAACTCTAAATCCTCAATATAAATAAGAGGAGTAGGGACCAAGAAAGAGTGAAAAAAAGGGGGCGACAAATTTTTACAGAGAGAGCTCTCCATCTTCAATGGAGCCAAATAGTTAAAAGATAAATACAAATGTAATCCATGATTTGCAAGATCAATGATAGTGACAAAGTGGATATAGGCCATCATTTTTGGGTTGAACAACTATAAAACTCTCTTTATCCATTATTTCTGGGTACTAGAAACATCTCTTATACTTCATTTAAAGTCTCACAAATCTTCTCAATATTGTACTTTGGATGTTAGGTGAGTTGACGAAAAAATGAGTCAACCCATCTTCTTTAATCAATCTGGTCCATCTCCTATACCAATACAGTAATTGTAACTCGATCCATCAATGATCACCATATCAAATATATTCAATGACATAGATCAAGCATGGATGTGTATCTGGGAATTATGTGCAATGTGATCTTAATTATGCTTATTTCCAATTGGTCCTTTATGAGATCAATCCTCAATCTTTCAAACTTTATGTCCAACCACAATTGAAAGATAACACATTTAGAGAAATAAAGATAATAAAACCATCAACTTTATTATGTAGAAAACTGAACATACATAAAGTAGTATAATAGCGTCAATAAATAATAACTAAATGCAAAACACAAACTCCCACTAAACGACATATCATCAAATAAGAAAACACCCATGTGAGCAGTATGCCCATGAAAGACCTTGGGAATCAAACCTTTGGTTAGTGGGTTCACTAGCATTAAGTTTGTTCCTATATGCTCAACAGACACTATCTTACTCTGAACTATCTCTTTAACAACTAGAAACTTAATTTCTATGGGTTTAGACTTTGAAGAGCTTCTATTGTTATTCAAATATAAAAGTGTTGATAGATTGTCATAATAAATCTTTAGTGGTCTTTCAATTCCATCCAAAACTTGCAGCCCAATGACGAAATTTCATAGCCATATCACATGATTGTTTACCTCATAACAAGCTATGAACTTTGATGCCATGGTGGAAGGAGCTATGAGTGACTGCTTAGCACTTCTGCTGAATATAGCTCCTCCTGACAACATGTATACATAACCAGAAGTGGATCTTTTAGTATCTTGGCAACTTGCAACATCGGATTCAGAACACCCAATGATCTCCAAATTTTTTGACTTCTGATAGGTGAGCATGTAATCCTTTGTTCTTTGTAAGTTCCTCATAACTCGTTTGGCTGCTTTCCAATGATCCATCCAGGGGTTACTTAAGTATCTGCCAAACATACCCACTATGTATGCTAAATCTCGACATGTATATACTTGAGCATACATAAGACTCCCAACAACCAAAGCATAAGGAATCTTTTGCTTCTCTTTTCTTTCAATTTCATTCCCGGGGCATTTGTTGAGACTAAACTTGTCTCCTTTGGCAACAGGAGTATCTCCTTATTCACAATCTTTCATGCCAAATCTAGCGAGTACCTCATCGATATCGCTCTTTTGTGATAAGCCAAGGACACCCCGAGAGCAATCTCAGTGTATCTTAATTTCTAATACAAAAGAGGTGTCACAAAGATCTTTCATTTCAAAATGCTTTGTTATAAATCTCTTGGTTTCGTGCAATAAGCCTATAACGCTACTAGCCAATAGTATGTCATTAACATAGAGCACTAGGAAGATACATTTACTCCCACTAAACTTGTGAAATACACAAACATCATCTGCACTGACCTCAAAACCGCAAGAGACAATTATTTGATGAAACTTGTGATACCATTGACGGGAAGCTTGCTTGAGACCGTAGATGGATATTTTTAGTTTGCAAACCATAGACTTTGGATCACCTGATGCAAAGTTTTATGGCTGCATCATATATATAGTTTTCGCAATGTCACCATAGAGGAAATTTGTCTTAACATCCATCTGGTGCAGATCTAACTCAAAATGAGCTACACGTACGTTTATTGTCCTAAAGGATTCTTTCGATGATATTGGAGAGAAAGTTTCTTTATAGTCAATACCTTCCTTTTGAGTAAAACACTTGGCAACTAGACGCACTTTATACCTCTCAGTGTTTCCTTTAGAACCCCTTTTGGTTTTAAATATCTATTTGCAAACAATGGGCTTCGCACCTTCAGGAAACTTGACAAGATCCAAAATGCCATTGTCTTGTTGACCCAAACTCTTAAGTCTCCTTGTTTTGATGATTAACAAATATTTGATTATTATTTGTTACTAATGATTTGTTGATTTTGTAGCAAAAACCAAAGTGAATTAGCACTTCAAAGTCAAAATTATGACCAAGGGCAAAATGGTCATTTTACCAAGTTTTCCAGAAATGACCCGAAATGGACTTCAAGACTCAAGAAACTCAAGATAAAGGTTTAACTTAATTTCTTAGTCTTGTAAAGTGATTGCAAGTATACTTTAAGTCATAAGTATAGAATTTGGCTCACTCACGCACTAAAAAATGGTGATTTTTTAAAATGAGAAATAATTATCCTAAATTCACTTTTAAGAAAATACATCCCGATACGGTCGTAACGCAATTGGAATTTTTGAAATCGGATAAACGAGCTAAAAGTTATAAAGAATTGAAAAATGGGAAAATAAGCTTAAAACTGATTTTGCTCTCTGTTTGCCATCCGGAATTCCGGATGGGAAACCGGAATTCCGGTTGCTTCCAAACCGGAATTCCGGTTCCTCATCCGGACTTCCGGTTCGCGGCAGACAGGTTCGAAAATTAACTCCTAACGGCTAGTTTTTTCCCAAACTCTATATAAACTCGTTTTTCACTCAAAGTTAGTTGTTGGCTGAGCATTTATTACATATACCAAACCAAATCCATTGATTTCAAAGAGCTTTCAAAGTTTAACTCATCCAAACACATATTCACACACTTGAGCCAAAATTTGTATTTATTTCTTCTAAGTGTGCTTGCTAATCACTCTAGGTTTCTCATTGTATTATCATACTTCTAGAGTGATTTTTGCTTGTAATATCAAACACATTCCCATATTGAGATTGAGGTGAGGTTGGCACCGGTTTTGTAAACAACCCGGTTAGAGTGAGATTGTCACTTCAATAATCTGAAAAAGAGGTTGATAGTCCTTGGTGGTGGAAAACTATTGTAAGAGGTTTGGAAATACCTTGGTGAAAAATTCCCGGTTGTAAGGGTTAGTCAAGCCCGCTAACTTGGCTCGATAGTTGAACTCAAAGCTAGGTCCTTAGCTTTGAAGACCAAGGACGTAGGTGGCTTAGTTCTACCGAACCTTGTAAAATTCGAGAGTTTGCGATTTCTTAACCTTCAACTCTTTACATTACAAGTTTAATTATTTGCTATATCTATTTGATTGCCATATTATTTGCTTTTACTTGATAAATTTGATTTATTGCATAATTTGGCATATTAAGTTTTAAATTTCCGAAATTAGTTTAAATTTCCAATTCACCCCCCCTCTTGGAAACATATCTTGGGTTAACATGTCTTTCATGGATTTCATCTCATCATTCATGGCATTAATCCACTTTTTACAATTATCACTTTGTTTGACTTGTTGGAAGTTGATTGGATCACCTTCCATTACCCGTATGTAAAACTCATGCTCTTGAAGAAATACAATGTAATCACTTGAAATTGTACTTCTTTTCTCTCTAGTGGATCGCCTAGGTGGCACTTCCTCTTGAGGTTGTTGGGTTTGCTTTTCTAGAGCAACCTCTTGATTTTGAGTAGGGAGTTCGATAGGTAAATCCTCATTGTTGTCTTGAACAATGTCAATAGGTTGATCATTGTCAATAACAACATTTGGTAAATGAATAGATTCCTCTTCAAAGACAACATTCCTGACTTTATCTCCCCCTTCAAACACAAAATCCTCAAGAAATTTTGCATTTCCCATCTCGAAAAAGGACTTCGTTGAGGGATCATAAAACCTAAAGCCCATCGACCGTTTAGGATACCCAAAAGAATAGCAACTAACTGTTCTTGAGTCCAGTTTTTTTTTTCATGCGGCCTATAAGACCTTGCCTCAGCTTGACAACCCTAAATGCATAAGTGTATAATTAATGCTAGGATTTTTTCCTGTCCATAGTTCATAAGGGATTTTAGCTACTGCTTTGCTAGGTACTCTGTTCAGTATGTAGGCTGCAGTCTTAAGTGCCTCTCCTAGCACTACAAAAAAAAAGAAGATGTACCGATAACACTATACCGAGAACACGTTCTCGGTATAGATAATTTAGAACCGCGCCATATTTACGCGGTTTTTTTCATTTTAGTTTATGTACCGAGGACTATATACCGAGGACATGTTCTCGGTATAGGGTCTTTATAATCTTCATCTTCCCCAAACAGAGAGCTCATTCTCTCTGAAACGGAAAAAAAAAAACCCTCCGTTTTCTCCGCCCCCTTTTTTTGTATTTCGGCCCCCCAAAGCTTTGGTTTTGGTCAAATCTTCCCTTCCAAAGAAGATTTAGGTAGCTATAAGGTATATTAAGGTATGCATTTACATATATTTCAGTTTTATTTGTGTATAAATTTTTCAATTTTTTTTCTTTCTGTTTTGGTCTTCTATAATGGGATTTTTGTTTGTTTATTTTCAGATTTTGCATTGTTTACAAGCGGTTTTACAGGTATTTCGCATTTTCTTTGTAATTTTTTGGTTTTTTTTTATATTTTTTGCATAAATATATTTGGGGTATTATGTATAATTTGTTTAATATTGTTAATATATTGTTATTTGTCATATTATATATATACTTTCTGATTATATATTTAAAATAGGTAAGAATAATAATTAGTTAAAAGTTTAGTGATATCCAATTTAGAGGAAATAATGTTGTGTAGTATTTTAGTAAAATACATATATAGTTTTAGGATTTAGTTAGTGTAATCATATGGATAATAATTAATTTATTAGTATGAAAATTTATTAATTTAATAGTTTATTTTTTAGGTATATAATTTGACTTTTAGTTATAAAAATATGTTTGTATGAAAATATAATATTTGAGTGTTTGTTTTTTAGATTGGGTTAAATAATTTTAGTGTTAGATTATTAGAGTGAGTTTTGTTTTTTTAATTTGAATTTTGTTGTTGTTAATTTTTTGATTCTTAGTGTTGATGAATATTGATGCTTTGTTTTTGTTGTTAATTTTTAGTAGAATTATGATATTTTAAATAGAAAATTGAATAATTAATAAAATTTAGAGTAATAATTATAAATTATATAGTCATTTACAATGTATTTGTATTGCTTTGTGTATGTTCTGCGACTGGATATTTTTTTATGTGTTATTTGCAGGTTTTTAAATTTTGGGATATATGAAAATACAGTCGTTAAGCTGCCCAATTTTTTATAGAATTAAAAGTACTCAATAAAATTTCTAATTTAAGAAATAGTGAATTGATAAGTTGTATAATATATTTTTAATTATGATTAAATAAAATTAACAATAACATTATGCAACCAAATTTTAATAAAAATAAACATTAATCTTGAAATTTTATTTAAATAAGTAATAAATCTTAAAGTAATTCTAACGATTTAAACAAATCTTAAAAAATTTGTGTAAATGTATAAAACTATTCAATAAAGCATAAGTAAAATATGTTATTTAATAAATACTAAATTAATATGTAAAAATAAAATTAAAAATTATATTATTAGGAAACCAATTTTAAACACAATGTTAATCATTATTAAAATTAAAATTAATATTTGAAGTTAGAAAAAAATAAGTCAAATTTAAATAATTTTAATAATATTTACACTGAAATATATTATAGTTAGATATCATAAAACAACATAATTAACTTCAAAGAGCATAAGACATTAAAAAAAACATATTTAATTTTATTTGCTTTTTTTCTTTGGTAATACGAAATTATTACCAAAGATATGATAGTATTATTATCACCTAGTGATAATATTATATTTTTTTAGTGTTTATCACAAGAAGCCTTAGACCCGTTCAGAGAGGGTGAGTCATTGAAGACTCTTACATTTGCCTCTCTCTGAATTAGGACACACACACAAATTGATTGTAAGTTTGATGATTAGTGTTCCGTACAGTGCTACATTCATACAATGTCGATCGACAAGAGCTGGATTAATTTGACAGATCGATTATCCGATGAGTATGAGGCTGGTGTGATGGATTTTCTCCAGAGAGCTCGGCAATGCGTTGACTCAAGGGGATTGGTGAAATGTCCGTGTAGGAGGTGTGTCAACGTTGAATTTAAGACGATTGATGTATTAGAAAATCATCTCTTTGTAAATGGTTTTCTACGGAAATATACCAATTGGCATTGGCATGGAGAGGATGAAATAATACCAATGAGGAAAGTGATAGATCAAAATGATGAAGATGAAATGATGGATGTTCTCAATGATCTTATGCAAAATGACAATGATGAATATGAAGAGAATGAGCGCGATCAAGAGATACCTACAACAGACTACAGGGGTGGGCAACATTATAACGATTTGTTTGCTGAGATCGAGGCTCCATTATTCTCCGGGTGTCAAAATTACACATCATTGAACTTCCTAGTGAAGTTAATGCATTTCAAAGTGTTGGGCAAAATTCCCAACAAAATATTTGATGGAATGCTGGAGTTGTTACATGATGCATTTCCAACCCCAAATAAGCTTCCAAAATCGCATTCTGCAGCGAAAAGGTTGTTGCGGAAACTTGGATTGGGCTACGAGTCAATCCATGTCTGCAAGTATGATTGCGCACTATTTTGGAAAGAACATGCTGGAAAAAGAAAATGTCCTGTTTGTGGGGAGGATCGATGGGTGGACAAGAACACCAAGGGAAAGAAAGTGCCTCATAAAGTGATGCGTTATTTTCCTTTAACCCCTAGGTTAATGCGAAAATATGCATCGAGGCACATTGCTCAACATATGAGATGGCATCACGAGCAACGTATAAAAGAAGATGGTGTATTGCGTCATCCTGTTGATGGGAAAGCTTGGAAGGACTTTGACCGAAATAATCCAACATTTGCAATGGAACCCAGGAATGTGCGGCTTGGATTGGCTGCAGATGGATTCGATCCCTTTGGTAATATGAGTCTTTCTTATAGTATGTGGCCGGTAGTGTTGACGACATATAACTTGCCACCATGGTTGTGCATGAGAGAAACTAATTTCATGTTGAGCTTATTAATTTCGGGACCTCATTCGCCAGGAAAAGATTTTGATGTTTTCTTAAGACCATTGATTGATGAGTTAAAAGAATTATGGGTGACTGGTGTACAGACTCGAGATGCAGTCGATGGCAGTTTCTTCACTCTTCGGGCAGCTTTGATGTGGACTATAAACGATTATCCAGCAAGGAGTAGCCTTTCTGGATGGATTGGCCAAGGTTATCATGCTTGCTCTACTTGCAATGTGGCAACACCATCTATTCATTTATAAAAGAAGGTTGCTTTTTATGGTCATAGACATTTTTTACCAATCAAACATGCCATTAGAAGGGACAAGAAGACATATGGTGTCGTTGAAAAAAGATTACCACCAAAGCCATTAACCATGCAAGAAATGTTCACACAAATGAGTTTTATACCCGATTCTCTTCCTGGTAAGCATGTCAGTTATGGTGGCCAAAAAAGAAAGCGTACAAAAGAGCAAGCAGGTTGGCGGAAAAAAAATATATTTTTTGAGCTCCCATATTGGGCCAACATAATGTTGCGACACAATCTAGATGTTATGCATGTTGAGAAAAATGTGTGCAACAGTTTAGTAGGCACAATAGTTGGGCTGGAGAATAAGACCAAAGACACAGTTAGTGCCAGAGTAGACTTGGAGAAGATGAAGATGAGACCAGAGTTACAGCTGAGGAAGTTGAATGGTCGGATACAAAAGCCTGCGGCCAAATTCACTTTCACTGTTGAAGATCGCCAAAAGTTTTGTCGATTTCTTAAATCAGTGAAGTTTCCAGATGGTTTTGGATCTAACCTAAGGAAAAATGTGATTGATAATGACAATAAGATCACTGGTTTGAAATCGCATGATTGTCACATCATTATGCAACGCCTTTTGCCAGTTGGTGTTCATGCATTCCTAGAGAAATCGATGAGTACAACTATTATTGAGTTATGCACTTTCTTCAAGCTCATTTGTGCGAGAATTCTAAAAGTCTCAGATTTAGAAAAAGTCAAAACTTCAATAGTTAAGATTGTTTGCAAGTTAGAAAATATTTTCCCACCTGCTTTTTTCAATATCATGGTCCATCTACTAATACATTTACCGGAAGAAGCAATACTTGGAGGACCGGTTCACATGAGGTGGATGTATCCTTTTGAAAGGTATATGAAAAAATTGAAGAATTATGTCCGTAATAAAGCACGTCCAGAAGGGTCAATAGCAGAAGGATATGTGGTTGATGAGGCATTAACATTTTGCTCCATGTACTTGAAAGGTGTTGAGACAAAGTTCAATCGTCTAGGCCGAAATGTAGATGTTGGTCCATCACTTAAAAAGATGTCGGTCTTTCGATCTCAGGGTCGTCCAATTGGTAAGAAATCCTTGACAATTTTGGAAGATGAAGTGAAGAAAATAGCGGATTGGTATATTCTAAACAACTGCAATGAGATCTTGCCATATCTTCGGTAAGTAATTAAAGTAGTTCATCATTTCATTGCATGTTTATTATAACACTTATTAGTAGCTCTTAAATTGGTTGTTTTTGTTTGTTGCAGAGAGCATAGGGAAATTCTACTAACTAGAGGTGTTGAAAACCTAGACCAATTACATAGAGAGGAATTTCCTAATTGGTTTTATAATAAGATTTATCATCTTCGACAAACAGTATCTTTGGAAGTACATGAAGAATTAATCTCTTTAGCAAATGGTTCTTCAACTCGTGTTGCGTCGTACCCTGGGTGTGTTGTAAATGGAGTAAGATTTTTGTGTTATGACAGGGACAAGAATCGCAAAACTCAAAATAGTGGAGTCTCCGTAGCGGGTGTCGAAAATAGTACTTATTACGACCAGTTGGAAGAAGTTTTAGTGATGTCATATATTTCTGGTTGTTCTGTTGTATTATTTAAGTGCAAATGGTTTGACACTAATCAGTCTTCAAGATTAAAATTTGAGCAAAACATAACGAGTATCAAAACCAGTTCGGAGGCCTTCAAAGATGATAAATATATCTTAGCAACTCAGGCTAACCAAGTTTTCTACATTGAAGACCTTAAAAATAAATCTCATTGGAAAGTCGTCCAAGAAGTGCATCACAGAAATGTGTGGGACATCCCACTAGTTGAAGAACAAGCGGAGGATGTAGAAGTAGATGTTATGCATGACATTAGTTCCTCTAATTTCCAATTATTCGTTGATCTTGGACCGTTGCCACAAATCAGCTTTGAACGTACGGGGGCTCCATTACAATTTGTTGAGATAGATAATGTTGCAATTGAGGAGGAGAGGGAGGAGGAAATGGAAGAAGAAGAGGAGGAGGAGGAAGAGGAAGTGGAGGAGGAGGAGGAGGAGGAGGAGGAGGAGGAAGTTGAACATGAAGATGATGAAGAGGAAGATGAACACATAGAAACCGATGATGACAGTGAAGATTATTATAGTGATAATTAAGTTGTAATTTTATAATATGTTGAAGTAATTATTTTTAACAATAAATAATTTTATATAGTCATTTTTAACCGATAAATGTAATTTTAATATCGATTAATTTGACAGATATGGCTGATGTTATTGCTTGATCTCATGGGGGTGAAGGTGGAGGATGCGATCCTCCACGTGGACCATCAGATATCCCAGCTGATTGTGAATGAGGTAATACTTTACACATTGATATACTCCTTAAATTTTAACAATTAATCCATATTGATTTTAAAATATTGAATTTGCATACAATAGCGCCTCCAAACAAACGTGGACGCCATAAAGGATTGAACACGCGGGAAAAAAGGGAACAGTTGGGGCGTCCTCTCCCTCTCGAGTGAGATGTGCGGGGGAGAACATATAAAGAGATCGGAGATTACAGCTCAAATTTCTCAAGAGAGCTCGGATTACTTGTTCGACAGTACACAGATCCGGACTGTCCTCAATGGTCAAAAGTACCAAATGCCTCGAAAGAAAGAATACTTGCACATTTGGAAGTAAGTAGTTTATGTAGTTTTATGTTAATTCTCATTTTATGTTATATATCATATTTACTAATAAATGTTTGTAAATTAGGATGATTTGTTTGATATTGGGCGTACTAGATATGGAGAAGGGCATATGTCTGGGATCTTGAGAGGCATTGATACTTCATGTGCTAAAAAGTATTCTGACTGGAAGTACGATATTAAAGAACATTTAACGATTAATGGGCCACAAAATCGTTATGGTGGTTGCACGGATACACAGTGGCAAAAAGCCATTGAATTTTTCCGACGCCCAGAAATTACGGTATTAATTTCTTGCTAAACTTAACTATCTTAATTAAATATATTACTAACGAAAACTTTTTGCAGAAACATTCTGTGGTCAACAAGGAAAATAGGAAGAAACTGAAAGAGCTTAGCTATGGAGGTTCTTAGTCAATCCCAGCCCTGCGCTATAAAAAAGTTAGTTAATTAATTATTTTTTAGTTTGTTTTTCTTATTTATGTTTAATTATTAATTTTATAAAAATATATGTACGTGACAGCGCAATTTAGAGACTGGGGAACTTGAGCCCATCCCCGATAGCTGGATGGATACTCATCATAAATCAGGCACAGGGTGGGTGACAGAGACAGCCAAAAATACTTGGGTACGTTAAGTTTTTTTAAACATTTTTCAAAATTTTAATTGTTTGTTTACAAAACATAATTACATTATACATTGTATCATAGGAGGAATTGCGTGCATATCGCGACACACAGCAGACACAGACAACTGATACTGAGAGTTCCACACCAGTTTCGAGTGCGCCTGAAGATGAAGACATATCTTTGGTACAAACTGTCTTCAGAAAACGACGGGGCCACCAGAAAGGATATGGACGTATCCTTAACATAAGGGACCGAACTCCATTTGATTTTCGTCCTTCACAAACTAGAGATGAAGAGATGTCTGCGATGAGAGAGCGTCTTCGACAGTTAGAGGAGCATTTCTGGACTCATTGTATCACCCCGGGATCTCAATGTGCCCCACCACCACCCGATGATCCCGATGTTGGAGCACCGACTCCGTAGGAGTTATGTATGAATTTTATTACAATGGACTATTACATTATCATGTTTAAGAAAACTCTTTATTTTGATTCAGCAAACATACTCTTATGTTTTTTTATTTATATGTTTAATATAAGTGTTTTAATTTTATTCTATTTTTTTTATATTTAATTCAAATTAAATAAATAAATAAATAAGGGAATAAATACTACAAATAAAAAAAAATTATGGTTTAGTCTATACCTAGGACATTGTCCTCGGTATATACCATTAAGATGACAAATTGGGGTTGGTTGTGCCGAGGACATTTGTCACTCTATACCGGGGACAATGTCCACGGTACAACCTATACCGAGAACATCTTGATTGTTGTCGGTAGAAGTTTTGTTCTACCGACGTGGCTGTACCGAGGACTTTCTGCCGACAACATGGTCTCGGTATAGGCTATACCGAGAACATTTAGGCTTATACCGATGACATTTGTTCTCGGTATAGGCCTTGTTTTTTGTAGTGTAGAGTGATTCTCGTAAAGAAGAATGACTAACCATACTTCTCACCATGTCTTTAAGGGTTCTGTTTCGTCTCTCAACAACACCATTCATGAGAGGTTGCCTTGGCATTGTTTATTGTAGGACGATTTCGCGTTCCTCTAAGAATTTGGCAAAAGATCCTAGATGTTGTTCACCTGATCCGTCATATCTACCATAGTATTCATTACCACGATTAGATTTGACAACTTTAATCATCTCACCTAGTTTATATTCAACTTTGGCTTTGAAGGACTTAAAAACGTCCAAGGATTGTGACTTTTAATGGATTAAGTATAAGTACTCATAACGAGAATAGTCATCTATAAAAGTGATAAAATACTATTGGACATTATAGGATGTTGTAGGGAATGGACCACATATAGTAGTATGCATCAATTGTATAGACGCTAGAACTCCAATTGGCACTTAACTTCCTAATGTTTATCGGTTTCTCTTTGATACATTCAAGACATACATTAAGGTTCGTGTAATCACGGGGTTCAACTATTCCGTCTGACACAGGTCTCTCTATTCTCCCTTTGGAGATGTGTCCTAAGCGTTTGTTCCATAAGGTGGCAGAATTCTCATTGGATAATTTGCGTTTTGTACCTCTTGATGTTTTTTTGCAAGGTTTCTTTAGATGAATCATTTGTATTTAACATATATAGTTTATTAATTAAAGAATCAGTCGCAACTAGAGTAGAATTAAGAAAAAGACTAAATTTATTATTTCCTAATGAACAAGAATAACCAAAGTTGTCAAAAACAGAAATAGAAACCAAATTCTATCTAAATGACGGTACTACATAAGTCTCTCTCAATTCAATAAAATGACCAGTCTTAGAAAATAATCTAAAAGTGCTAATGGCTTCATCTTGAACTGCTTTGTCATCGCCCACATAAATGAATCTTTCGGCATCACTTGGTGGTCAACTCCAAATGCAACCCTACATAGAAACACTTGTTTGAGTAGTAGCATCGAAATCTACCCACCAAGTATTGCTTGGTAAAGAAGTCAAATTAACTTCAGAAGAAACAAATGTGAAAAGTCTACCTTTCTTTATGCGCCATGCGACATATTTGGAACATTTCTTCTTCACATGCCCAAGTTTCTTGCAAAAAGAGGCATATAAGTCCCTCATCTAGAGTCTTTTGTTTCTTGGATTGTGAAGTTCCCACTATAGTTTCCTTATCGAGAGTCCTGTTTCAGTTGTTGCTCTTTGAGGTAGTTGCAACATGAGCACTTTCAATCTTTTCACACTTCAGTCTATTCTCTTTTGGCATACAATGTGAAATGGGCTCATCAAGAGTCCATTTGTCCTTTTGAGTGTTATATCTCACTATAAATTGACCATAGTGTGCAGAAAGGGATATGAGTACCAAATACACAAGCAAGTCATCAGACAAGTCAAGCATTACTGTCTTAAGTTTGGAAGCGATGTTAGCCATCTCCATAATGTACTCCCTAATATTTCCTTTTCCTTTATACTTCATCTGGATAAGATCAGCTAAAAGCTTGCTTGTCTCAGCCTTTTCATTCTCTGCAAAACATTTTTGAATTTCTTTAAGGAAATCCTTTATAGATATCTCATCGGACATACTGCTCCTGAATGCTTCTAGAACGTTGCGCTTTAGCATCATTAGACTTAAGCGATTAGAACATTCCCACTTCACAAAGTTTGCCTTTTCATTAGCAGAACTTTTCTCCACAGGAAAGGCAGGTTGTTCTTTCCTTAATGCATAGTCTATATCCATGCAGCCGAGAACCAACATAATTTTCTCTTTCCAACACTTAAAGTTTTTGTCATTAAGCACATATATCGAGTTCATGTTGGCAGCAATATAGTAGCAGAAGCAGTAACTAACAAATTTAGAACAAACAAATAACATAAGCTCACATAATAGAAATGCATGTCATAACATACAAAATAGTAAGAAAAACATCTTGTAAGACATAAATTTCAATCAACTGTCGTGGTCAACCCATTTAAACAAGATACTTTGCACAACATTGATGTTTAGTCTTTGGACATAAACAACAATTTGTTAGTAGTACTCTCCATGCAAAAATCAAATGTTGATAAAAATCCAGTCAAACAATAACCTTCCTTTGGGCCAGTATGTTGTTCACATGAAAACTTTATAATTATCACACATTTATTCGTGCATGTGTATTTTTTGTTTGGTCAATCAATAAACTTACTTTGGGCAGATCATTGATCACATAAACAAGAAACACACATATCCTATTATCTTAAAATAAATAATTCTACACAAAAAAGGTTACTTTTGCAACATTTTACTTAAATTAATTTATTTTAAAATAGATGACATAAAAATTAAGCGACCCAAATCTAAAATTTTACCATAAATAAATATAATCATGATAAAATTATACTTTATAATTACAATAATATATACATGAAAAATTATTGAATTCATGAATAATAAACATAAATGCATATATGTAAAGTATTCACGATATATATGTATGGTAGTAATTGTAATTATATATGAAGTAGCTTAATTGATTTTCAAAATTCAAAACGAGTAGAATATATATATATATATATATTTCTATATATAATAACATAATCCCAGTTAACATATACATGTGAACTGTAAAGCTTAAATCCAGAATATATATTGACATTAATTTGAAATAAAAAAAAAAGATAATCATTAGAAACAAATTGGACCTTATTCGGCAGATTCCATATGAATTACTATTTTATATAGGTTGATCAATGTTTGATATATATATATATACATTAGAAAATATAACCGCGCTTCATATAGTTTTTATAATGATTAAAAGATATGTATATTTATATTTTATTGGGAAGATTGTGTGGTCATGAGTCTTTTTCACCCTATCCGTACAACATTCTCCTTATATGTACACGTGGACACGTCTTGACTCCAATTTTTTTTATGATTGTGCTCATTGTATAATGAAAAATTAAAGTGCCGAAAACAAAGTTCAAACACCTTGTTGTATGCGTAATTTTATTAATATATTGATTATTATTATTATTATACACTTTGCATGGTTTTTTTTAATAAAAATTCTAAATTATGTATAAATTCTTTTATGTTTTGTGCAAGGGTTATTTTGGCCGATTATCCTTTATTTTTAAAAATTAACTTTTACTCGTGTTTTGTCAAAATGTTAAAAATAAGAATAGATAGATCAATTATTTGAATACTCTATTTTGACCGATTACCCATTTTGAACTTTTATTTTTAAAAATAAACCTTTGGACCATTTATGTATTCAAAATGTTCAAAATTATTTATAAAAAGTAAATTTAATGTATATATATATGTATAGTATGTTTGGTGTAAGGGTTCACACCATTTTGAACCTTTTGTTTTAGTCGATTACCCGTTTGGACTTCGTGATTTGTCAAAGCGTTAAAAATAGGAATATATACATAAATTATTTGAACCACATATATTTTCGTCGATTACTTATTTGGACCCTTTATTTTTAAAATGGTAAAATAAATTATTAAAAATTTATAGAACAAAGAATTCGTATTGAGTTTCGGAAAAAATATTTGAATAAAATATTGTAGATCATAATATATTTTCTTTTATATAATTATGTTGTAGTTTATAATTTTAAATCATTTAAATATATAGTTATGTATGTATGCACATTTCATTTTAATTATTATATATTTTTAAAAATATCTCATTTAAAAAGACACTTGAATATCTCTCATTTAAATTAGTTAATTAATTTATCATTATATATAAATAGATATTTAGAAACTAAGATAAAAGCAAATAGGGGTAATAGTAACTAATTTATTATAATATATAGATAGATATTTAGAAACTAAAATAAAATAAAATAGAGTTAATTACTATTATTATTATATTTTAAAAAGAGTAGAATAAAAATATATTATTTTTCGAAAAAGTTGAATAAAAAAAAGAGAAAATTAAGAAAATAGAAAGAGTAATTTAGAGTAATTTTAGAGTGTCGCGTTATCTCTTTGGGAATCTCCTTTATGAGTAAGAAAATTATAATTTTTTTTTATAATGATAGAAAATTAGAATTTTTGTATACATTTTGTAACGCCCTACCTCCCGCCATTACTAAGTGAGTTTAAAATGTGCATTTAACTCGCTAATCGAGGTTTTAAGGTAAATGTGTAATTAAATCATAAACAGAGACATAAACTTTGAGAATAATTCCATTAACGTTTGGGATCCCAAAATACTGTTTATAAATATTTACAACTCAAAATATATTTAAAGTCGACTAAACGACAAAATATGATTCTTTACAAACTTCCAAAAATACCCCTGGCCGTGGCAGCCAGGCAGACTAGACATGTACGTGTCGCCTCACGCTCTCCATACTCATGGTCAGTTGACTTTCTCCTTGCCTTTACCTGCACCACAGAACACCCGTGAGCTGAAGCCCAGCAAGAAAACTCCACATAAATATAACATATTCTTACAAACCACACATCATATAAGAAATTCACAACCAAGCTAGACATGCACGACCAAGCCGTCCCAGGCGCTTTACCAGGCCCTGGGTTGCAGTCCACACCGTAAGGATATCCCAGGTATCCTTTAGGGTCTTACCCTGGCAACTCGCACTCCGTGTGCTAAACGCTGCTCCCGGCCCCTTGCCGTTCTCGGCCTCCGCCATTCCCAGCCTGCGCCGTTCCCGGCCTGTGCCGTTCCCAGCCTGCGCCGTTCCCGGCCTGCGCCGTTCCCGGCCCTAGCCGATCATTCACATATATGCATACACAGCATAACTTAAACATATACTAACATATTCAATGGACTACACCCAACACATAATCATATAGGGCCGTTCCCTGCAACACAACTATGGGCCTCGCCCTGCTCTACGGGTACATCAGTTTTCTTACCTGTGTCCCGAGCTTCTTGAACACTGAACCCTCGAGCACGGTCCTCTAATCCGAGCCTCTCTGAGAACCTAGTCACAACACACAAATAGCATCCCCATTACTAACAAGTTCAAAAGCGTCTTCCGGAACCAAACCTGAGCCCTCGGGACCTCCCGGAACCCCACACAAAGTGGCGAAAGCGTCCCCCGAGCCCCCTGGGCAAAAGCCTAAAAACCATAATTTTCCCCTGCCCAGAAATGGCCTAGCGCCGCGGCGCCACCCTATGAGGGCCGCGACGCCCCTTTGCGAACCCAGAATTCTGTGTTTTCCCCGAGCCAAAACAGTCCCAAATCTTTACCAAAAATAAGCCATCTAACAACCTACAAACATCAACAACAGCCCTAGATACACAATCAAACTCAAGAATCACTTAATGGTTCAAAATTCTCAAAACTTAAACCAGCCCTTGCAAAGTTTAAACCAGCCTCAAGAATTCTTAAACTAAACTAGAAAGAACTTTCAAATATGCATGGAATCCATACCTCAAGATGGAATTCAACCTTGAGCTTCTTCCCACTTCAACTCCAAGCTAAATCTCCTTGATTCCCAACTGAATTCTCACAAACAACAAGCTACAAATTCAGCTTCAACCCTCATTCTCAAATCCTTAAAACAAGCTTAAACTTTAAAGAAAACCCGTGGATGAATTTCTTACCTTTGTGATTAACCTTGGCCTTAGCTTGATTCTACAGCCTTGAATTCCTCCCTTGACCTCAAAGAAACTCAGTCCTTTTCCCCTTCCTTCTTGTTCCTTGTTTTCTTTTCCTCTAACTTTCAACAAGAAGTGAAATAAGCCTAAGTGTAGAGAAACGTGAATAGCTTCCCCACCCAGCCATAGCTATCTAAATCCCAACCAAAAGACCCATTTGCCCTTCCATTTAACCCAAATTCTAACTAATCCTCAAGAGCTACTTAGACCTTTCCTATCTTCTTGCAAGAATACCATTTTCTCTCTTAGAGTAACTATCCTCAATGGTTACCTATGGTTACCCAAGTTACCAAAATACCATTAACCATTAACTTAAAGTCCCCAACTAAATTTGTAATATTTCCGAAATACCCCTAGGCTCCTCCCGAGCCGGATATTAAATCCCGTTTTGACTTTAAGCGGAGTAGCTCTCTAGGACCGTCTCAGATAGTGCATCACAGATATATTATCATTATATCACATATATCACATTTATGCCCTTAACAACCAAATGGGGCCCACATGCATATTTATTTTACTTAAACATGCACTCTAATCACATATTCATTAAATTCACATAAATTAATGCAGTATAACAATTATTGCCCTCCAGGCACACTAATCTAGGCTCCAAGCCTTATTAGAAAATTGTGGTCACTACAACTATCCACTCCTTACAAAGATTTTGTCCTCGAAATTACCTGAACAACTCAGGATACCGCTCCCGCATGTCTGATTTAAGTTCCCATGTCGTCTCCTCTACTTTGCTGTTCCTCCACAACACTTTCACCAAGGCGATGGTCTTGTTCCGCAAAACCTTATCTTTTCGATCAAGAATTCGAACTGGCTTATCCTCATAGGACAAATCCTGGTCCAGCTCTAGACTCTCATAACTCAGTACGTGTGGTGGATCTGACACATACTTTCGGAGCATGGACACATGAAAAACATTATGAACTCCTAATAAGGCTGGAGGCATCACTAACTTGTAAGCTACCTCCCCAACCCCCTCCAGAATCTCAAAGGGTCCAACAAACCTAGGGCTTAGCTTGCCCCGAACACTGAACCGTTTCACTCCTCTCAGAGGTGAAACCCTAAGAAACACATGATCACCAACCTAAAATTCTACACTCCTGCGTTCTAGGTCTGAATAACTCTTCTGGCGACTCTGGGAGGCGAGCATTCGCGCTCTAATCTTCTCAATCGCCTCATTGGTCCTCTGAACCATCTCAGGACCCAATTAACTTCTCTCACCAGTCTCGTCCCAATGGATAGGTGATCTGCACTTTCTCCCGTATAACATCTCATACGGAGCCACTCCGATAGTGGCTTGATAGCTGATACTATACGAGAACTCAATCAGAGGAAGATACTTACTCCAAGATCCCCCAAAGTCTAATACATTGGCTCGCAACATGTCTTCCAATATCTGAATCGTCCTCTCAGACTGTCCATTTGTCTGAGGATGATAAGCGGTACTAAACCGTAACTGCGTGCCCATGGCCTTCTGCAGGCTCTCCCAAAACTTGGAGGTGAAGGTGGGGTCTCTGTCAGACACTATCGACCTCGGAGCTCCATGAAGTCGAACAATTTCCTTCACATATAATTCAGCATACTGCTCCACACTATAAGTCGTCCTGACAGGAAAAAAGTGGGTTGACATAGTATACCTATCCACAATCACCCACACTGAGTCATGCTGTCCCACAGTTCTCAGCAAACCAACCACAAAGTCCATGGTAATGTCCTCCCACTTCCTCTCCGGAATCCCTAGAGGCTGCAGCAATCCCGCTGGCCTCTGATGTTTAGCTTTGACCTGCTGACACGTTAAACACTTGGCCACATAATCCACCACATCCCTTTTCATGCCCGACCACCAATATTACGCTCTCAAATCTTGGTACATTTTCATCGTACCTGGATGCAAAGAGTAGGGAGTGGTATGCGATTCATCTAGAATCTCCCGTCGGATAACAGAATCCATCGGAACACAAATTCGACCCTTGTACTCCAGTAACCCCATCTCTGAAATAGAAAAGTCCTTAGTTGCTCCGAGTAAGAAATTCTCTCTGTGACCTCTCAACTGGAAATCTTTTCCCTGCGCCTCCTTGATCCTCTCAAGGAGTGTAGACTGAAGAGTGATGTTGGCTAGCCGGCCAATCACCAACTCTATTCCCACTCTAGTCATCTCCTCAGCCAGCTTATCAGATATCTGCCTTGAACTGAACAACTGTCCTGGGCCTCTCCAACTCAATGCATTAGCCACTACATTAGCCTTCCTAGGATGGTATAGGATATCATAGTCATAATCCTTAACCAATTTCAGCCACCGCCTCTGGCACATATTCAGGTCCTTCTGAGTAAAGAAATACTTCAGGCTCTTATGGTCGGTGTATATCTCGCACTTCTCACCATAGAGATAATGTCTCCAAATCTTAAGTACGAATACCACCGCTGCTAACTCCAAATCATGCGTGGGATATCTTTGCTCATACTCCTTTAACTGTCTCGATGCATAAGCTATCACCTTACTAGCTTGCATCAACACCCGCCCCAAACCCTGTCTGGATGCATCACAATAAACTACAAACTTCTCATTCTCTGTTGGCAGACTCAATACTGGTGCGGAGATTAGTCGCCGCTTTTACTCTTTGAAACTGTTCTCACATCTGTCTGTCCAGACATACTTTGTCTTCTTCTTTGTCAGTTCCGTTAAAGGTGTAGCTATTCTGGAGAACCCCTCAACAAACCGCCGATAGTACCTGCTAAACCCAGAAAACTTCTCACTTCAGGAACATTGCTCGGTCTAGGCCAATCTCTAACTGCCTCAATCTTACTTAGATCAACCAGAATCCCCTCTTTATTGACGATGTGACCCAGAAATATGACTTGCGGTAGCCAAAATTCACACTTGCTGAACTTAGCATATAACTTATGCTCCCTTAACCGCTGCAAAACCAACCGCAGATGCTGCTCGTGCTCTGTCTCTGACTGAGAGTACACCAAAATGTCGTCGATGAATACAATTACAAACTTGTCCAAATAGTCCTTGAAAGCCCTATTCATCATATCCATAAAAGCTGCTGGAGCATTGGTTAATCCAAAGGACATAACTAGAAATTCATAATGTCCATACCTCGTTTGGAAAAAGATCTTTGGTATGTCCTCCTCTTTAATCCTTAACTGATGGTAACTTGACCGGAGATCAATCTTAGAAAACACTGTACTCCCCTGTAACTGATCAAATAAATCATCGATCCTAGGCAGTGGATACTTATTCTTAATGGTTAACTTATTCAGCTCCTTGTAGTCAATGCACATCCTAAGAGATCCATCATTCTTCTATACAAACAACACTGGAGCACCCCATGGCGAGAAACTCGGTCTGATGAACCCCAAGTCAAGTAATTCTTGCAACTGAATCTTCAACTCCTTTAACTCTGCTGGAGCCATTCTGTAAGGCATCCTAGATAATGGCTCCACCCTTGGCGCCAACTCAATAACAAAGTCAATCTCCCACTGCAACGGCAAGCCTGGCAGATCTGCTGGAAATAAGTCTGGAATTCACACACCAATCTAGTCTCACCTGGTCCAACCGACTCAACCTTAGAGGTGTCCACAACATTTGCTAGGAATTCTATGCAACCTTCCTGCATCAGGTCTCTAGCCTTCAATGCTGAAATAATAGGTATTCGTGGTCCACTAGACATCCCCACGAATACAAAGGGTACCTCCCCTTCTGGTTCAAAAGTCACCATCTTATGTTTGCAGTCAATCGTTGCCCCATATTTCGCTAACCAATCCATTCCTAAGATCATATCAAAGTCATCCATCTCAAGCTCAATCAGATCAACGGACAATTCCCTACCATCTACCTCTACTGGTAATGCCATAATCCATCTCCTAGAGACTACCAGTTCCCCAGTTGGCAACAAAGTCTGAAAACCCCTAGCATACACAACACTAGTTCTACATAGCTGATATATCACCTTATCAGACAAAAATGAGTGGGTAGCTCCCGAATCAAACAATACAGTATACAAAGACCCAGCACTAGAAATCTGACCTGTCATAATTGAGGGGCTAGCCTCTGCCTCAGTCTAAGTCAAAGTAAACACTTTGGCAGGAGCGAGATTGTCTCCCTGCTTCGGCTCCTCCTTCTTGACTTGTGGGCAGTCCTTCTTCAAATGATTGGCACTCCCACAGACAAAGCAGGCCCTGATCCTGCACTCACCCTGATGTCGTCGTCTGCACCGAGGACACACTGGGAAACTCCTCCAGTTGTCACTTTCGCCCTGACGGCCACTAAAAGTACCCCGCGCCCTCCTATCCGAACTGGGAGGAACGAAAGAATCTGGGGCTTTCCTCTTCTACTCACTGGGGCCACTACCCCGACTGGATCCCACAAAAGGAGGCACTGTCCTCCTAGCATCGCGCCTAACAACGCTCTATCTCCAGATCTGGTCCACAGCCCCCTCAACTGTAAGGGCCTTGTCCACAACCTGAGCATAGGTAGTAGTCCCTAGATCCAAGGTGATCTTCACATCACGGGCAATCATAACATTCAGCCCCCGAACAAATCTATCTCTCCTTGCCGCATTAGTCGGCACTAAATCTGGCGCAAACTTCGCCAATCGATCAAATTTTAGAGCATATTCTGTCATGGTCAACCGGTTCTGAGTCAGGTTGATGAACTCGTCAACCTTTGTAGCTCGGACTGCTACACTGTAATACTTATCGTTAAAGATATTCTTGAATTCTTCCCAGGTCACGACTGCCACATTCCTTCTCTGAATCACAACATCCCACCAGATGCGGGCATCTTCTCTAAACATATAACTGGCACAGGAAACCCTCTCGTTTCCCTCAACCCTCATGAAGTCTAGGATAGAGGAAACCATATTCATCCACTGCTCTGCCCGCAGTGGGTCTGGTCCATCCTCAAAGGTGGGAGGATGTTGCTTTCTGAATATTTCATACAGGGGTTCCCACCTATTCTCAACCACAGGCTGAACCGGCATTGGTGCTGCACCCTGCTGAATTGGCAGCCCAGTGACTTGTGGAGGGGCCTGCTGCCTCAACTGACGTAGTTCTTCTTCTGTCCTCTACAATCTCTCTTCCATTTCAGCAAACATCTCTTGCCAATTCTGTGGGGCAGGTGGAGGGTCCTGACCCTGATTGTCATCCTCGGCCCGACTGCCGTAGAGTCTAGATGATTGCCGGGGCATCATAACTATATGCCTGCAATCAATGACGCTGCTCATCAGGCATGATAATTAAGTCCAATACCACCTCCCAATAACAACAGCCAACCAAGAACAACAATCTAGATAACATAAAGATAGCATATAATACACAACGGGCCATGCCCTGACATCATGCATATGTTAACTCATTCATCATGCTCTATATGAAACAAGCAGGAAAACAGGGCATTCAAGTACATATTCAAGCATATTATTCAACCATACCAACCAACCCTGAGTCGAGCTTATCACTGACAGCGAGCGTACATGTTTGGTCAATCACCAGAACCAATAAGCCTTGGCTCGTTCTGATACCAAGTTGTAACGCCCTACCTCCTTAGAGTCGTTACTAAGTGAGTTTAAAATGTGCATTTAACTCGCTAATCGAGGTTTTAAGGTAAATGTGTAATTAAATCATAAACAGAGACATAAACTTTGAGAATAATTCCATTAACGTTTGGGATCCCAAAATACTGTTTATAAATATTTACAACTCAAAATATATTTAAAGTCGACTAAACGACAAAATATGATTCTTTACAAACAACTTCCAAAAATACCCCTGGCCGTGGCAGCCAGGCAGATCAGACATGTACGCGTCGCCTCACGCTTTCCATACTCATGGTCGGTTGGTTTTCTCCTTGCCTTTACCTGCACCACAGAGCACCCGTGAGCTGAAGCCCAGCAAGAAAACTCCACATAAATATAACATATTCTTACAAACCACACATCATATAAGAAATTCACCAACAAGCTAGACACGTACGACCAAGCCGTCCCAGGCACTTTACCAGGCCCTGGGTTGCGGTCCACACCATAAGGATATCCCAGGTATCCTTTAGGGTCTTACCTTGGCAACTCGCACTCCGTGTGCTAAACGCTGCTCCCGACCCCTTGCCGTTATCAGCCTCCGTCGTTCCCGGTCCTAGCCGATCATTCACATATATGCATACACAGCATAACTTAAACATATACTAACATATTCGATGGGCTACATCCAACACATAATCATATAGGGCCGTGCCCTGCAACACAACTATGGGCCTCGCCCTGCTTTACAGGTACATCAGTTTTCTTACCTGCGTCCCGAGCTTCTTGAGCACTGAACCCTCGAGCACAGTCCTCTAATCCGAGCCTCTCCAAGAACCTAGTCACAACACACAAATAGCATCCCCATTACTAACCAATTCAAAAGCATCTCTCGGAACCAAACCCGAGCCTTCGGGACCTCCCGGAATCCCACACAAAGTGGCGGAAGCGTCCCCCGAGCCCCGTGGGCAAAAGCCTAAAAACCAAAACTTTCCCCTGCCCAGAAATGGCTTAGCGCCGCGATGCCACCCTATGAGGGCCGCGGCGCCCAGAATGGCCTCCGTCCTCTACAGCAGCCTAGCACCGCGACACAGAAGAACAGGGCCACGACGCCCCTTTGCAAACCCAGAATTCTGGGTTTTCCCCGAGCCAAAACACTCCCAAATCTTTACCAAAAATAAGCCATCTAACAACCTACAACCATCAACAACAGCCCTAGATACACAATCAAACTCAAGAATCACTTAATGGTTCAAAATTCTCAAAACTTAAACCAGCCCTTGCAAAGTTTAAACCAGCCTCAAGAATTCTTAAACTAAACCAGAAATAACTTTCAAATATGCATGGAATCCATACCTCAAGATGGAATTCAACCTTGAGCTTCTTCCCACTTCAACTCCAAGCTAAATCTCCTTGATTCCCAGCTGAATTCTCACAAACAACAAGCTGCAAATTCAGCTTCAACCCTCATTCTCAAATCCTTAAAACAAGCTTAAACTTTAAAGAAAACCCATGGATGAATTTCTTACCTCTGTGATTAACCTTGGCCTTAGCTTGATTCTACAGCCTTGAATTCCTCCCTTGACCTCAAAGAAACTCAGTCTTTTTCCCCTTCATTCTTGTTCCTTGTTTTCTTTTCCTTTAACTTTCAACAAGAAGTGAAATAAGCCTAAGTGTAGAGAAACGTGAATAGCTTCCTCACTCAGCCATAGCTATCTAAATCCCAACCAAAAGACCCATTTGCCCTTCCATTTAACCCAAATTCTAACTAATCCTCAAGATCTACTTAGACCTTTCCTATCTTCTTGCAAGAATACCATTTTCTCTCTTAGAGTAACTATCCTCAATGGTTACCTATGGTTACCCAAGTTACCAGAATACCATTAACCATTAACTTAAAGTCCCCAACTAAATTTTCAATATTCCCGAAATACCCCTAGGCTCCTCCCGAGCCGGATATTAAATCCCTTTGTGACTTTAAGCAGAGTAGCTCTCTAGGACCGTCTCGGAACGTGCATCACATATATATTACCATTATATCACACATATCACATATATTACATTTATGCCCTCAACGGGCTATAATTACCAATTTTCCCTTAACAACCAAATGGGGCCCACATGCATATTTATTTTACCTAAACATGCAATCTAATCACATATTCATTAAATTCACATAAATTAATGCAGTATAACAATTATTACCCTCCAGGCACACTAATCTAGGCTCTAAGCCTTATTAGCAAATTTGGGTCACTACACATTTAGTAATTCTTCTATTTTCTTTAATGTTATATATGTTTTTGTAATTCACCCGAAATTATATATATACATACACATATATTAGATTGTTAACTCTATTTTAGAGTTGTTTTAGGATGTATTTTTGTGGTAGTCTTGTGTATTTATGTTTGTTTTGTGTAAGATTACGCTTGTTTTTATCTTTGTTGTAGGTTGGTGCATTGAATCATGAGAAAAATGTAAAAAAGAAGAGGAAATGGTGAAAAAAAGGAGCTTTCAGTGGTCTCTTGACTCAAAATGGTGCTAAGGACGAGTTAAAATAAGGTTTTGATGAAGGAAGGTTGTTGAAAGGTTTAAATTTGAAAATAATGGTATTAGAGTCGCGACATGGGCTTAAGGGCTGCGACTTTAGTCATGTTAGAAGCATAAGGTTGCTGAAGGAAATTAGAGCCACGACTTGCTCTTATAAGTCGTGGTGCTAGTGGAAGTCAGAAGTGAACCCAGGAGGGCATCAACACACTGGCCGCGACTGGGGTTTAGAGAGTCGCGACGCCTGAAGACCTACTCAGACTTTGAAGGGCCTTAAAAATGACACGAGTCGTGACCTAGGAAATGCCAAGTCACGGCCCTCCTATGAAAAAAAGGAATTCGTGTTTTTTTCTTAGTATAAATTCAGACTTTATGTTTAATTAGGGTTAGGTCAGATTTTAATTACTAGTTTAGAGCTTAAATTTGATTATAATATTAGTTTTTCTGCATTTTCATATTTTTTTATTTTTTCTTCAAGTCTTTGAATTTTATGTTTATGAATAATTATTTTGTTGTTTTAGTCATGTCTGATATGAACTAAACACTTTTATCTAGGGTTTAATGTAGTGACTTGGATTTCTATTTAATATTCTTCTTCTTTATTCTAATATATATACTGTTTACTTAATGCTAGTGAATACCTGATCAATATTTGCTTGATTTATGATTTTGATTCAAAATTCGAAAGATGAGAATTGAATATGCTATCGTTATATAGACATAGGTTTCATATTAGACGAAAGTACCTGTATGGCTTGTGTAGTCATTAGGTTTCTATGCTTTATGCCTGCTATATGTTTAAGTTTATCATAGAGATGTGGAAAACCTACATATAGGTTGATATCTTATATGTTGAAAAAGAATAGGAATCGATTTATGTTAACATGATATTAGAATAGGAAGAAAGAAATTTATAACTGATTAATAAAATTAATAGAATGAAAAGTTGATGAAGTTAACACCCTATGTTTATAATTATTGAATCAATCTTTATTTTTCCAAAGTTTATTTTAATTTTAAGTCTTAGTTTAAAAATCACTCTATTTTTTGACAGCCACATAAAAATTTAAAAGCATTTATTGGTAATTGGTTGATAGTCCTTGTGGGAAGGATACTTTATTTACTATCTATATTACTTGAATCGATTATGTATACTTGCGTATCATATTTTCGCTATCAAGTTTTTGGTGCCGTTGTCAGGGACATAATATCCAATATCAAAATTAATTGTTTCTTGTTCTAATTGGGTTTATATATTACACTCATTCAGATTAAGGCTGTATTGTGTTTAAGGAATTATTGGTATATGCGGGGAAGTAGACAAAATGAACTCATACCTATAGATCTTGAAATTGAGAGAACGTGCAGAGAAAATAGAAAGATAAAGAAAAAGTTGGATTTTACCATGGCTGAGAACGCTAATAATGGTGTGAACAACAATGCAAATCTGGGTAATGCAGCTGAAGTCGATCTGCTAGTGAGAAATTATGCACTCCCTACTGTTACAGGGATACATTCAAGTATTCGTCCTCCTACTGTTGAGGTGAATATTTTGAGATAAAACCCTTGATGATTCAGATGGACAAAATTGTGTACAATTTGGGGGATTGCCAAACTAGGATCCAAATCTCCATATCACAAATTTTTTAGAGCTGTGTGTGACATTCAAAATGAACGGGATGAGTAACGATGCTGTCAGATTAAGATTATTCCCGTTTTTATTAAGAGACAGAGCTAAGAGTTGGTTGAATTCATTACAAGCCAACTCTATAGTTACTTGGGAAGATTTGACTCAGAAATTCCTTGGTAAATATTTTCCTCCTGCGAAGTCAGCCCAATATAGAGGAGAGATCAATAACTTCCATCAACTAGAGAGGGAGTCTTTATATGATGCGTGGGAATGTTTTAAAGAGTTGCAAAGGAAGTGCCCACATCATGGAATAGAGAGGTGGCTGTTGCTGCATACATTTTAAAATGGTTTGGGGGGAAATACAAGGACAATAATTGATGCAGCATCGGGAGGAGCGTTTATGAGAAAAAACGCTAATGAAGCTTATGAATTACTGGAAGAGATGGCCATGAATAATTACAATTGGCCTACTGAGCGTGAGAATAAGAAGGTGGCAGGAATCTTAGAGGTTGATCTTATTGCTTTATTAACCGCTCAAGTGGCATCTCTAACCAAGAAATTGTAGCAGAATAACCGCCACACAAGCAATGCAAGTATAAAATGTCTTGAGTTGTGAAATTTGTGGGGGACCACATTCTTATGAACAACGCCCTAGTACTACTAGTTACTCAACAGACGTAAACACTATTCCTTTGGAACAAGCATAGGTTATTGGTAATTTTCCAAGACAGGCACCCAACACTTACTCAAATTCATATACTCCTACATGGAAAAATCACCCTAACCTGTCTTGGAAAAACAACCAAGGGTTACAACCGCAGTATCCACAGTACCCACCTCGACACCCACCTCATCAACCGACTTATGGACTACACTCTAGGCCTTATTATGATCCAAACCCACACCCATCTCATCCACCACCACATCCTCCAATGAACTCACCAACAACACAACCTGAAGTATAGCTCGATGTACTGAACAAGTTCTTGACCGAAACCAGGGCACCTATCAGGAGTTTGGAGACTCAATTGGGGAAGTTGGCTACTTTAATGACAAACCGTGCTCATGGGAAATCACCAACCACTACTGAGGTAAACCCAAAAGAGCAGTGCAATATCCCTGAGGAGTGGCAAGGAGTTAAAAGAGCCAAAAGTGGTTGATAAGGAGAAGGAAGTGAGTGGGTCAAATGTTAATGAGAACTTAGAAAAGAAGCCAGAAATAAGTATAGATCACCATATAAAGATCCCATATCCTCAGAGGCTTCAAAAGGATAAACTTGATTAGAAGTTTTCTAAATTTTTGGATATCTTTCGAAAGATACACATAAATATTCCATTTGTTGAGGAACTTTAACAAATGCCAAGTTATGTGAAGTTTACGAAACAAATTTTATCAAAGAAAAGGAAGTTAGAAGATTATGAGACAGTGGCACTTACTGAGGAGTGCAGTGCAATACTTCAAAAGAAACTACCTCCCAAGCTAAAAGATCATGGCAGTTTCAATATATCGTGTTCTATAGGGGGTTCAGTAGAAACAAAGGCTTTATGTGATTTAGGGGCCAATGTGAATCTAATTCCTTTATCAATCTTTCAAAAGTTGAATTTGGAGAAGCTTGGCCTACTACTGTATCTTTGCAGATGGCAGGTAGATCAGTCAAACATCCTCGTGGCGTGATTGAGGATGTATTGGTGAAAGTGGACAAATTATCCTTTCCTGCGGACTTTATCATTCTTGATATGGAGGAAGATGAAAATATTCCAATAATACTTGGAAGACCATTCTTGGCTGCTGGTAGGGATTTAATTGATGTACAAACAAGTGAGTTGAAGCTGCGAGTGCAAAATGATGAGGTAATATTTAATGTTTTTGCAGCAACGAAAATTCCAACTTATTGTAGAGTTGAAGTGGTAAAATAAGGAGAGAACAAGTTGGAAGCCTCTAAGAAAAGATCTGTGGTTAAAAGTGAAATGCGAAAAGGGTGTCATCATTTAAAAGGGTTCTTCAGTGAAAGGATTCAAATGTTACACGAGGGGGGTAAAGTTCCACCAATTTCTAATCACAAGAAATGAGGGCCAACTCATGACACTATGGCTCTCAAGGATGTGAGGGGTGGCCTTGATCCAAGTTGAATATGAAAGAAAACAAACGTTCGACTAAATGACGTTAACGACAAAGCTATAGGAGGCATTCCTATACTTTATTTTAGTTTTTGTGTTTTTTTTTCATTGTTTTAATTCTTAATTAGTTGAACAATTTTATTTAATTTCATTTTGGATTTGTAAAGATTTATTTACTATTTTTATTGAAATTTATGTAAAAATCATGCGATACGTGAAGAGGTTGTTTTCAATTTAGTCTAAAGGTCAAGTTGCGACTTGAGTTTGAAAGTCGTGGCTTTAAACTAAGTCAGAGAGCATGTTAAATAAAGGAGGAGGCGGGTCGCGACTTGAGCTTATAAGTTGCGGCCCCAAGACAAGTCAGAGAGCATAGAGGGTCTTGTAGCAGAGACGGGCCATGGCTTGGGTTTCGAGGGTTGCGGCACCTGCGAACTAGGAATTTAAAAAAAAAAATTGAGGCGAGTCGCGACTTGCTATGGCTGGGTCGCGGCGCGCCTCCGTCAGAGAGGGGAAATTTTGTTTAAATTTATTTTTTCTCAGCCGACAACACTCATTTCACATTTTTCTTCCTCACATTTATTTTTGCAAAATCTCTCTCCTTTTTACATTTCCCTTCTTCTTAAAACAACCATAAAGCCACACCTACTCCTTCCTACATACATATTTTCCTTCTTTCTTTCTTTTAATCAAACCCTAAATTCTTCTATTTGTGACATTAAAGATTGGAAGAGCAATTGAAGAGTGGGAAATCTCCAAGACTCAAAGGCACGTAAGTTTTTCCTTTTTAATGATCTTAAAGTTTTTTATTGAAGTATTTCTGTAACGCCCTACTTCCTTAGAGCCATTACAAAGTGAGTTTTAAACGTGCAATTAACTCGCTAATCGAGGTTTTAGGTTAAAAGTGTGGCTAAACTGTATTAAAATATCATAATTTGATAATGTAATCATTCATTGAATTATAAAGCGTTATACATTTTGGATCCCAAAACACTATTTAGAAAATTTTTACAACTCAAAATATGATTAAAGTCGACTAAACGACAAAATTAGGTTACAAACATATCATCTCCCAAAAGTACCCCTGGCTGTGACAGCCAGACAGGCGGAACATGTACACACCGCTTCACGCTCTTCGTACTCATGGTTGATCGACCTTTCTCTTGCCCTTACCTGCACCACAGAGCACCCGTGAGCCGAAGCCTAGCAAGAAAACTTCACACATGCAATCAACTTATGCACAAATATCGATCATCATATAACAAAGCTGCCAATAGGCTAAACATATAATGGCCATGTCGTCCCAGGCGCTTTACCAGGCCCTGGGTTCGCGGTCTACACCGTGAGGATATCCTAGGTATCCAATAGGGGTCTCACCCTGGCAACTTGCACTTCACGCGCTTAACGTTGCTCCCGGCCCCTTGGCGTACTCGGCCTTGTCGTTCTCGACCTTCACCATTCCTAGCCTTTGCCGTACATTTACAGGTATGCAATACATAGCATAAAATTAACAAATACTTAAGCAAATACAAACATAATTAATAGGGCTACGCCCTGCAACACAATCACATAGGGCCTGCCTTGCAATACAAACTATAGGGCCATGCCCTGCTCTATGGGTACAACAGTTCTCTTACCTATGTCCCGAGCTTTCTGAGCACCGATTTCCCGAGCACAGTCCTCTAGTTTGAGCCTCGCTGAAAACTGTTGAACCTAACTAAATCTCTTAATTGCTCCCCTGAGTTCCAAGCCACAAGCCCCCCAAGCTCAAGCCTTGAGTTCCTTCCTTGACCCCAAAGAAGATTAGCTCTTCTTCTCCTTCTTTTCTTAGCTTTTGCTTTCCTCTAGAGCTTTCAAAAGGTAATTCTGGTATATGCTTAAGGGAAAAAAAGTGAAGAACTTTACCTCAGCCATGTCTATCTATCCTTATGGCCAAATTACCCTTATGCCCATTAAACTTATCCTTAACCTTTAAGTAATCCCAATGGCAATTTAGTCATTTACTGTGTCCTGTTAAGTCCCCGAGTATTCCTATAAATCTCCATTTAATCCCAACATGTCTCAAACATTACTAAATTACTACTCATTACTCAATAATTCCCGAACACATATAATATTCCCAAAATACCCCTAGGCTCTTCCCGAGCCGAGTATTAGACCCTGTTGTGACTTTCTAGCTAAACCGCTCCCTAGGACTGTCTCAGATCGTGCATCTCAAATATATCACCACCCTCACATGGTAAATATCACAATATTAAAAAATATTACATTTATGCCCTCAGCGGGCTAAAATTACAAACATAGGCCTAATAACCAAATGGGGCTCATATGCATATTTTATTCACCTAAACATGCATTTCTAATCACATACTCATCAAATTCACATATTTAAACAATAAATCACTTATTGCCCTCCAGGCACGCTAATCAAGGCCCTAAGCCCTGTTAGTAAATTTGGGACGTTACAACTATCCCCACCTTACATAAATTTCATCCTCGAAATTACCTGAATAACTCGGGATACCGCTCCCGCATATCTGATTCAAGTTCCCATGTTGCTCCTTAACCTTGCTGTTCCTCCACAACACTTTCACCAAGGCGATGGTCTTGCTTCGCAAGACTTTATCCTTCTAGTCGAGAATCTGAACTGGATTCTCCTCATATGATACATCCTGATCCAACTCCAAGTTTTCATAACTCAGTATATGCGTAGAATCCGATACATACTTCCGGAGCATGGACACGTGAAACACATCATGAACCCTTGATAGAGCTGGATGCGCTGCCAATCTGTAAGCTACCTCTCCAACCCGTTCCAGAATCTCAAAGGGCCCAATGAACCTAGGGCTCAAACGCCCCAAACACCAAACCGTTTCACTCCTCTCAAAGGAGAAGCCCTAAGAAACACATGGTCACCGACTTGAAACTCTACACTCCTGCGTTTCAAGTTCGAATAACTCTTTTGGCGACTCTAGGAGGCGAGCATTGAAGCTCTAATCTTTTCGATCACCTCATTGGTCCTTTGAACCATCTTAGAACCCAGGTATATCTTCTCACCCGTCTCATCCCAATGGATAGGTGATCTGCACTTCCACCCATACAACATCTCATACGAAGCCACTCCGATAGTCGCTTGATAACTATTATTGTATGAAAACTCAATCAAAGGAAGATACTTACTCCAAGATCCCCCAAAATCCAGCATAAAGACTCATAGCATATCTTCCAGTATCTGAATCTTCCTCATTGACTGTCCATCCGTCTGAGGATGATAAGCGGTACTAAACCGCAATTGCATGCCCATAGCCTCCTGCAGACTCTCCCAAAACTTGGAGGTGAAGGTGGGGTCCCTGTCGAATACTATTGACCTCGGAGCCCCATGAAGTCGAACAATTTCCTTCACTTACAGCTTAGCATATTGTTCCACAGTATAAGTAGTCCTGACAGATAAAAAGTGGGAAGACTTGGTATACCTATCCATAATCACCCACACTGAATCATATTGTACCACGGTCTTCGGCAAACCAACCACGAAGTCCATGGTGATATCCTCCCACTTCTACTCTGAAATCTCTAGAGGCTTCAATAACCCTGCTGGCCTCTGATGTTCAGCCTTTACCTGCTGACAAGTTAAGCACTTGGCCACATAATACACCACGTCCCTCTTCATTCTCGACCACCAATACAAGGCTCTCAAATCTTGGTACATCTTTGCGTACCTGGATGTAAAGAATATGGAGTGGTATGAGATTCATCCAAGATCTCTCGCCGGATACTAGAATCCATCAGAACACAGATCTGACCCTTGTACTTCAGTATTCCAATCTCCGAGATAGAGAAGTCCTTAGCCACCCCGACTAAGACACTCTCTTTGTGACCTCTCAACTGGGGATCCTTCCCATGCGCTTCCTTGATCCTCTAAAGGAGTGTAGACTGAAGAGTGATGTTGGCTAACTGACCAACCACCAACTCTATACCCGCTCTAGTCATCTCCTCAGCTAACTTATTAGATATTTGCCTCGAATTGAACAATTTTCCTGGGCCTTTCCGACTCAATGCATCAGCTACTACAGTGGCCTTCCCAGGATGGTATAGGATATCACAATCATAATCCTTTACCAATTCCAGCCACCATCTGTGGCGCATATTCATATCCTTCTGAGTAAAGAAGTACTTCAAACTTTTATGGTTAGTGTATATCTCATACTTCTCACCATATAGATAATGTCTCCAAACCTTGAGTGTAAATACCACCGCTGCCAACTCTAGATCATGCGTGGGATATCTCTGTTCATACTCCTTTAGCTGTCTCGATGCATAGACTATCACCTTTCCGGCTTGCATCAACACACACCCTAAACCCTGTCTGGAAGCATCACAATAAACCACAAACTTCTCATTGTCTGTCAGCAGACTCAACACTGGAGCGGTGATCAGTCGTTGCTTCAGTTCCTTGAAACTTTCTCACACCTGTCTGTCCACACATACTTAGTCTTCTTTCTAATCAATTCAGTCAATGGTGTGGCTATCCTAGAGAATCCATCAACAAACCGCTGATAATATGCTGCCAATCCTAGGAAGCTCCTAACTTCTAGTTCACAGCTCGATCTAGGCCAATCTCTCAATGCCTCAATCTTACTTGGATCAACCAGAATCCCCTCCTTACTAAAAATATGGCCCAGAAACATGACTTGCGGTAGCCAAAACTCGCAGTTGCTGAACTTAGCATATAACCTATGCTCTCTCAACCACATTAATACAAAACATAGATGTTGCTCAAGCTCTGTCTCCGACTGAGAGTACACCAATATGTCATCAATAAACACAATCACGAACTTGTCCAAATAGTCCTTGAAAACTCTATTCATCATGTCCACGAAAGTGGCTGGGTTGCTGGTTAATCCAAAGGACATAACCAGGAATTCATAATGTCCATATCTTGTGCGGAAAGCGGTCTTTGGTATGTCCACCTCTTTAATCCATAACTGATGGTAACCTGACCGGAGATCAATCTTAGAAAACACCGTCTTTCCCTATAGCTGGTCAAATAAATCATCGGTCCTAGGTAGTGGGTACTTGTTCTTAATGGTCAACTTGTTCAGCTCCTTGTAGTCAATACACATCCTAAGAGATCCATCCTTGTTCTTAACAAACAAGACTGGAGCACCCCATGGCGAGAAACTCGGTCTGATGAACCCCAAATCCAGTAACTCCTGCAACTGAATCTTCAATTCTTTCAACTTTGCCAGAGCCATTCTGTAAGGTGTCCTAGATACTAGCTCCGCCCCTGGCGCCAACTCTATAACAAACTCGATCTCCCCCTGTGGCGTCAATCTTGGCAAATCTCCTGGAAATAAATCTGGAAGCTCACATACCAATCTGGTCTCACTCGGTCCAACAGACACAACCCTAGAGGTATCCATAATTTTTGCTAGGAATCCTATACAACCTTCCTGCATTAGGTCTCTAGCCTTCAATGCTGAAATCATAGGTACTTCCAGTCCGCTAACTATCGCCACAAATACAAAGGGTACCTCCCCTTCTGGTTCAAAAGTCATCATCATGCGCTTGCAGTCAATCATCGCCCCATACTTTGATAACCAATCCATCCCTAGAATCATATCAAAGTCATCCATCTCTAACTCAATCAGGTCAACAGACAACTCCCTACCATTTATCTCTACTAGCAATGCTCTAATCTATCTCCTAGAGACTACTAGTTCCCCAATCGGCAACAAAGTCTGAAAACCCCTAGCATACAAATCACTAGGTCTACACAGATGATCTATCACTCTAGCAGACACAAATGAATGAGTAGCTCCCAAATCAATCAATGCAGTATAAGAAGAACCATCACTAGAAATCTAACCTGTCACAACCGAGGGGCTAGCCTCAGCCTCAGTCTGAGTCAAAGTAAATACTCTGGCAAGAGCGAGACCGTCTCCCTGCTTCGACTCCTCTTTCCTGGCTTGTGGGAAGTCCTTCTTTAGATGATTGACACTCCAACAGATAAAGAAGGCCCTGATCCTGCATTCTCCCTGATGTCGTCGTCTACACCGAGGACACACTGGGAAACTCCAGTTGTCACTTCCGCCCTGACGGCTACTAAAAGCACCCTGTGCCCTCTTATCCGAGATAGGAGGAACAAAAGAATCTGTTGCCTTCCTCTTCTGTTCACTGGGGCCAATACCTCGACTGGATCCGGTGAAAGGAGGCACCGTCCTCCTAGCATCATGCCTAGTAGTGACCTCTCTTCAAATCTGATCCTCAGCCCCCTCAGCTATAAGGGCCTTGTCCATTACCTGAGCGTATGTAGTAGTCCTCAGATCCAAGGTTATCTTAACATCACAGAAGATCATGACATTCAACCCCCATGATCTTCTGTGGGAATCCTAGGGAGTTGAGGCTAAGGATTTGAGGAGGAGAAGGCTAAGCAAGAGTGGGAGACAACCTAGGCTAAGCTCATCCAACAAAGGTAAGGAATTCTAGTTCAAGTTTTGTGGTTTCGGTTGTTATTTTTATTGAGTTTCTGAGCTTTAGGTCCAGCCATGGTGATTTCTTTGATTTGGGGTGCATGTGATTGAGTTGTGTGTTGTTGGGATGTTTGGGATGAGTGGAGGATGTTGATAGGCTTGTTTTTGTGTTTGGTTGAAGTTTGGAAGAGTTTTGGTAAGGTTTGGCTCGGGGAAAATCGAAGGAGGAAAATGGAGGGTTTGCTGTGCTGTGACTAGCGCTGTAGTGCTAGGCCATGTGTTCTGGGGCGTTTTAGGCTCTGTTTGTAGCACTGTAGCGCTCTCCTTAGAGCGCTGTAGCGCTACCCTGTTTCCAGAAAGGAGTTTTTGGGTTATTTTCAAGGGATTTTTCCTGGGGGTTCGGGGTTTGATTTCACCACCCTGTTTGGTGGAATTAGGGCTTCCCGAGGGCTCGGGATTGGTCCCGAGGCTAGGTTTTGTACTTGAGGTTTGGTGATAATTCTGATCTATGGCTGTGACTAGGTGTACGCTAGGGCTCGGATGAGATCGTGCTTGAGGATCAAATTTGTTGACCCAAGATTTGGTCAACTGACACGGAGTCAGAATATGCTTGATATGAATGAATATAATGAGAAGAACATAATGACAAAAGTAAATAAGACACAGTGTTTTATAGTGGTTCGGCCCCAAGATCTGGTAATGACCTACGTCCACTTAGACTGATATTGATCTAAGAATCAGAAGGGTGATCAAAGAACTAGAGTTCAATGAGTTTCACTAACCTCTAAAGAACAATACAATATTACTAGGAGAATTACTATAGTCTCAAATGATTCAAAAGCCAAAAAGTCCCTTCCTTGAGCTATCTCTTGCTATTTATAGGCTCAAGGGGGATTACAAAAGATTGTTACAGATATTCTTTCCCGAATAATCGGATATTCAGGAGATTGTGTGAGATAAATTCGGGATTGACAAAGATCTTATCATAAATGTTGCTTTGTATGCGGAACTATCGACCAGCCTGGTCGCAGGTAAGACTGGGCCGCTAACTGCTTCTAATGCGTCTTCTGGTCGATACTCTAGCAGAACGTTTCCAGGTGTCAGCCACGTGTCCAGGGATCACTTGCCACGTCATCAATGCTAATTTTTTGGATAACATTTGCCCCCCAAGTTTATTTATCACGAGCAATAAATAAACTTTTGGACGAGCGACTCTTCGATAACCCCGCCTGACGTGTCAGAACCCTTCGTGTGTTCTTGGAAAAAGTAACCTACTTCTGTCTAATCAAGTCTTTTCGGCTCCCCAGAAAAGATTTTGACGGCCATCCCGCTTCCCCATACTTTGAAAAAGGGAAACTGATGATTACACTTTTTAATGCCACATACAAACTTATATAAGACCTTCGAAGTCTTCCTTTTCTTTTTACGCACGTCATTGTCTTCACAAGAAAACCTAAAACCAGAGCTTTTACCGTATCCGGAGACCGTTTCTTCTGCACTTCCAAGACTCAGTCCGAGAGTCCCTTGATCTCTGAAGACCTTTCTTCCATCTCCACGATCATTTTCTTGGTAAGTTTTCGAATTCTCATGCTTCAGATTTTCGTGGTGCATGTTTTTGTATGTAGACTGTTTGAGATTATCTGTTTCTGGTTTGAGATGCTTGTGAGTAGAACATTTTGTAGGCAAAAAGGGTTATGAGTTAGTTTAATTAGTCAGGATCATATGTTTTGGACGTAAGATCGAAGTAAAAATTTGATCTTTAGGCTAGTTGGAAAATAGGTTTTTCCCGCCCTAAGGGGAGTTGAAAAAGCTTTCTTGAAAAACTTTTTGCTTTCACCCTTTAATTCTTCTTTCAAACTGTTCGTATGGAACACTTTAACTTTAACTTTTTGTTAGAATGCTGTTGTATAAAAGCTTGGCTTTTATACTCGACCAGTGTTATTCTAAAAAGCTTTTAAAAGTTTTCTATCCTCACCTCCCCATTCTTCTGTTTGCACACTTTAATGCCAGATTTGTGGGGAGGTGAACGGCCCATTGACCACGGCCTTCTCGCCCAGCTGCTCGAGGGTGAAGAACAACCAGCCGACCGGGTTCACGAGATTCCCTTCTCACGGTCCTCTACTAGACCCCGTTCTTCTCCTCAAATGGCTCGTTCAAAATCAGTAGGCAAGAAAAGACCTGAACCTGAAAACAGTCCAAACCATCCTGCCCAGCCTGATCCGCAGGCTAGGGCTCCCTCGACCAGTGATCGAGAAAATCCTATCCCTGACCCTAATATCCAAACTAGGGCCCGCCCTCGGCATCAGAATTTGCCTGACGTCGAGTGGTATATTGCTTCGACCAGTTCAGTGACCATGCAGATAGTTGCTAACTACTTCAGGAAATACCCTCTCACAGGGGTTTCCATTATACGTCCTGCCGCAGACCAGAGGGCTAACCTTCTCGGAGGTGTAAACAACGCCTGGTCTCGGTATCACATTGAGGCGGGAGCTTACCTCCCTCTTCATCCTTTTTATGAGGGGGTGGCCAACTATTTCGGTGTCGCCCCCTTCCAAATAACTCCAAACGGATATAGAATGCTGGCCGCACTCTATATCCTGTATAAACTTAAGAAATGGCCAGAACCTTCGCCTCATGAGGTCAACTATCTTTTTGACCTCAAATCCAACCCGCAACAGCATGGAACGAGTTTCTTCCACTTCTGTCACCAGGAGACCAATTGGACGTTCCTGAGTGACACCACGCACATCTCGAATGTGGGGCAGTATAGTAAGGAGTACTTCCTTACCCCGGACATAACCAGCAACAACTTGGCCTTCGCTCGAGGAGGTAAGTGCTTGTCTTTGACTGGTCGATACTTTTCATCGAGGTGTTCCCTTTCATTTTTCTCAAACTGTAATCTATTTTTTAGGCCCATGGTTACGTCCGACTCCAACACCAGACATGGTGTTGAGGTCCAATACTCTGGCCAGGATGACTGATGCAGCAAAAAGCGTCAAGACCCTGGTCACTGAAGAAAACCTGAGGCTGTCTGGCCTCCTGGCTCCTCGCCATGAAACAAGAGGGTTCGTGGTAGACGATGCCACTGCCGAGGGGGTTCCCGAGCAGCAACCTTCTGCGTCCCCTCCTCGGAGGAGGCCAACGGGAGTTACTATCAGGGAGCCCACGGGCAATCCTTCCGCAGAAAGGCCTTCTGCTCCCCAAGGCAAGGGGAAACAAAAGGCCACAGAGCCAGTTGTGGACTTGGGGGAGTCTTTTGATGAGAATGGTAACACTATTTTACTTTTGAACAGTTTGCCAATTCCCTGTCACTTGTTTGACGGGGAGGGTAACTTTACATATACTCCAAAATTAGGGCCAGACTTCTTCATGCCAGATAGTGAATGTATGACTAATAGAGTCAATAGTATAGCGACCAGTAGTTGTAGCTCGGGTATTCACTTTGTTACCTCTTTTCTGTTGTATAAAGAATTTTCATCAGCCTCTTGTCTTATCATTTGATTGTGTTTACTTGTATGCAGACATGGCCACTCCCAACATCTTTGACATGTACCAGGCCGAGGAGGAAGAGGAAGTTCCCCAACTCCGGCGAAAGTCATCAAGGAGGCACACCGGCGAGACCAGCCAGGGGCCCACCAAAAAGAGTTGAACCGAAGATCCTCCAAGGGACGCACCTACTGGGCAAACTTCTGCCCATCCTCCGACTCCTACGGAGAAACAGACTCCTTCTGCCACGCCAAAACCTCCGGCTGCGCCTACCGAAGAGAAAATTACTCGGGAAGAAGCTCTCGGGGCCAAAATCTTGAGCCGCACTCTGTGATCATCCAAGGATCGCCTTGTACACATCGGTAAGAACGACCGTGTCAAGGATGCAATGGTCGAAGCAGAAAATATGTCGGTTGACCTGATCCTGAACAGGACCCTGAATGAGATTTCCAGTGTAAGCACTCCCTTGTCTCTCAAGCCTTAGTCCTTTATTCTTCGCAATAGGCTTTAACTTTTTCCTTTGTTCACAGGCCTTGCTGTCTGCTACCACTGCTCGCACCCGTACCCAAGCCTCTATCGACCAGGCTCGGGCAAAGGCCATTGAGAGGTATCAGGTGAAGGCAGCCGAAGAGCTTTTGGCTGTAGAGGCTAGGCACGCCAAGGAGTTGGAGGCGATGGCTCGAGAGAGGGACGCTGCGGTGACAAAGTTGTCAGAGGCTGAAGCTGCAATAAAGTCGAGGCAGCAGTATCGAGATTCCAGCATAACCCATCTTTGCGAAATCAAAAGGTTGGAAGAGATGCACAAGTCCAAGGACGAGGCCATTGCTACTCTCGAAGGCAAAGTAAAGCAGCTGGAACTTGACAACTCCAAAAATCTGGAGAGGTACAAGAGGACGACGCTCCGATGTTTCTACAACTTCTGGAAACACAATCAGGGTGCCGACTTCAACTATCTTTCTGAAGATGTCAGGACTGCCGAGCTGGCTCGCTGTGCTGCCCAACTGACTGAAAAGGAGGCAAGGGCTAGGATCCCTGATTCCCCAAGCCTGGCTGTCGTGGAAGAAGAAGTTGTTGCTGAGGATGCTGTTATCCAGAATGCCTGTGAGGACCCTCCGGCCCCAAATGCCTCTTGAACTTTTTCATTTATTTTTTCTTTCCTTTTGATTACATGACCCACGGGTCGTGATGTAAAGACAATATTTTTGTTTAAAACTTTGCTGCACGGGCAGTAAATCTTTTTTCTTTTACTTGATCAATTACATCCAAGCAGTGATGCTTGCGGTGTAAAAGATTATATCTTGATGCTATAATATTTTTATTTATTATAACATTTGTCCGTATGACCGAACTTAGCATAGTACTTTGGCATGATTTATCAAAATATAAATTTTGAAAAATACTCTAAGTACCCTAGCATGCGTTCACTCATTTTGTTCATGTGTTTACATACCTCATGGTACGCTTTGCTATCGATGTGCCTTATATGCCCCCCAAGTGATCGAGGAGCTTTAGGTCCTTGGTCACTTGCCTTGATCATGACCTGTTCGAACATTCCTGTTCATGTACAAAAATGATACTTGTAATATAGCAAAACAACACACGTAATGAACAAATACTTGTAAATGTAAATTCACAAAGGTTGGCAAGAATGACTGGCTGCGCCCAGTCCCTTATAATCTCGTATTAAAAATGGACTAAACATGTCTTTACGAGTGATTCTGAAATAGAATCTTACATATACGAGCGATTAGCCATACATCGTGGCTAACCCTCTTTGCTAAACTTGTAAAAAGAAAAATTAATACAAGCCAGTCCTTTAAAAAGGACTGTTTACTGATAATACTTGCGCAGGTGTTCTCCATTCCAATAGCGTGGAACGAGATCTCCGTTTAAGCGTGCAAGTTTGTAGGTGCCCGGATGAAGGACTTCTTCAACTTGGTAAGGTCCTTCCCAATTAGGTCCGAGCACTCCAGCAGTAGGGTCGCGGGTATTTAAGAAAACTCGTCGTAGCACCAAGTCTCCGACGTTGAATTTTCTTTCTTTAACTTTGGAGTTAAAGTACCGGGCGACTTTTTGTTGGTATGCAACAACTCGGAGTTGAGATTTCTCTCGTATCTCTTCGATTGAGTCTAGGGACTCCATCATTAGCTGGCTGTTCTGGTCCTGGTCGTAAGTCAAACGCCGATGTGAGGGGGGATCCAACTCGACAGGTAACATAGCCTCATATCCATAGGCTAAGGAAAACGGGGTATGTCCTGTCGCTGTTCGGTGGGACGTTCTATACGACCAGAGGACTTTAGGCAACTGCTCTGGCCACGCTCCTTTAGCTTCCTCAAGTCTTTTCTTCAGGGTGTCTTTAAGAGTCTTATTTACGACATCGACCTGCCCATTCGCCTGTGGGTGTGCGACTGAAGAAAAGCTTTTAATGACTCATTGTCTTTCGCAGAAATAGGTGAATAAGTCGCTGTCAAAATGGGTCCCATTGTCTGAAACTATCTTCCAGGGAAAACCATATCGACAGACGATGTTCTTGATAACAAAGTCGAGAACTTTCTTGGTCGTGATGGAAGCGAGCTGTTCAGCTTCGGCCCATTTGGTGAAGTAATCAACTGCCACGACTGCGTATTTTACACCGCCTTTCCCTGTAGGCAGGGATCCAATCAAATCTATCCCCCATATTGCAAAAGGCCACGGACTTTGCATCTGTTTCAATTCGTTTGGAGCTGCTCATGGAATCTTGGAGAACCTTTGACATTTATCGCATCTTCGTACAAACTCCATCGAATCCTCATTCATCGTTGGCTAGAAGTAGCCTTGCCTTAGAATCTTTTTTGCCAAACTCTGCCCCCCAGCGTGATCCCCGCAGAAGCCCTCATGTACCTCTTTCATGAGTTCCTTAGCTTTTTCTGGTGTAATGCACCTGAGTAGTGGCATTGAATATCCTCTTCGGTACATAATGCCATCGACCAGTATGTACCTAGCAGCTCGTCTTTGTAGAGTTCTGGCTTTGTTCCTATCTGTTGTCAGCGTACCATTTGTCAGATACTCCAAGTAAGGTGCCATCCATGTATCCGCCATTCGAATCTCCATACTAGACTCAACTGCTTGTATGCTTGGCTTACTCAGTCTTTCTACGGGCACAATGTTCAAAGTGTCAGCATTCTTCGCGCTTGCGAGTTTGGCTAAGGCATCCGCGTTTGAATTTTGATCCCGCGGGATTTGCTGGAGGGTGTACTTCGTGAATTGGGCTAGCAGGTCCTTTGTTTTATTTAAGTAGGCCACCATTTTCAAACCTCGCGCTTGGTATTCTCCCAGGACCTGATTCACCACCAGCTGTGAATCACTGTAGATATCAAGCGTCTTTATGCTCATATCCTTTGCCATTCTCAATCCAGCGAGGAGTGCTTCGTATTCCGCTTCATTATTTGATGCAGTGAAGTCGAACCTGATGGCGCAGTGAAATCGATGCCCTTCCGGCGTTATCAATATCACTCCCGCTCCAGCGTGGGATTCGTTGGATGAACCATCCGTGAATAGCTTCCATGAAGGAGCTTTGTCTTAAGGCTCGGGCGCTTCAGGTTGTTCGCACTGCTCGCTGTCTGGTAGTTCGGTGAACTCTGCAATAAGGTCGACCAAGACTTGTCCCTTGACTGCTGCTCGCAGTGAATAAGTTATATCGAATTGTCCCAGTTCGACTGCCCATTTTAACAATCGCCCAGCCGCTTCCGGTTTTTGTAGGACTTGCCGAAGGGGCTGGTCAGTTAGAACTGTAATAGGATGGGCTTGAAAGTAGGGGCGTAACTTCCTAGAGTCCAGTGATCAAGCAATATGCTAACCTCTCAATTGGTGGATATCTTAATTCTGCCCCAATCAGTCTTTTGCCGACATAGTAGACTGCTTTTTTTACGCCTTCCTCCTCTCGCACTAATACCGCGCTGGCAGCCACTTCAGTAATCGCCAGATAAATAAACAAAGTTTCTCCTTCAATTGTCTTTGATAAGATGGGAGGCTGTGCCATATGGGCTTTCAAGGCCTGGAATGCCAGCTCGCAGTCTCCCGTCCATTCAAACTTCTTATTTCCCCTAAGTAGATTGAAAAAAGGGACACACTTGTCTGTGGATTTTGAAATGAATCTACTTAGGGCTGCGATTCTTCCGGTTAAACTTTGTACATCTTTGATCCTTTCTGGCGACTTCATGTCGATCAGGGCTTTTATCTTGTCGGGGTTGGCCTCGATTCCTCTTGAATTTACAATAAACCCCAAAAACTTCCCTGATCCAACTCCAAAGGAACATTTGAGGGGAATTAACTTCATTTGGTACTTGTTTAACACACTAAAGCACTCTTGTAAATCCCTCACATGCCCTTCTGCCTTCTTGGACTTTACCAGCATGTCATCTACATATACCTCCATATTTACACCGATCTGCTCCTTGAACATGTGGTTGACTAGCCGTTGGTAAGTCGCACCTGCGTTTTTCAGTCCGAAGGGCATTACTTTGTAACAATATAAGCTCGTATCGGTCCGAAAGCTGGTGTGATCCTCGTCAGGGGGGTGCATGCTAATCTGATTGTAGCCTGAATATGCATCCATGAATGAGAGGATCTTGTGTCCTGCAGTTGCATCGACCAGCTGGTCGATCCTTGGGAGTGGGAAGCGGTCTTTTGGGCAGGCTTTATTGAGGTCTGTAAAATCCACACAGGTCCGCCACTTGCCGTTAGGCTTGGGAACTAGCACTGGATTGGAGACCCACGATGGATAAAATGCCACCCTGATGAACCCATTCTCCTTTAGTCTTTCGACTTCTTCTTTTAAGGCCCTTGATCTATCTTTATCGAGCAGCCTTCTTTTTTGTTGCACGGGTGGAAAGGTCTTGTCTATATTCAGGACATGGCTGATTACTGCAGGATCTATCCCAGCCATGTCTTTATGGGACCAGGCGAAAACCTCCTGGTTCTTTCGCAAAAATTCCACCAGTGCGTTCTTCATGGTAAGCTCTAAGTTTCTCCCAACCTTTACGACTCTGGTTGAGTCTTTTTCGTCGAGTTGGACCTCCTCCAGGTCCTCGACGGGTCCAACATTTTCTTCAAAATCCCCAAAGCGAGGATCTAAATCTCTATCCTCACTTTGGGCAACACCCTATTTGGTGACTTCATCACCGGGTTGGGCTTGTGTATCAACTGCCATCTGCAACCTATCTGAGGTAGCGCTCTTCGACGTTCAACTCTTCGCCTTTGTGATCGAGGCGTTGTAGCACTCCTTGGCTTCCCTCTGGTTTCCCAACACGCGTCCTACCCCCGCGTCTGTTGGGAACTTCATGGCTAGGTGCCACATAGAAATGACGGCCCGTAGATCAACCAGTATGGGCCTTCCAATAACGGCGTTATATGCTGAAGGACAATCGACCACTACAAAAGTGGCGAGTAATGTCCTTGTTGCAGGCGTTGTACCCGTCGTTACTGGGAGTTTGATCAATCCGGCTGGGGCGAGTCCTTCTTCAGAGAAGCCGTATATCGTTTGATTGCAGGGCTCCAAGTCCTTAACGGACAGTTTCATGCGTTCCAGTGTTGATTTATACAGGATATTCACTGAACTTCCTGTATCGACCAGTACCCTCTTCACCATCTATTGGCCATCTGGATGTCCACGACCAGCGGATCGGAATGTGGGAACTTGAAGTGTTGGGCATCGACATCAGAGAAGGTTATTTCACCCTCTTCTGACCGAGCCTTCTTTGGTGCACGGTCCTCCACAGTCATCATCTCGATGTCCTAGTCGTGGCGCAGAGTCCGAGCATATCGTTCTCTGGCCTTTCCGCTATTTCCCGCGAGGTGCGAGCCTCCACAGATGTTTAAGAGTGTTCCAGCCACGGGGGCAGGCTGTAAGGGTGGCGAGCGTTGGTGCGTGGACGCTTGCTCATTGCCACCCGGAGCTTCTCGTTGGGAATTTCCCGAGGCCCGCACGTATCTTCTCAAGTGTCCTTGTCTGATAAGGAACTCGATTTCGTCTTTTAACTAGTTGCATTCATTAGTGTCATGTCCGTAGTCGTTATGATAACGACAGAACTTGGTAGTGTCTCTTTTTGAAATGCCCTTTCGAATGGGGCCAGGTTTTTTGTAAGGCACACTAGAACTTGTGGCCTGATAAACCTCTCCCCGAGACTCAACGAGGGCAGTGTAGTTAGTGAACCGAGGTTCATAACGATTACCCTTGGCTCGTTTGTTGTCGGAGGTGGAAGGCTCGTTATATGGCCATTTTCCACCATTTTTTCCATTGCCGTTACCGTTCCCATTGCCCTTGCCGTTTCCATTAGGCTTGGACCCGTTGGCGGCCTTGGTGGGTTCGGAAGCCTTCTTATCCTTGCCTGAAGGCTTTCCATCGTCGGCAATGGCTTCTTCGAGCTTGATGTAGCGATCAGCCCGGTCCAAAAATTCTTGGGTAGTTCTCACCCCTTCCTTTCGGAGACTTTTCCAGAGGGGAGAACGGCGTTTAACTCCTGCAGTTATCGCCATCATTTTGGATAACAAAATTGAACAAAGCTAGCGAATCTAAAGGTAAGAAAACTGCCCTGGTTATGTGTTTGTGATGGGACTAAGAGCTCCCTATATCTGTACAATGTCATAGATGGTATTATGCCATGGGACTTGTGATAAACGGCCTAAGGGTGTCGTGAATAATACTTGCGCACACGGCGCGACTCGGCCACTGGTAGCTGAGGACCGCTTAATATTCACTGAGCTCGGTTTAAGCGGGCCGGAGTCAGTGGGATAAATAGAGGGTGCGTCCTAAGGGCGTTAACCCTGGTTATCATATGTGGATTGATTATTGATATGGAATGATATACTTGGTATGCTGAATGCTTGATTAACATGAATGCTTAGACTATTGAGTACATGCTTATGCAGTATGAGTTATCTGATTATCTGTTGAATGATTATGCTCCGTTATTGTGTTTTCATGCTGGGCCTTGGCTCATGGGTGCTACGTGGTGCAGGTAAAGGAAAAGGCAAGTTGGAACAATCCTGAGGTGGAGAGCTGCGGGGCTGAATGTACATAG